>NC_133123.1:152362301-152969939 GCF_033568475.1 Henckelia pumila | reverse complement strand
CAACCTCCAACCCTCAAACTTCTCTTATAGGTTATGACCTTAGTAGGAAAAATATGTTTTTCAACCTCCAACCCTCAAACTTCTCTACTAGGTTATGACCTTAGTAGAAAAAATACATTTTTCAACCTCCAACCTTCAAACTCCTCTACTTGAAATAAATTGATCTTGAAAAAAAAGCCAAAATTTTCTCTCTCTAGTTTTTTCTTTCCCAAAATAGCCCCTCCTTGCCTTTTTTAGTAGCTGCCGTCGCCGCCTATGCCGCCGCCGATTCCTGGCCGGCCGACCACCTCATCGGAAGCGCCTCGTCGAGACGAAGCTGCTGTTAAAATTTCAGGCCAAATGGACGTCGTTTGGCCGGCCAAATCGCCTCCCGAAATCCCGATCTCTTCGTCTTCTCCGACCAGTTCGACGGCCGATGGGTTTTCCGGCGTTCCAGACATGTCTTTAGATTCGCCTTTCCTTCCTGATCAAGGTTTGCCCTCCCCCGTTCCTTCTCCTTACCCGATTTCGTTGGGATTTGCTTCTGAAACCACGCCTGCACTGTTCACGTCGAGCCCATTTTTTCTTTCTTCGATTCCGGCGAGCTCAGGCGTCTATTGCTCTAACCAAGCCCCGATTTGGAATCCTCTTCAAAATACGTTCCAGATGCACCCAAGCCCGTTCCCAATTCCCTCTCCATCTGAGCTGCAAATCGGATCTACCATTCGTGGCCCTGAAACCCTAGCCCCGACTATCTTCTTCCCTAATTTCTCTGCTGTGGCTCCGCCTTTTTCCAATTCCTTCATCCCTCACCATGGCCTGAACCCTACCTTCATTTCCCATCCCTCAATTTATGGTTTTATGCCGTCGATCGGAAACGCCCAAATCCGAGCCCCCTCGCCGAGTTTCGATCCGAGTCAGGCTTTTAACACCCTCCTGCCGCCCGAGTCTGCACACATGGACCCCAAATTCGTGTTCTCCACCACCTCGCCGGCCCTCGGTGGTACTCCGACCGGTGACTCCCGAGTCAACTCGGACGAGTCACGCGGCCACACTCACTGTGTCAACTCTGCGAGTCAACTCGTGGTCAAATCCAGTCAAAATCGTTGACCCCGTGGTCAAAATTGGTCAAGCTTCTGGTCAAATGGTTGACTTGGTCAACCCGGTCAAAATTGTTGACCCCATGGTCAACGAAGTCCAAATTGTTGACTTTGCAGTCAACCCAGTCAAAATTATTGACTCTGTAGTCAAAATTGGAGAGGGAGAAGTCCACATCGTTGACATGGATCCTCAAGTCAAAATTGTTGACCAGCCGGTCAACTCTACCTCCAAAATTGCTGATTCTGTCCCTGTTTCTTTTCGGGATGCTCTAGCGCCTCCATATCCTCGAGCTTCGAGGAAGAGCTTTGCAGATGTGATCAATTCGATGGAGGATCTTCCGGAGCCGACTTTTCGGGATGGAAAACCGGGTATTCAATTCCCGGATGAGGTAATTTCATCCCTTATTGAGCCTTTTAAGTTTGCCTTGGTGGGCAAAATTATGGGGACTCGGTCCACTGCTCCCAATAGCATGATTTCAACTGCCTTTTCTCAAATGGGTTTTAAGACTTCTTTTACTCTAAAATTCCTCCCTCGGGGATATTTGGTCATCACTCTTTCTTGTGAAGAGGATTTTGCTCGTCTTTGGACGAAGGGAGGGATTTTTGTGGGAGCAGTTGGGATTCGCTTTTCCAAGTGGACCCCTGAATTCAAGTTTGAGGCAGAGTCGCCTATTGCCCCTGTCTGGGTCCGATTTCCTGAGCTTCCATTGCACTTATATAACAAGAAGAGCCTGTATGCCATCGCCAGAATTCTTGGAAATCCAATTAAATTGGATGAGCATACGACGGAGAGATCGAGAGGGGCTTTTGCCCGTGTTTGTGTGGAAATGAACGTGCTTGACGAGCGAATTAAGCATGTGTGGGTTGGATGGGGTGAGCACACCCAAGAGATAGAGGTAGTTTATGAGAAGGTCCCGTCCTTCTGCACTGATTGCAAGATGTTGGGTCATTCTACCTCTGTGTGCTATTCCCACGGGAAGAACCCAAGACCTCCTCGTCCAAAGCCTTCCGTTGGGAAGGAAAAGGTTGTGATCGGGAACCCTCCTCCGCAGCCTTAGGAGGCGGGTCCTTCAGTGGCCCCGGAAGGCTCTGCTCCTTTTGCCCCCGGGGCGGGCAATTGGACCACCAAGAAGAGAAGGCGTAACCAGCAGCGGCGGCCACCTCCTCAGGATGTCCCGCGTAATCAAAATGCCTTCCAAGTTCTTGAGTCTTTACCTGAGGAGCCTGATCTTTGTCGCTCTGAGTTGAGGACTGAGGCTCCTTTCGAGTCTACTGAGCAGAGTCCAGATCTCCATGTGGATGGAGATGTTGTTAAGGACATTGATTCTGGGTCCAGTGATACTGCGATGGGAGGAGATGCTGGTGCTCCTGACCCGCAGTCTGTTGTCGCTCCCCATGAGGGATCTGACCCCTGCTTGGCCCTTTCTTGGGCTCGTCAGGTGGAGGAAGAGGTTGGTGCCTCTTCAGTGGTTGGTGAGATGGAGCTTGGTTTTCCGCAGGTTGTTCCTGTGCCTGCCTTTGAGGCTACTGATACTTGTACTTTGAATCACAGTAGCCACTCCATCCCCTCGCTTCCTGGGACTCCTGTGGAGTCCTCCGCCCCGTCCTTTGAGGGGCTTGTCTCTCAGCAGGGTACTATTTGTCAGGACGTTGATCCGATCACTGAGTTTGTCAGCGAGGACGACTCAAGTTCCTTCTGTGGGACTGAATCGTGTGATGGGAGAGATTTTGGGAGATATGATGAGGATTTTGATTTCTCTGTCTCACCCTCCAAGAGAACGCTTCGTTCTGACACGAAGCGACAGCAGACTCGCCAGGAGTCTAGAAAGAAGACGGGGCCTTACTCCACCCGTTCCAAATGCAGTGCCTAATTTGGAACATCAGGGGACTCAGGAGCTCTGAGTCCCAGGAGAGGCTTCATGCCTTGGTGAAAGAGAAGCGTGTCAAGATCTTGGCTATCTTGGAGCCGATGATTGCACTTGACCAGCGCTTCATGACCCGTCGCCTTGGTTTCCAGAGAGTTCTGTCGAATGTCTCTGGTCATATTTGGGTTTTTTTGGCGGACGATATGAAGGTGGAGTGTGTCCTTGATCACACTCAGTTCCTCCATCTTCGCGTGTCGGCTCCTTTTTTGCCAACCCATGTTTTTTGCTCTTTCGTGTATGCCAAGTGTGACTACATTTTACGGTGCGACTTGTGGGCTTCTTTGCTGCAGGTCAAGCCTATTGGTGGTCCTTGGCTTGTCGGGGGGATTTTAATGTCATGAGGGATTCCTCCGAGTGTCTTGGCTCTTCTGGTGGGAGGCAGCTCCCCATGGACGAGTTTAATCATTTTGTTTTGGAGTCTGCGCTGGTTGACGCTGGTTTTGAGGGCTCTTCGTTCACCTGGACGAATAAGTCCATTTGGAAGCGTCTTGACAGAGTTTTTGTTTCTGTGGATTGGGGTGACCATTTCAACTCTATCAGGGTTGAACACCTCAGTCGCACGGTTTCGGATCATTGTCCTCTTTTGGTGTCTGCTCCTGTCTTTGCTCGGGGGCCGAGCTCGTTTCGGTTCCAGAGCATGTGGACTCGGCACCCGGGGTTCCTTCAAACCGTCAGGCTGAACTGGAACATGCCCTGCTCTTTGAAAGGCATGCCCAGGCTCTTTGCCAAGCTGAAACGGTTGAAGGGCCACCTCAAGTGGTGGAACCGGGATGTTTTTGGGAACCTTTTTGATAAGATCGCTGAGGCGGAGAGGTCGGTTAGACTGGCTGAGGCTGCCTGTGAAGCGGATCCCTCTGAGCATAGCTGGACCCTCTTGTCCAGATGCAATGAGGAGCTGTCTAGAGTCACCGCTATGGAAGCGGATTTTTGGAAGCAGAAAGCTGCTTGTAATTGGCTTGAGGTAGGAGAGAGGAATACGAAGCTTTTCCACAACATGGTGAAGAAGAAGAATGTGGTTAATAAGATCTTTCGTATTTGGGAGGATGGTAATTGCCTCACCTCTCCTGGTCTCGACAAGCAGTCTGGGGCTGCCTATTTCGAGCGCCTTCTCACTGGAGATCCTTTTGTCCTGGATCTTCCGGATTTTTCTGGCTTCTCCTCGGAGATTTCGGAGGAGGAGAACCATAGCTTTGCCGCCGCACCTTCCTTGGAGGAGGTTCGTGCTGTCGTCTTTTTCATCCCTTGGGATAGTGTGGCGGGCCCCGATGGGTTTTCTTTGGTTTTTTTTTCAGAGCTGCTGGGATTTTGTGCAGCATGATGTCATGGACGCTGTCCTTGATTTATTTCGGGGCTCTCTTATGCCCCAGGGCTTCACTGCCACCACGATCACTTTGATCCCCAAAGTCGAGGGTGCGCAAGCTTGGACGGACTTCCGTCCCATCAGCTTGTGTAATGTTTCCAACAAGATTATCTCGAAGCTTTTATACTCTCGTCTGCGATTGGTGGTGGGGAGACTCGTTTCTCAGAGTCAGAGTGGATTTGTGCCGGGGCGGATGATTGCTGACAATATCCTTCTCGCGCATGAGCTCACTCACAGTCTTAATCTCCCTGCCCGTGGTGGTAATGTCATTCTGAAATTGGACATGGCTAAGGCCTATGATAGAGTCCAATGGTCTTTTCTTCTGGATGTCCTCCGAAGGTTTGGTTTTTCGGAGCAGGTTGTGAGAATGGTGAGGGCTTGCATTTCTTTTTGCAAGTTCTCGGTTAATGTCAATGTCACCCCTGCTGGTTTCTTTGCTTCCTCGAGGGGCCTGAGATAGGGTGACCCGTTATCTCCCCTCCTCTTTGTTCTTGGAGCGGAGTATCTGTCCCGTGGCTTGGACCGGTTGTTCCTCCAGCATGCTGATTTGAGGTATCGGTCTGGGTGTGATTTGCCGATTTCCCATTTGGCCTATGCTGACGATGTCATTATTTTTGCCAATGGGGGATCCCGTGGTCTTCAGCGTCTCAAAGATTTTTTGGCTCACTATGAAAATTGCTCGGGCCAGCTCGTTAATGTGGCCAAGAGTGCTATGATCTTTCCTCCGGGCTGGACCGCTCGTCGCCGCTCCCGTTTGCTGCAAATCACTGGATTTGCGGAGGGGCAGCTGCCCTTGAAATACCTTGGAGCTCCGCTTTTCCGTGGGAACCGCAAGTTCTCTCTCTTTGAGCCTCTTCTCCAGTCGGTCCGGAAAAAGTTGGAGGGCTGGGAGTCCCGTTCCCTTGCTCCTGGGAGTAGGATGACGCTGATCCGCAGTGTGCTCCTTTCGATCCCGATCTATCTCTGCCAGGTGATCCAGCCTCCTTTGGCTGTTTTGGAGAAATTGGAGCGTATTTTCAATGCTTTTCTTTGGGGCTCCAGACCCTTAGAGAAGAAGTGGCACTGGGCCCGCTGGTCTCGCGCCTGTCTCCCTGTGAAAGAAGGAGGCCTGGGTTTTCGCAGGCTCAAGGACATTGTTGACAGCTTTTTCATGAAGCTGTGGTTTAGATTCCGGCAGGGTTCCTCTCTCTGGGCGAGATTCCTTTCGAGGAAGTATTGCCGGACTGTCAGCCCTATTTGTGCTCCTTCTCGTGGAGCCATTTCCCCCACTTGGAGGCGCTTGCTCCAGATTAGACCTCGTGCGGAGCCTGGTATCCGGTGGAGGATTGGTCTTGGGGATGTCTCTTTTTGGGATGATACTTGGTTGGGTGATGCCCCTTTGTCGAGCAGGTGTAATGTCAGAGGGGATCGCTGTGTGCATGTTTTCAGCTTCCTTTTGGAGGGAGACTGGGATTTTGATCTCCTTTGCGCTGTCGTCGCTCCCTCGGTGGCGGAGGAGATCGTTCAGATTCCTGTTTTGGTGGATGAGCCGGATGCGACTATCTGGATCCACAGCACCGATGGTGCCTTTTCTGTGAGATCTGCTTGGGAGCAGGTCAGACCGAGAGGCTCGGTCTCAGATATCTTTAATCCCTGTTGGGGACGCTGGATGAGGCCCACCATGTCCTTCTTTCTGTGGAGGTTTTGGCATCGGTGGTTGCCTGTGGATGAGGTGCTCCAGCAGCGGGGTTTCACCCTTGTGTCCAAATGCCAGTGCTGTGAGATGTCGGAGACATTCACTCACATTTTCATCGACGGTCCCATCGCCCGCTCTGTGTGGCATTTCTTTGGGGCTATCTTTAGAATTTGCATCCCTGCCACTGAGAACTTTAGTCTGTTTCTCAGTGCTTGGAAAAGGGGTCGCGAGTGGTCTCTGGGGGGTAATGTGAGGGAATTCATCACCCTCTGGACTGCACGCAATGATACTAAGCACCGTCACTTACCCTACTCTGCGGAGAAGGTTAAGTTCCAAATTTTGTCTTATTTGAGACTTGCTCATTCCGCAACTGTTATCAAGCCCCGTCTTTGGTTGGGGGCTTTGCAGGCTGCGAGGAAGATGGGCATTTTGGTCGGCCTCCAACGGATTCACAAGACTGCGATCGTCTGTTGGTTGAGGCCTCCACCTGGGTCCTTCAAGCTCAATGTGGATGGGAGCTCGAGAGGTAACCCGGGTGATTCGTCTGTGGGGGGGGGGGGGGAGGTTGTTCGGGATTCTTCTGGTAGGGTCTTGGCATTTTTTAGTGAGTTCATTGGTTTGGGGTCCAATGTCCGTGCAGAACTCTGGGCGATTTGGAGGGGTATTCTTCTCTGTTCTGACCTTAGCCTTTTTCCCCTTTGGATTGAGACTGATTCCCAGATTGCCATTCAGATTCTTAGATCTCGGAGGTGCCACTGGGATTTGGACCATATTGTTTCGAGGACGCGTGTTTTGATGCGGAATAGGCCGGTTCATTTCTCGCATATCTATCGGGAAGGGAATTTGGTTGCGGATGCGTTGGCGCGGCAGGCTCATGATCATAGGCAGTGTTTGTTGGAGATTGGTGTTCCTTTAACCACTCCCATCGCTGCGTTGGCCCGTTCTGACTCTTTCGGGCTTCCTTACCTTAGATCTAGGTTTTCTTAGAGCCTCACGCTCGCTTATAGCCGTTTCTCTTGGGCTTTCTTTTTCTTTGTTTGCTCTCCTTTTTGGTCTAGGTCATCCTAGATTTAGATATATGTAGCTATTTATTTTTCTTTGCAGGTACAGCTCTCCGACCCTTTTCCGGAGTTTTTGGAGTTAGTCTGTTCCCCTGTCGCTTGCTTTTCTTCTTTAGGGTGATGGATCACCAGGCGTTCACTGTGCTTCTCCTTGCCTGGTTCTTGCTGTTGTTTGGATGTTTTGTGGGCGGTCTCTCGTGCCCCTCGCTTTTTGGATTTCCAGTCTTCTTGGGAGTTAGGTTATGGCTTGAGTTTCCTTCGCCATTTTCCTGCTTTTTTGCTCTGGGCCTGCTGGTTTGCGGTCGCTCCTCTTTTGTTGGAAAACGGTGTTCAAATCAATTAAGAAATGATACCCGGTGCAGCGGAAGTTTAAAATTTTATTTTATTATATGGAACGATTCCATATATGGGTATCAAAAACTTTTACGATTAAATTTGTTCAAGTAAAAATAAAATCACAATTAAATTTTTACCTTGTCAAGCAAAGGCTTGATCGTGGACTCCAACAGAATTTAATCTGCTCTTCTTGTAAATCCCGGGAACCGATGACAGTCACGATCTAACTCCGGAATTAGGTCCACGAATGAAAAACAGAAACCCTCTGATTGACTGCACTAGAAATCAATCAGAAGTTTTACGTAGAGAATAAACAGATATGATCTGTTAATCCGATTTGTAATTTTTCACAAAAATCACAAGTCGAATTTTCTCCAAAAGGGACAGAGGAATTTTCGAAAAAACCTCTTGAATAATATAGACTGATTTTTGAAAATTGCTAGACTGAAAGCTTGTGTAATTTTCGAACACAGTACATATATTTATAGATAATTTCTAGTTATAATTGTATCAGGACTCTAACTCCTTAAAGCGCACAATCCATGACTTAATCCCAACAAGACAAGCCTGTTGTTATAGAAATTAATATAAAATTCATCGTGACTCCGATTGATAAACTGATTTCACCAATGTGCACATAAACCATTTCTGCATCTTTTAGAGTCAAGATAATTTTTCTGAATCCGAATTCAGTGATTTCCAAAAATGCCAATCCCTATGTCATTTTAGGAAATTCCACTCCCTTTTAATTAGGAAATCCCACTCCCTTTTAATTAAGAAGTCCAACTTCTCTTTCATTAAATTTAACTCTTTAAATTTAACTATCTCTACGGGGTTTTAGTAATCCATTACTTGTGTAACCCTCAATGGTTCAGGAATACAGCTAGCCGTGGGCTCACAACTCCTTGTAACTCGGAATAACAATTTCCGACTTACCCATCGAATCATGGTAAGAGCGCCTAGCAACATCGCCCCATGATTCCCTAGGTATTACTGATAGTGCCTGCAAGAACCAGTAGATTTTGGTTAGCGTACAGTACGGTCCCTTCAACCAAATATCCCGATCGAATCAACAACCATTGGTGCATCGAGAGTCGTTCGAGATTCGATAACTATGCATAACATCTTGGAGATCTATTAGTGACATCACATGTGTTACTAGGAACACCAAGTAACCTAAAACACATCATGTACTCTGGCCAGAGATTCGTTACACTAATATCTCCTCAGATCGCATAGGATATCCACACTCTCAAGTATGTGGTGAATCCTTGACAACAAAGCATCGACTCCTATATGTGTCATAACTGTACCCAATCCCGACACCTGATGACCCCAATAGAGTCGGTAAACGAGTCAAAGTACAGTACTAGCATATAGAGTCTCAATGATGTTTCAAGTAATAAGGACTAATGGTGTACAACCAAAATCGCGGACTTTATCCACTCGATAAGTGATAATCACTTGGAAAGTTCGAATAGGGTAGTTCGATCATTCATCATATGAATATCCATTTGCATGCTTTGAACATCTCTATGTTCCATACCAATGAAATGTGGTACTCGGCATCGCAAATGCTAGTCTCAATCTCGAGCGATCCTTATCCTTATTTGCGGATGGCTCAATTGACTAGGAACTGTTTAGAATATACAGTTACTATAAGATGTGTTTCATGATAGCCATCCCCATGTGCTACCACATCTTACATACACTATAGTATATTCAAGGTCTTTATCAAAACAACAATAGTATATCATAATATAACAATATGAAAAAAGATAAAGTCAATGCCATTATAAAAGTGTAAATTATATTAAAAAAAAGATTGTTTTACATAGAGTCATAAAAGCCCTTAGCCACAAGTTGGCTAACCGGGAACCCACTCTTTCAATCTCCCACTTGCCCTAAAGCCAACTAGTCATACTACGTAATCTCATTGCTTCGCGATGTTTGTCAAACAATGGTCCTGGCAAGGGCTTAGTAAGCGGATCAGCGATATTGTCTGTAGAGGCCACTCTCTCGACACTGATGTCTCCTCTTTCCACGATCTCCCGGATGATGTGGTATTTCCTCAGTACGTGTTTGGACTTCTGATGAGACCTTGGTTCCTTTGCCTGAGCAACGGCACCCGTGTTGTCACAGTACACCGGGACTGGACCAACAGCTTTAGGAATTACACCCAACTCTTGGATGAATTTCCTTATCCAAACCGCCTCTTTAGCAGCAGCTGATGCTGCAATGTATTCTGCCTCAGTGGTGGAATCCGCTGTGGTGTCCTGCTTGGAACTCTTCCAAGAGACAGCACCGCCATTGAGCACGAATACAAATCCAGAGGTTGATTTCGAGTCATCCACGTCACATTGGAAGCTAGAGTCGGTATAGCCTTCCAACTTCAATTCTCTCCCTCCATAAACCATGAATAAATTCTTAGTCCTTCGCAAGTACTTAAGAATATCCTTCACGGCTTTCCAATGCATTTGACCGGGATTGGCTTGGTATCTGCTCATGACGCTCAGAGCATAGGCCACATCCGGTCTGGTAGATATCATCCCATACATGATACTACCTATGGCTGACGCATATGGCACATGTATCATCTTCTCTATCTCTTCGTCAGTATTGGGACACATAGACTTGGATAGAGAAACTCCATGACACATAGGTAGATGTCCTCTCTTGGACTCATCCATAGAAAACCTTTTCAATATGGTGTCGATGTAGGTTGATTGAGTGAGTCCTATCATTCTTTTAGATCTATCTCTATAGATCTGAATTCCTAGAATATAGGATGCCTCACCTAAATCCTTCATCGAGAATCTACCTGATAACCATATCTTTGTTGACTGCAACATCCCTACATCATTCCCCATGAGTAGGATGTCATCAACATAAAGTACTAAGAATGTTACCGCATTCTTAACTACTTTCTTGTACACGCATGGTTCCTCCGGGTTCTTGATAAAACCAAAATCCTTTATCGTTTCATCAAATTTTTGGTTCCAACTTCTTGATGCTTGTTTGAGACCATAGATTGATCTCTGAAGCTTGCATACCTTATGCTCGCTTCCCATGGATGTGTATCCCTCAGGCTGCATCATATAGATCTCTTCCTTAATGTTTCCATTAAGAAATGCAGTCTTTACATCCATTTGCCATATCTCATAGTCATACCATGCTGCTATGGCAATAAGGATTCTTATGGACTTGAACATTGCGACTGGTGAAAAGGTTTCATCATAGTCAACTCCTTGTCTTTAAGTATAACCTTTTGCCACCAATCGTGCCTTGTAGGTCAATACCTTTCCATCAGGCCCAAGCTTTCTCTTGTAGATCCATTTGCACCCAATTGGAACAATTCCATCGGGAGGATCTACTAAAGACCAAACTTGGTTAGAATGCATCGAGTCTATTTCCGATTGCATAGCTTCAAGCCATAAATTCGAATCCGCATCAGAAATTGCTTCCTTGAAGTTTCTTGGATCACATCCAATGTCGGGTTCACTTTGATCCCCTTCAAGAAGAAGACCATATCTTATAGGAGGCCTAGAAGTCCTCTCGGATCTCCTAGTAATAGGCGTGTCTTGTGATGATTCTTGAGGTGTAGGATCGCTGTTTTGTATCTCGGGTTCTTCTCGAATTTCTTCGAGTTCCATCATCTTGCCTTTCTTATCCAATAAGAACTCCTTCTCCTAGAAGGTGGCATTCCTTGAAACAAACACTTTTGTTTCAGCAGGATGATAGAAATAATATCCGATTGAATTATTTGGATACCCTACAAAATAACATAAGGTGGATCGACTATCCAACTTATCTCCCACTGTCTGCTTCACGTAAGCAGGACATCCCCAAATCCTCAAGTACGAATACTTAGGAGCTTTGCCATTCCATAACTTGTATGGTGTTTTATTTACTGCTTTAGTGTGGACGTTGTTTAACAACAATACCGCCGTTTCAAGCGCGTAGCCCCAAAACGAAGGTGGGAGCTCAGTGAAGCTCATCATGGATCGAACCATGTCCAACAAAGTTCGATTGCGACGCTCCGAAACACCATTAAGCTGAGGTGTCATAGGAGGAGTCCACTGAGAGAGAATCCCATTCTCTTTTAGATAGTCCAAAAACTCGGTACTTAAGTATTCTCCACCTCAATCCGATTGAAGTGCCTTAATACTTTTACCTAGTTTGTTTTCTACTTCAGCCTTGAATTCTTTGAACCTTTCAAATGCTTCAGACTTATATTTCATTAAATATAAATACCCATACCTAGAATGATCATCAGTAAAGGTAATGAAGTAGGTGTTGCCACATTTAGTACCAATCCTAAATGGACCGCAAACATCTGTATGGATCAAATCCAACAGATTTTGACTACGCTCAGGTTTTCCTTTGAAGGGAGATTTAGTCATTTTTCCCTTTAGGCAGGACTCACAAGTAGGTAGAGAGTTAATATCAGATATATCAAACATGCCCTCTCCCACTAGCTTGTTCATCCTCCTTGAGGAAATATGACCTAGCCTAGCATGCCAAAGGTTTGCTGGGTTTTGACTTTCGTCCTTCCTTTTAATTGTTGTTACCGGTTTATCAACATAATTAATTGGAACGTCTTTTAATTTTAAGCTATATAGATCGTTTTCAAGTTGTCCATTTCCAATCAAACATTCATTCTTGTAAATATTGCAAATCTCATTCACAAAATTGCAAGAAAAGCCATCTCTATCAAGCATAGAAATAGATATAATGTTTTTGACCAAATCCGGAACATATAAAACATCTCTCAAAAATAACTTAAAATTGTTTTGCAAAACTAAATAAATGTCTTCTATAGCTTTGGTTTCGACTCTAGAACCATTCCCGAGCCTTAGCTGGGTCTCACCCATCCTTAGCTTACGACTTCTTGTCATCACCTGCAAATCATTGCAGATGTGAGATCCACATCCGGTATCCAATACCCAAGAAGAAGTATTAAGCGAAACATTTATTTCAATGTAAAACATACCCTTTGCAGTTCGCAACTATTCGAGGTATTCCTTGCAGTTACGTTTCCAATGACCGGGTTTCTTGCAGTAATGGCAAACGTTTTCATCTTTTATTCCAATTGAAGCCTTGGCCTTTCCCTTCTTATTTGGTACAATCTTCTTGGGCGGGGCAGAACGTTTCTTACCCTTTCCACTTGGTCCTTTCTTAGAGTTAGAAGAGGAACCAACCAAGAGTACCAGTTTATCCTTCTTTAGTGTGGTTTCATATGTGACAAGCATATTGACCATCTCTTCAAGGGTGGCCTCTATCTTGTTCATATTGAATTTCATCACAAAACCGTCAAACGATGAAGGAAGTGATAGAAGCAACAAGTCCGTGCTAAGTTCATGCTCCAAAGTCAAGTCGAGTGTTACCAACTTTTCAATGAGCCCAATCATGTGCACCCCATGCTCACGGACCGAAGTCCCATCTCGCATGCGGCTCGTCATGAGCTCTCTGACGGTGGCATACCTCTCCGACCTTGACTGAGCTCCAAAGAGTTCCTTGAGGTTCTTGTGAATGTCAGCAGCATTCACGGTATCCTCGAATCTCCTTTGAAGCTCATCAGACATCGAAGCCTGCATGTAGCATTTGGCCTTGATATCATGGTCCAACCATAAATCAAGTTTGGCCAACTATTCCGGACTTGTATTAGCCGGGGCTTCCTTCGGAGGCGGCTTCTCTAACACGTAGAAAGCTTTTTCCGAAGTAAGAATAATTTTCAACTTACGGAACCATTCCGTATAGTTTGCGCCAGTCAATTTGTTTTGTTCGAGAATTGAAAATAGTGGATTACGAGAAGTCATTGTAATAGTATACTGAAAAGGAAACAGACAATAATCAATGATTGTTTAATTAATTTACTAAGACATAAAATATGGCGAATTTTAATTTTATGAATTACACTCTCACTATTTTAACGATTTCACTACCCTATAGTGAAAACGGGAAACTGTTTTCCTTAGTGAGAACATGGAGTCCAATTGACAAATCATGATCCCGAATAATATCAGCCAACCATAATTTTCAAAAGGTAGAGCCCAATTACTTCCAAAGTAACCCCCATGTTTTTACCTCATGTCCAATAAAGGCCCAATAATATGACGCCGTTTATTGTGACATGTCAAGATAACCCATCAATATTAAGTTGTGATGAACGATCGCCACGTGGATCCCCAATAATATGAGCCAATCCCATGGGAGTTCCACCCAACTTACAACATGTGTCGATCCAATGTACAGCTTTTCAACGAACGGGCCCCCTCAATAATATGAGCCGGACCGTATCCGCGGGTAGCATCTCATACATTGATCGTTGATGGAAGGTATGAATATTTAAACAATATTTAAATTCCTTTTTTATTAATATTGATATCAATTTTAAATCATATTTAAAATGAGGGATTTTTAATTTTGAAAATTTGTCTCATCATGCAATTTATGTATGCTTGCGGGATTCATACAATTTAGTCTAAACATGCATACATCAATAATATCATATATTATTTAAGGATGATCGATCTCATTAACTAATCGACTCGTGGTTGCCAATCACGAGTCTAAGTCCAATCCTAGGTGATATGCAAGTATGCAATGCAATCCTATTACATTGTGCTTCTAATTTACATTTCTTCGGTCTTCATTGTCTGCTGGGCCCACCATTTCTTCAAATATTTGTCTCCCACTAAGTCTAATAAATTTAAAATAAATTTCGATGACAAATATGGGATATATTTTTAGGGGTGGGAACGGGCCATAAATCAGGCCCACTTTTATTACATATGACAATCATATTGGGCTATAAACCAAGCTCATTAATAAACACCAACAACAATAAGACAAATGTAAATCACCTAACATATACCTAAAATATTGGTTATGGCAATCGATCATCCTTTATCCATTAATTAATTCAATAATTAAATAATTGGATAAACATGCAAAGGCATCATAATTTAAAAGATAAAATCATATTTTATCTTATCCATCCATAAGATCATATCTTATCATCAATTGTACCAAAATAATTAATTTTATAAAATTTAATTTAACGGATAAAATTTATAAATTTTCCAAAAATTCAAATTTATCCAAAAATCAATTTTAAAATTTTCGGACTCAAACAATTCGATGCGATGCCTCGTGAACCAATCAAAAACAATTTTCGATCGGATCAAAAACTAGAATTTCAAAAAATTAAAATTTTAATTAAAAATAATTTTCCCGGGCTGCCCGGGACAATCCCGGGCAGCCCGCGCCCCAAAAAGGGGCCCGGGCTGGGCAGCCCGTCGCTGCCCGATTTGCCCAATAAAATTCAATTTTAAATTTTCGTTTTGTTTCAAAAACCGAGGGTTAAAAATTTTGTACAATCGATTAATTTAATCGTTTGATCTGAGCAACCTGTCTCTGATACCACTGTTGGAAAACGGTGTTCAGATCAATTAAGAATTGATACCCGGTGCTGCGGAAGTTTAAAATTTTATTTTATTATATGGAACGATTCCATATATGGGTATCAAAAACTTTTACGATTAAATTTGTTCAAGTAAAAATAAAATCACAATTAAATTTTTACCTTGTCAAGCAAAGGCTTGATCGTGGACTCCAACAGAATTTAATCTGCTCTTCTTGTAAATCCCGGGAACCGATGACAGTCACGATCTAACTCCGGAATTAGGTCCACGAATGAAAAACAGAAACCCTCTGATTGACTGCACTAGAAATCAATCAGAAGTTTTACATAGAGAATAAACAGATATGATCTGTTAATCCGATTTGTAATTTTTCAAAAAAATCACAAGTCGAATTTTCTCCAAAAGGGACAGAGGAATTTTCGAAAAATCCTCTTGAATAATATAGACTGATTTTCGAAAATTGCTAGACTGAAAGCTTGTGTAATTTTCGAACACAGTACATATATTTATAGATAATTTTTAGTTATAATTGTATCAGGACTCTAACTCCTTAAAGCCCACAATCCATAACTTAAGCCCAAAAAGCCAAGCCTGTTGTTATAAAAATTAATATAAAATTCATCGTGACTCCGATTGATAAACTGATTTCACCAATGTGCACAGAAACCATTTCTGCATCTTTTAGAGTCAAGATAATTTTTCTGAATCCGAATTCATTGATTTCCAAAAATGCCCATCCCTATGTCATTTTAGGAAATCTCACTCCCTTTTAATTAAGAAGTCCAACTTCTCTTTCATTAAATTTAACTCTTTAAATTTAACTATCTCTACGGGGTTTTAGTAATCTATTACTTGTGTAACCCTCAATGGTTCAGGAATACAGCTAGCCGTGGGCTCACAACTCATTGTGACTCGGAACAACAATTTCCGACTTACCCATCGAATCATGGTAAGAGCGCCTAGAAACATCGCCCCATGATTCCCTAGGTATTACTGATAGTTCCTGCAAGAACCAGTAGATTTTGGTTAGCGTACAGTACGGTCCCTTCAACCAAATATCCCGATCGAATCAACAACCATTGGTGCATCGATAGTCGTTCGAGATTCGATAACTATGCATAACATCTTGGAGATCTATTAGTGACATTGCATGTGTTACTAGGAACACCAAGTAACCTAAAACACATCATGTACTTTGGCTAGAGATTCGTCACACTAATATCTCCTCAGATCGCATAGGATATCCACACTCGCAAGTATGTGGTGAATCCTTGACAACAAAGCATCGACTCCTATATGTGTCGTAACTGTACCCAATCCCGACACCTGATGACCCCAATAGAGTCGGTAAACGAGTCAAAGTACAGTACTAGCATATAGAGTCTCAATGATGTTTCAAGTAATAAGGACTAATGGTGTACAACCAAAATCGCGGACTTTATCCACTCGATAAGTGATAACCATTTGGAAAGTCCGAATAGGGTAGTTCGATCATTCATCATATGAATATCCATTTGCATGCTTTGAACATCTCAATGTTCCATACCAATGAAACGTGGTACTCGGCATCGCAAATGCTAGTCTCAATCTCGAGCGATCCTTATCCTTATTTGCGGACGGCTCAATTGACTAGGAACTGTTTAGAATATACAGTGACTATAAGATGTGTTTCATGATAGCCATCCCCATGTGCTACCACATCTTACATACACTATAGTATATTCAAGGTCTTTATCAAAACAACAATAGTATATCATAATATAACAATATGAAAAAAGATAAAGTCAATGCCATTATAAAAGTGTAAATTATATTAAACAAAAGATTGTTTTACATAGAGTCATAAAAGCCTTTAGCCACAAGTTGGCTAACCGGGCACCCACTCTTTCATCTTTTTCCTCGCAGCCTATGTATAGTGACTTCCCAGCTGATCATGACTTTTGGACATATTTCTTGCATAGCTTTGATCTGTTGTTCAGCTCTGGATGGTGCCAGCCTCTTTTCGCGCTTTAGTGTCGGATTTGATTTTGCTGGCCTGGAGTTGTGGATCTCCTCTTGGTTTTACTGCACAGGTTGATACCAGCCACTCTTCGCGCCTCAGTGTCCGTTTTTGATTTTGCTGGGCCGAGCTATGGTTCTCTTCTAGCTTTTGCTGCCCAGGATGACTGCTGACGTTGACTTAGTTAGCTATCTTTGATGTTATTTGTTTATACTTATATCCTAGGGATGCTTTGGTTGTATATTTTTCGATACCCTAGCTGTTCTGATGTTCTTATTACCTTTGTATAGCCTTTTGGGGAGGGGAATACGAAGCTTTTCCACAACATGGTGAAGAAGAAGAATGTGGTTAATAAGATCTTTTGTATTTGGGAGGATGGTAATTGCCTCACCTCTCCTGGTCTCATCAAGCAGTCTGGGGCTGCCTATTTCTAGCGCCTCCTCACTGGAGATCCTTTTGTCCTGGATCTTCCGGATTTTTCTGGCTTCTCCTCGGAGATTTCGGAGGAGGAGAACCATAGCTTTGCCGCCGCACCTTCCTTGGAGGAGGTACGTGCTGTCGTCTTTTCCATCCCTCGGGATAGTGTGGCGGGCCCCGATGGGTTTTCTTCGGTTTTCTTTCAGAGCTGCTGGGATTTTGTGCAGCATGATGTCATGGACGCTGTCCTTGATTTCTTTCGGGGCTCTCTTATGCCCCAGGGCTTCACTGCCACCACGATCACTTTGATCCCCAAATTCGAGGGTGCGCAAGCTTGGACGGACTTCCGTCCCATCAGCTTGTGTAATGTTTCCAACAAGATTATCTCGAAGCTTTTATACTCTCGTTTGCGGTCGGTGGTGGGGAGACTCGTTTCTCAGAGTCAGAGTGGATTTGTGCCGGGGCAGATGATTGCTGACAATATCCTTCTCGCGCATGAGCTCACTCACAGTCTTAATCTCCCTGCCCGTGGTGGTAATGTCATTCTGAAATTGGACATGGCTAAGGCCTATGATAGAGTCCAATGGTCTTTTATTCTGGATGTCCTCCGAAGGTTTGGTTTTTCGGAGCAGGTTGTGAGAATGGTGAGGGCTTGCATTTCTTTTTGCAAGTTCTCGGTTAATGTCAATGGTACCCCTGCTGGTTTCTTTGCTTCCTCGAGAGGCCTGAGACAGGGTGACCCTTTATCTCCCATCCTCTTTATTCTTGGAGCGGAGTATCTGTCCCGTGGCTTGGACCGGTTGTTCCTCCAGCATGCTGATTTGAGGTATCGATCTGGGTGTGATTTGCCGATTTCCCATTTGGCCTATGCTGACGATGTCATTATTTTTGCCAATGGGGGATCCCGTGGTCTTCAGCATCTCAAAGATTTTCTCGCTCACTATGAAAATTGCTCGGGCCAGCTCGTTAATGTGGCCAAGAGTGCTATGATCTTTCCTCCAGGCTGGACCGCTCGTCGCCGCTCCCGTTTGCTGCAAATCACTGGATTTGCGGAGGGGCAGCTGCCCTTGAAATACCTTGGAGCTCCGCTTTTCCGTGGGAACCGCAAGTGCTCTCTCTTTGAGCCTCTTCTGCAGTTGGTCCGGAAAAAGATGGAGGGCTGGGAGTCCCGTTCCCTTGCTCCTGGGAGTAGGATGACGCTGATCCGCAGTGTGCTCCTTTCGATCCCGATCTATCTCTGCCAGGTGATCCAGCCTCCTTTGGCTGTTTTGGAGAAATTGGAGCGTATTTTCAATGCTTTTCTTTGGGGCTCCAGACCCTTAGAAAAGAAGTGGCACTGGGCCCGCTGGTCTCGCGCCTGTCTCCCTGTGAAAGAAGGAGGCCTGGGTTTTCGCAGGCTCAAGGACATTGTTGATAGCTTTTCCATGAAGCTGTGGTTCAGATTCTGGCAGGGTTCCTCTCTCTGGGCGAGATTCCTTTCGAGGAAGTATTGCCGGACTGTCAGCCCTATTTGTGCTCCTTCTCATGGAGCCATTTCCCCCACTTGGAGGCGCTTGCTCCAGATTAGACCTCGTGCGGAGCCTGGTATCCGGTGGAGGATTGGTCTTGGGGATGTCTCTTTTTGGGATGATACTTGGTTGGGTGATGCCCCTTTGTCGAGCAGGTGTAATGTCAAAGGGGATCGGTGTGTGCGTGTTTTCAGCTTCCTTTTGGAGGGAGACTAGGATTTTGATCTCCTTTGCGCTGTCGTCGCTCCCTCGGTGGCGGAGGAGATCGTTCAGATTCCTGTTTTGGTGGATGAACCGGATGCGACTATCTGGATCCACAGCACCTATGGTGCCTTTTCTGTGAGATCTGCTTGGGAGCAGGTCAGACCGAGAAGCTCGGTCTCGGATATCTTTACTCCCTGTTGGGGTCGCTGGATGAGGCCCACCATGTCCTTCTTTCTGTGGAGGTTTTGGCATCGGTGGTTGCCTGTGGATGAGGTGCTCCAGCAGCGGGGTTTCTCCCTTGTGTCCAAGTGCCAGTACTGTGAGATGTCGGAGACATTTACTCACATTTTCATCGACAGTCCCATCGCCCGCTCTGTGTGGAATTTCTTTGGGGCTATCTTTAGAGTTCGCATCCCTGCCACTGAGAACTTCAGTCTATTTCTCAGTGCTTGGAAAAGGGGTCGCGAGTGGTCTCCGGGGGGTAATGTGAGGGAATTCATTCCTTTTGTCGTGCTTTGGTTCCTCTGGACTGCACGCAATGATACTAAACACCGTCACTTACCCTACTCTACGGAGAAGGTTAAGTTCCAAATTTTGACTTATTTGAGACTTGCTCATTCCGCAACTATTATCAAGCCCCGTCTTTGGCTGGGGGCTTTGCAGGCTGCGAGGAAGATGGGCATTTCGGTCGGACTCCAACGGATTCACAAGACTGCGATCGTCCGTTGGTTGAGGCCTCCACCTGGGTCCTTCAAGCTCAATGTGGATGGGAGCTCGAGAGGTAACCCGGGTGAGTCGTCTGTGGGGGGGGTTGTCCGAGATTCTTCTGGTAGGGTCTTGGCGTTTTTTAGTGAGTTCATTGGTTTGGGGTCCAATGTCCGTGCAGAACTCTGGGCGATTTGGAGGGGTATTCTTCTCTGTTCTGACCTTAGCCTTTTCCCCTTTGGATTGAAACTGATTCCCAGATTGCTATTCAGATTCTTAGATCTCGGAGGTGCCGTTGGGATTTGGACCATATTGTTTCGAGGATGCGTGTTTTGGTGCGGAATAGGCCGGTTCATTTCTCGCATATCTATCGGGAAGGGAATTCGGCTGCGGATGCGTTGGCACGGCAGGCTCATGATCATAGGCAGTGTTTGTTGGAGATTGGTGTTTGTTTAACCACTCACATCGCTGCGTTGGCCCGTTCTGACTCTTCCGGGCTTCCTTACCTTAGATCTAGGTTTTCTTAGAGCCTCACGCTCGCTTATAGCCGTTTCTCTTGGGCTTTCTTTTTCTTTGTTTGATCTCCTTTTTGGTCTAGGTCATCCTAGATTTAGATATATGTAGCTATTTATTTTTCTTTGCAGGTACAGCTCTCCGGCCCTTTTCCGGAGTTTTTGGAGTTAGTCTGTTCCCCTGTCGCTTGCTTTGCTTTCTTCAGGGTGATGGATCATCAGGCGTTCTCTGTGCTTCCCCTTGCCTGGTTCTTGCTGTTGTTTGGATGTTTTGTGGGCGGTCTTTCGTGCCCCTCGCTGTAGGTTATGGCTTGAGTTTCCTTCGCCATTCTCCTGCTTTTTTGCTCTGGGTCTGCTGGTTTGCGGTCGCTCCTCTTTTTCCTCGCGGCCTATGTATAGTGACTTCCCAGCTGATCATGACTTTTGGGCATATTTCTTGCATAGCTTTGATCTGTTGTTCAGCTCTGGATGGTGCCAGCCTCTTTTCGCGCTTTAGTGTCGGATTTGATTTTGCTGGCCTGAAGTTGTGGATCTCCTCTAGGTTTTACTGCACAGGCTGATACCAGCCACTCTTCGCGCCTCAGTGTCCGTTTTTGATTTTGCTGGGCCGAGCTGTGGCTCTCTTCTAGCTTTTGCTGCTCAGGATGACTGCTGACGTTGATTTAGTTAGCTATCTTTGATGTTATTTGTTTATACTTATTTCCTAGGGATGCTTTGGTTGTATATTTTCGATACCCTAGCTGTTCTGATGTTCTTATTACCTTTGTATAGCCTTTTGGGGAGGTCTTGGCCTAGTCCCCCTCCTCCGTTAGGTTTTATTTGTATCGCTTTTTTATGTTTATATACAGGTAGGGGTCTGCCTAACCCCCCCGCTCCCGGCGGTGTTTTTTTTAAAAAAAAAAAAAAAAAAAACCTTTGAGCTTCCTTAGGGTCCTCAGGCAGCTTTCCCTCCAAATAATTAATTATAACGACCCTCCAATCCTCCTCCGCGAGTTCAGGTATAACCGGACTCATATGAGGTGCGAGCTCCACCTGAAATACCACATCTCTAGTTTTCCAACTCCCCATAGAACCAGCCATCTTCGCCAAAGCCTCTGCTCTCTCATTTTCCCTTCTAAGTATCTGTTCAAAGACCACCTCCGCAAATTGTTTTTTTGCCTTATCCACTTCTCGAGCATACTCAATAAGCATTTCATTCTTCACATCATATTCCCCTTTCATTTTTTGTGCCACCAATTGTGAATCGAAAAAGACGTGTATCCGTATAGCTCCCATATTTCTAGTCGCTCGAAGTCCAGCTAAGACAGCTTCGTATTCAGCTTCATTGTTAGATGCCTTGAAATCTAATTTCACTGTCAATTTCACCTCCTCACTAGTAGGAGAGATCAACACCACCCCCACTCCACTTCCTTCTATAGACGATGAACCATCGACAAATACCTTCCACGGATCCTCACTTTCCAAATGAACGGTTTCGGTTAAGAAGTCAGTCAAAGCCTGCGCCTTAATAGCAGTTCTTGGCTCATACTGTATATCATACTCTCCCAACTCGGTAACCCATTTCACCAACCGTCCCGACACGTTTGGGTGAGTTAAAATCCTTCCTAGAGGACTGTTTGTAAGCACCACTATAGGATGAGATAGGAAATATGGCCTCAAACGTCTTGCCGTCATCACCAATGCCAAAACCAACTTCTCCAACCCCGAATACCTCAACTCAGCCCCTTTAAGGGCATGCGACACATAATAAATAGGCTTTTGTGTTGAACCTTCTTTTTTAACAAGAACTGAACTCACGGATCCCTCCGAAGCTGATAGATACACCCACAATCCTTCTCCAGCCATCGGCTTGTCCAACACAGGTAACTCAGCCAAATACTTCTTCAATTCTCCAAAAGCTTTTTCACAATCCTCACCCCATTCAAACTTCTTGGCTTTCCGTAAGGTACGGAAGAAAGGCAGGCTACGATGAGCGGACCGAGAAATGAATCGCGCCAAGGCCGTGATTCTCCCGGTCAATTGTTGAACCTCCTTCGGACCCCGAGGAGAAGTCATATTTTGTACAGCTTGAACCTTCTCCGGATTAGCCTCAATCCACGCTCGATTACCATGTATCCCAAGAATTTTCCACTCTTAACTCCTAAAATACACTTTTGAGGGTTCAACTTCAATCCATAAGACCGTATGGTGGAAAATGTTTCCACCAAGTCATCGATGAGTCCAATTGCATCTTTTGATTTTACCATGATATCATCCACATACACCTCCACATTTCTGCTTATTTGCTTGGAAAACACTTTGTCCATCAAACGCTGGTATGTAGCCCCGACATTTTTAAGCCCAAAGGGCATGATCACATAGCAAAAAGTTCCCTCGAAGGTGATAAAGCTTACCTTATCTTGATCTTCCATAGCTAAAGGGATTTGATGGTACCCTTGGTAAGCATCCATTAGTCATAAGTATTGATGGTCGGCCGTAGAATCCACCAGTTGATCTATTCGAGGCAATGGATAACAATCTTTTGGGCATGCCTTATTAAGGTCCCTAAAATCCACACACATCCTCCATCCACCCGAGCTCTTGGGAACTAACACAACATTCGATAGCCAAGTAGGAAATTTCACCTCTCGAATGTGCCCAGCCCCAAGCAATTCCCCTATTTCCTCTTTTATCACTTTATCCTTGTCGGGTCCGAAGTGCCTCTTCTTTTGCTTTACGGGGAAAACTCCAGACAAGATATTTAACTTATGCTACATAACCGCTGGTTTTATACCTCTAAGCTCTTGAACTGACCAAGAGAATACATCAAGGTTAGCCTTTAGGCAAATAATGAGCTTTTCCTTGACCTCTGTTTCCAAATCAGCAGCAATCTTAAGCTTCTCTCCGCTAACCCCCAGTTCCACTACTTTAGGTTCCTCCTCTTCAAGGGTTTGAACCTCTCTCTTAGCCACTGTCAACATAGCCCCACCCCTCCGTATCATGATGACTTCCACCCATGTCTTTTTTCCTTCTTTGCGCACCACTTCATCATAACATCGGCGTGCCACTTTCTGATCCTCACGCAACATCCCAACTTCTCTTCCTACGGGAAACTTAAGCTTTTGATGATACGTAGAAGCCACATCTCTAAAATCCTTCATAGTTGGACGACCCAAAATCCCATTGTATGAGGAAGGAGCATCTACCACCGTGAAGCTCACCATCTTGGTGACCCGTCGAGGATCATTTACCAGGGATACTGGGAGGAAAATCTGACCCAACGGTCGAATATCATGACCTGTGAATCCATACAAAGGTGTTGAGATAGCCTCCAATTCAAATCCTTCCATTTTCATTTGATCCAACGTCCATTTGAACAACACATTCACTGAACTCCCACTGTCAACAAATATCCTCGCCACATCATAATTTGCAATTGTGACCATGACCACCAAAGCATCATTATGCGGAGCCACGACACCATGAAGGTCTTTGGGTCCAAAACTGATTATGGGATCTTGAGGTAAATTCAACTCTTTAGATATTTCAAAGTTTTCCATCCTCCTTCCATGCGCTTTACGCGCCAGTCCGGAATCACCGTCGGTGTCGCCTCCTGAAATAATATGAATCATACCTCTGGTAGGGTTATTATCCTCATCCACCCTCCTTCTTTGGTCAAGCCCTTGAGGAGGAACTTGACCCTCCATCTGTTTTCTCGGCACCTCCGTTCTTGGATTTACCCAAGGAGGAACTCGACCTCGCCGCGGAGGTGATCTAAACTTTTGATTGCCTCTTGGGGGAGTTCTTTCCCTCCTCGTAGGTGGAAGGAACTTGGGACCTTCATCGACCCTTTGTGAACTTCCTTGCCTCCTTCTTCCTTCATCTACCCCCATCACCTTGTTCCTATTTGGAGCCAAGGGGACATAAGGTGAAAACTGCCTTTTACCTCGAGCTCGATCATCCTCCTTTTCTCCTACACCTCTTTATCTACCTCCCTTATCCGCCTCTTCCACGGTACTACCCCCTGGCTTATATTCAGTCCTCCTGTATCTTTGAGCATCCTCTAAATTCACATACTTTTTCGCTCGTGCCAAAATATCATCGTAACTTGATGGAGGCTTCTTAACTAGAGACTTGAAGAATTCACCTACCTTCAACCCTTGGGTAAAGGCGCTGATCACTATATCAGGAGTAGCGGTCGGCACTTCCAAAGCTGCCCCATTAAAGCGTTGGATAAATTCCCTTAAAGTTTCCTGATCATGTTGCTTCATCACAAATAAACTCAAATAGTTCTTTTGGTACTTTTTGCTACTAGAAAACTTATGCATAAAGGCCACACGAAAATCCTCAAAAGACCTTATGGACCCAGGCTTCAACATGTTGAACCATTGCTGGGTGGACTTTACCAGCGTGCTCAAGAATACTCGACACTTTATACCATCAGAGTATTGGTGCAATAGGGCAGCGTTCTCAAACCTTCCCATATGTTCCTCCGGGTCCGTACTTCCATCATATTCTCCCACGCTTGGCTTCTTGTAACTATCTGGAAGTTCTTCCTCCAAAATCGCAAGGGCAAATGGACTTTCTTTCTTAAGATCTGAACCCTTGCTCCCAAGTTGTTGTCTCAACATCCTTATCTTCTTCCACATTTCCTCCTTCTCTTGGTCATCCATGCCCGGAGGGGGTAGGGTTCCCCCCACCTGACTCCGCTGACCCATTTCATCATTTTCTGGCACTTTCACTTGCTCTTTTTCTTGCTACTGCTCTCTCTCTCTTGCTCACGGCCTTGGCCTTGCGAGACTTCCTGATTTTTCTTCAAGGCCTCTCCCACAACCTTTGTAATAAATTGTCCCAACTCTTCCAAGGTCATACTTCCCACTGTATTCTTAGGGGGAGGCTCCTCCATCCTCGGCCCTAGGCGAGATGAGTTGGAGTGAGCTCTTCTACTCCCTCTCCTTCCAACCATCTCTACGTCTCAACTCAAACTTCCTACAGATGGCGCCAAGTGATACTCACTAAAATTTGGTGGTCCAGATCTCACTCAAGCCCAAAGTTTCAAGTCTAGAGATGAACCTGAAATCAAGCAGATAATGTTAGAGGGGGCCGTGAGGGTATCCCAGCGTAGCCCCTCCGATACTCAAGTCAGAGACGTGAACGAATAAGAGAAAGAGGAGCTTGGACGCCCTCAAAATGAAAGCTAATTAAATTCAAATGGAAAGAGCAAACCCGTATTTATAGGAGGCAAAATATGGGACCACGAACACTTTTTAGGGGACCATGAGCGTGTAGTTCATGCGCCTCTCCTTTAGAGCTCGCCCTCCAAAGACAACTCAAGGCACAAAACCAAGCTTACCGCCTTAGAGCTTGTCCACCCTAGGAGTCGCTCGCCTTAGGGGGCGCCCACCCTGGGGCGAGCCTCTCCTCCACTTCTTTCATATACTCTTTCACATCTCCATTCCAAATTGTCATAATCTTTCGACTTACCTTAGAAACCTCATGTCTAAGGTCCAACTCGACGGGGCTCTTCTTCACCCCTTAGGAGCCAACATACACCTTCTTCCATAATCCCCTGATGAGCCAGCCCTACCTCTAAAAGATGAGACTCGGACCTTAGTCTTTGGTTATGGGCCTTTATTGGGCTCAAGCACTTGATGGGTCCACTCATGGGGAATCATATAATATTAAAACTTTTAAAATAATTCAATTAAAAATAACATGTTGAATCATTATACATGGAAAAATCAATCAACAAATATTATATTTCAAATATTTGAGGGTATTTATATCCTTTGAGGTAATAAAAAGTCAAAAAAATATGACAATTGCATTTGAGGTGTGTGTTACACCAATTTCTGACGCAAGGGGTTTTCAGCTTATTTTTTAAAAAACGGAGGACTTAAAAGCTAATTTATGTTTTATAAAAGGTTTTATGATATATAAAAATTCACAAGGAGCCGATGTGGTGGCAGTGGCAATAAACGGAATCAGTTCAAAATCATAAGATCTGAAAAACGAAAGTGTCGATGCTGACTTCAGGGTACTGCCCTGAAGCCAAGATCAATGGCTCGGATCATCTTTGTATATCAAATCAATTGATCTGCAAAGAGATCCGAGCCGTCCAATTGCCCTTCGGGCACGAGGCCCTCGGGGCAGGATGGACAGGGTCCAGAAAAACATCCATGTTTGTGGAGAAAGCAATAACATTAGTGCTATGTATTGAAATATACATGATTTGCAATATTTCATGTGTGTAATTAATTAAATAAAATATTATTTAAACATGAGATTAAAAAAACTATTTCAAATTTCAATACACAACATCCTATGTTATTTCTCTCTTCACGGGATAAAATTTGACCCAAAAACTAGACCAACCGTACCAATTCATTCATCTCTCATGCCAGGCTTAAAATATAAGTATAGATAGTATAATAATTCTATTATATGTTGAAATATATTTTGAAGTTTTATATTGAAGAAGCTCGTTAATATGCCTATTTTTTTTATCCAAACTCAAACTTAGGTAGTGTTGAGAGTACTTCTAGAAAGCACTTTTCATTTTTTCATTAACAAAGTTTCACAAAATTTTGAAATTTTGTTAATAAAATGTTGTGAAATGTTTCTTAGAAGCTCTCTCAAACACTACCTTAGCCTTGATTATAATCAAAATTCGTATTAAAAAGAGCTTTGAATCCAACTCTGATATATCTCTTTAAAGTTTCATAATTTTTCCATGTTTGACTCGTTTTGATGAATTTGCATCCCCGTTCATATCTTCCTTTCTTATGTCTTCCAATAAATGGCATACGTTTCAACGATCACAGAAAATGTACATTTGTTATCGATTTATACACAAATCTAAGCCAAAATACATATATAAGAGATGGAAATACTCGGCAAAACAAACTTTTTTCACCCAAGTTCCAAAGACAAGTCTATCGAATCTACCTATTTTTCCAACATTGATTAGCTTGAACCTGTGTGATATTGCTATTTCTAGTGAAGAGAAGAATTTACCAACCGCACACGCGACATCCTGGCAAGTGCGCAACAATAAAACGCATGACTTGTAACAATTGAACCGTTTTGCCCATCTTGATAGCTGATCAACAACATAATCCCCCGGTGTTCTGGTGCCAAGATCCAACAAAACCACCCAGTTTCGAGTAAGCTGGTAGAATCGACAACTGATGATTGGTGGAAATTAATTTACCATGATATTTGGTGTTACTTGTAGCCATGATCTTCTGGTGCGGTGCCTTCCATTGTTTCTTTCCCTTTTCTCTCGATAATATTTGTGGGCTCTTTATCATGCTGTCCTTGGGCCATATCTTCTCCTATTATAAGCCCTTTCAAAGCCCAATTTTTGAGTTGCTGGGTCATGGTCTCGGCACTTATGTTAATAGCTATTGGGCTAATAACAGTTGGACTATCACTCCCGTCTTCTTCAAAAACCACCTTGTCCTCAAGTTGCAGCTGATTATATATGGAACATAACTCATCGAAATTTTCCCATGTTGCATCATCTGTAGATTGCCCATTACCATTGAATCAACACCTGTCGAATCCTCTGGTTTCGTTTATAAAGTATACGTGTTGCGATGAGGAAAATCGGAATAGACAAGGGTTTATTGTTGATGCTATGTTCTGGTAGAGAATCAATTTGATATGGTAAATCCCCCTGGAAAGGTTTAAGTTGGGACAGATGGAATTTCGGATGTATGCAACTCGTAGCTGGGAGTTGAAGGGTGTAGGCTACCATTCCCACCCTGGAGATGATGGAAAAAGGACCAAAATATCGTTTTCAAAGTTTTGAATGTTTCCGATGAGCGACGTAGTCTGACGGTAAGGGGAGAGTTTAACCAATACTAACTCCCCTATCTGAAATTGCTTGTCCTTTCTGTGGGTGTCGGCAATTGCTTTCATACGTTGCTGAGCTTGCAAGAGGTTGTGGCGTAGCTGCTTTAGGAGTGCATCTCTGTCAACCAGTAGCTCGTCCACGGCAGCCACTGAAGTATTTCCCCTCACATACACTGGATGATGGGTGGTGGCCTGCCATAAACCACCTAAAAAGGCGTCATACCAATAGAAGAATGATGGCTGGTATTGTAATGGTATTCAGCCCACCCGAGATATGAAACCCAAGTGGTAGGTCTATCTGCCACAAATGCTCTTAGATATTATTCAATGCATCTATTCAACACCTCAGTCTGTCCGTCGGTTTGGGGGTGATATGTCAAACTCATGCGCAACTTGGTTCCCATCAGCTCAAAGATCTTTTCACAGAAATGGCTCGTGAATATGGGGTTTCGATCGAAAATTATGGAGCGAGGTACTCCATGTAGGCGAATGATCATGGTGCAAAATAACTCAGCGACTTGGCTAGCCGTGTGGGAAGTGGGAAGAGGACTGAAATGCGCATATTTATAAAATCGATCCACGACCACCAATATTGTCGTGTTACCTTTGGAGAAGGGTAAACCCACAATAAATTCAAGCGCAATATCTTCCCAAACCTGTTCTGGAGGGGGAATGGGTTGCAGCAACCCAAATGGTCGTTACGTGGAATACTTGGTTGTCTGACATACATAACAATGGGCCACAAATTCTTTCACAACCCGTCGCATTCCCACCCAATAGAAATTCGCAGCCAAACGCAAGAATGTGCGATGTACCCCGGCGTGGCCTTCCATTGGTGTTTCATGGAATTCACGCAACATCAATTCTTTTAAAGTTGAGTCCTTGCCCAGAAAATATTTGTCGTGAAACAAGATCACCCCGCCTCTGTTTGAATACCCACTGGTGGAGCTCGCATCTTGCTGCAATAATTCATGAATAGCAACCAGGTCAGGTTGCTTCTTATTTTCTTAGCGCAATACATCCAAAAAGGTGAACTCCGGCCGGGAAAGTACAGAGAGCATCTGTGAGACCTCGGTTCCAAATAACTAATCTCGAGATTAAACAACAATAAGGCATACAATAACCAAAGGTTAAAAGCAATAAAGATTTTTTTTTTTTGGAAATAGTGCCTCGCTCGATCGGTAAGATCTTACCGATCGAGCGAGCCAAAAACTTAAAAGGTTCTGCCCGAGAAAACCAGCCCTCGCTCGATCCGCAAGATCTTGCGGATCGAGCGAGCCACAAAATTTCAAAATAGAAACTGCATCAAAATGCCCTCGCTCGATCCGCAACATATTGCCGATCGAGCGGCGACAGAAACAGAGCCAAAAACAGCAGAATTTCATGTTAGAAACTTGAGTCCGATATCAACAAAATATAATCATGCATTACAATCCCAAACTCTCCAATTAATGCATGAAGTACTGGAGTTATACAACCGCTCCAAATATAGAATATGTGATGATAACATGTCGACAAGGCTCGCATAATCAATACAACATAAAAACGAAGTTCGATAACTAAACATGTTCTAACATATACTAGGTATACATGCTGACATGACTTCTAAACCGAGTCTCACTACTAGCTCCCCCTCTTGATGTTAACCAGGCCTTCGCTGACTTGGTCCTGCCCTACCTGTTGCCAAGTACACATACAAAACGAAGCAACAGCCGGATAACAGGTGAGAATGATAATCCCAGTAAAAGCAACATAACAAGTAATACAACAATAAACATGCTTTCAAGACAACGACGAAATCAATAACAACGTAATGAGATGCATGTCTTTAAACCGGGATATCAAATCTGATAAACGAGGGATTGCTACTGTGCTTTTGGGATCCCGAGGATGAAATCACATAATGACTCACCGACTCTCCCAATCGAGGTGGTGCCACGTATCCCACTCCTCTAGACTTTGAGCAACTATAATGAGTATGCTAGCACCAGGCGAAACGACTACGACCTAGGCCACTCAATCATAGTTCCCAAACGTCTAAACAAAAAGGGGCGGTTCTGCCCGCTAGAAACAAGATTGGCTCAAGATGAATGCATATCAAAACATAAACATAAGCCACATAAACAACTCAAATAACAACCAAAATACAAGTTTCACATGCTAGAACAAGTATTGATGCAATATGTGATTTGAAAGGGAAACTCGAGAACCAACAGTCCTGAGTATGCTATCCCGCTACGATGACTACTTTTACCTTTCAAGACAAGTAGTTCCAATCTCTGGAAAGCTACAACAAAAGATTGTATCAACATCTATACAACCTAAACAACAAACGACGACTCAAGGAAAACTCTTTACCGATCTTCGTCCAACTCTTGACGAACAATGCTGCTAACACGGGGCTCAACAAACTCCAACGAATCTGTACGAAGACAAGAGTTGATCAACAACTATGATCACTCACAATCCAAAGCTTCAATCAATACAAAAACGGTTCGAAATCTCCAAAACTCAAATCGACGGCATAACGGCTATAACTGAACAAACCGACAACGCAGACAGCAGTTCAATAGCGATAAAAACTCATAACAATGCTAATACAACCTTAACAAGGCAATCCCAACAAATCCCAAAATAATTATTTTCGAAAATGGATTCCAAAAATCACAACAAATCCGAACGTCGCTCTAATTCAAAACCGACAGATAATAAACGATCAGAACTCTGCCAAGAACAACATACTAGAATCTAGATCGATTCTAACAACCTCCGAAAAACAAAACATATCCGATCGGAGAAATACTTACGGTATAACGGAGCTCTCACTGCAGTGATCACAAATCTGCCTTCAGAAATAATTTCCAACGGCTGGATCGAGCTCGGACTGAAATCTAAAAGCTTGGAAAAGGCTTTGGGGTGCCTTTAATGGTGGTACACGGTTGGGAGAGATGAAGGGAGGTGAAGAAGACTACTCCCAAGCCAATCAAGTTGTAGATAATATATTAAAATCAATAATTGCGTTTTAGTTCCTGAAATTTCCAAAATTTGCAAAAAGGACCCTGATCAAAATCAAATCGGCTCGAGAACTCTGTAATCTCCGATTAACTCAAATAAACTCATTTAAGATAAAAATGGGGTGTTACAATTCTCCCCCACTAAGAAGAGATTTCTTCCTCGAAATCAACAAGAATCACAACTCATAAGATAGAATAAAGAACTAAAGACAGTAAGAAGAACTCACGTCATCCGAATAACTCTGGAAAATGTTGTCTCATGTCAGACTCTGTCTCCCAAGTCGCTTCCTCAACACCGTGACGGCTCCATTGCACTTTCACTAACGGAATCAACTTGGTTCTGAGTTGTTTCTCCTTCCGATCAAGGATCTGAATCAGTCACTCAAAGTAGCTCAGAGTCTCGTCTAACTTGGCTTCGTCAGGCTGAAGGATATGAGAAATATCTGGTTGATACTTTCGTAGCATAGAGACGTAAAAAATGTCGTGAATACCAGATAAAGACGAAGGAAGTGCAAGTTTGTAGGCAAGATCGCCTATCTTCTCGAGAATCTCGTACGGCCCGATGAATCTCGGAGATAACTTCCCTCTCTTACCGAATCTGACAGTGCCTCTAAAAGGAGAAATCTTAAGGAATACACGGTCTCCCTGCTCAAAACTCAGAGGTCTACGTCTGATGTTCGCATACTTCGCCTGTCTATCTTGAGCTGACTTCATTCTGGTCTGAATGATCTTAACCTGCTCTGCCATATCTCGAAGCATTTCCGGCCCCAAATCTGGTGACTCGGACAAATCACCCCAAAACAGCGGAGATCGGCATTTCTTACCGTACAATGCCTCAAAAGGCGTCATACTGATACTCGCTTGGAAGCTGTTGTTGTAAGAAAACTCGACAAGAGGCAAAGAATCCTGCCAACTAGTGCCAAAATCTAGCACTACCGCTCGCAGCATATCCTCTAACGTCTAAATAGTCCGCTCTGACTGTCCATCCGTCTGAGGATGATAAGTTGTGCTCAGATGCAATCGAGTACCAAGTGCCTCCTGAAGACTATGCCAGAAGTGCGAAGTGAATCTAGGATCTCTATCTGAAACGATCGACTTCGGCACACCATGCAATCTCACAACATTGCTAACATACAACTCAGCCATCTGATCATGACGATACGTCATCCTGTACGGAATAAAACAAGCAAACTTCGTCAATCGGTCGATCACTACCCAAATAGCATCGCATCCTCGAACGGATCGTGGTAGCTTCGTAACGAAATCCATAGAGATGTGATCCCATTTCCATTCAGGAACAGATAGGTTGTGCAACAGACCACCCGATCGTTTCCGCTCTGCTTTCACTTGCTGACAGTTCAAACACCGAGATACAAACCTCGCGATGTTGCTCTTCATTCTCTTCCACCAGAACTGAATCTTCAAATCGTTGTACATCTTACGACCTCTAGGATGAACGCTGAACCGACTGCAATGAGCCTCTCGGAGAATACGCTGTCTCAACTCCGGAATATCAGGCACAACAATACGGTTATTCACCAACAAAACATCATCTCTAACCTGGAATTCAGACTGATGTCCCGATCTGACTTTCTCTACTGAAACCTGAATGCTCGGCTCAGACTTCTGTGCTTCTCTGATTGCAACAAACAAATCCGGCTCGGCTTGAATAGCAAATACTCTGATAGTCTCCCTATCTGTTTCAAATTCTAAACCAGAAGTGCAACAATCATCGATCAACTAAGAAACACCAATAGTAGAAAGAGATAAAGAACATAGCTTTCGGCTTAAGGCATCTGCAACTGCATTCAACTTTCCCGAATAATACTTGATTTCACAGTCGAAATCCTTCAACAGATCTAACCATCTTCTCTGTCTCATATTCAGCTCTGCCTGTGAAAACAAGTACTTAAGGCTCTTATGGTCAGAAAAGATCTCGAAAGACTCACCATAAAGATAGTGACGCCAGATCTTCATAGCAAAGACGATCGCAGCTAGTTCAAGATCATGAACCGGATAACGAGTCTCGTGCGGTTTTAGCTGCCTCGATGCATACGCTATCACATGCTTATGCTGCATAAGAACACAACCCAAGCCTCGGTTAGAGGCATCACAATAGACTGTGAAACCTCCAGTACCCTTCGGAATAGAAAGAATCGGAGCACTGGTCAGTCTCCTCTTCAGATCAACAAAGCTAGCCTCACAATCTGCAGCCCAGAAAAAAGGCGCATTCTTCTGAGTCAGCTGGGTAATAGTCTTGGCAATAGACGAGAAACCCTCGATGAATCGGCGATAATAACCAGCTAAACCCATGAAGCTTCGGATCTCAGGTACTGATGTCGGTCTAGGCCAATTCATAACCGCTTCAATCTTGCTGGGATCGACAGAAATTCCATCTTCAGAAATAATATTACCGAGAAAGACAACTCGATCTAACCAGAATTCACATTTAGACAACTTGGAAAACAACTGCTCAACTCGCAAAATCTGCAGTACGGTCCTCAAGTGCTCTGCATGGTTAGTACGGTTCTTCGAATAGATAAGAATATCATCGATAAAGATAATGACGAACTCATCTAAATAATGCTGAAAGATTCGGTTCATCAAACCCATAAAAACCGCTGGAGTGTTAGTCAAACCGAACGGCATGACTATAAACTCAAAGTGACCATACCTCGTTCTGAATGCGGTCTTAGGAACATCTTCCTCTCGCACTCTCAGCTGGTGATAGCCTGACCTCAGATCAATCTTTGAATAGACAGAAGAACCCTGCAGCTGATCAAAAAGGTCATCTATTCGGGGTAAAGGATACCTGTTCTTAACTGTATCCTGATTCAATTGGCGGTAGTCGATACAGAGCTGCATCGAACCATCCTTCTTCCGCACAAACAGCACAGGAGCTCCCCAAGGCGACACACTGGGTCTGATGTATCCCTTGGCAATCAAATCCTCAAGCTGCTCCTTCAATTCTCTCAATTCAATAAGTGTCATACGATACGGAGCCTTGGAAATAGGTCGAGTACCTGACACCAAATCAATACTGAATTCGATCTCTCGAATAGGTGGCAAACCTGGAACATCTTCCGGAAATACATCAGCAAATTCTCTAACCACCGGTAAGTCTACCAAAGCTGGGCTAGATTTCAGTACATCAACCGCATAAACCAAAAATCCTTCTGAACCTCTCTGTAGCAAACGAGTCATAGATAACACTGAAATCAAAGAAATTCTAGATCGAGAACCCTTACCAAAGAATTTCCACACATCTGCCATTTCAGGTCTGAACCTGACAACTTTCAGAAAACAATCGAATGTTGCCCTGTACTTGGTTAAAGCATCTATACTGATAATACAATCAAAATCTGACAGTCCAAGTACAATACAGTCGAATTATAACAAATTTCCTTCAAAACACAGTTTACAGTTCCTGACTAATCTGACAGAAACAATTCCTCCACCCAAAGGTGAAGTAACAGCTACTACTGTAGGCAACAACTCAGTAGGAAAAGCATGCAATAACACAAATTTCTCAGAGATAAAGGAATGGGAAGCACCTGTATCTATCAAAACATGAGCAGAATGACCAAAAATCGAACAGTTACATGCTATAACATCATCAGGTGCCGCCTGAGCCTGATCCTCTGTCAAGGCGAAAACTCGTGCCTGCTGTCTCGGGGGCTGGTTTGCAGTAGTGTTACCTCCCTGTCTGTTCTGCTGCTGGGGCTGGAAAGAGTGAACTGCAGAAGACTGCCTCTCAGGCTGAGCTGCAGGTCTAGATGAACTCCCACTCTGAGCTCTATCTCTGTTACGCTGAGGGCACACCTTAGAGAAGTGTCCCGGTTGCTGACAGGTGTTACAATTACGAAAGACTCCCACACACTGATCCGATGAGTGTCTTCCCCCACACTTGCTGCAGTACATGGATGATGACCCAGAACTCGGTCCTGAACCAAATTGCTTCGAACCACTAGAACTAGAAGAACTGTTCCCCTGCCTCTTAAACTGTTTACCTCTTGCTTTGTACTGGTCCTTTTTGTTTCCTCCACTGTTTCCACCTTCATACCTCTGCTGCTGGTATTGATGCTGAGGTGGCTGGTTCTGATACTAAAATGGTTGGTTCTGATACTGCCTCTGCTGCTGAGGTGCCACCTGATTACCTCTCTGCCTCCACAAGCCTGCTTCTACTCCCTTTGCGTGATTCATGGCATCCGCAAAGTTGTTAGGCCTGTTGGTGTTTACCAACATGAAGACGTCGGGGTTCAAACCATTGATGAACTGATCTGCCTTAGCTTCTTCATCTCCGGCAATTAGTGGTGCAAAACGCAACAGACTATCAAACATAGCCACGTACTCTTCAATGTTAAGATTTCCTTGCCTCAGATTGGCAAACTCTGCTCCCTTATCTTTGCGATACGAGATAGGGAAAAACCGCTTATAAAACTCAGATTTAAAAATAGTCCAAGTAACTTCCGTACCTCTACTCTCAAATGCTTTCTTTGTCATGATCCACCAGCTCTTAGCAACCCCACGTAGCTGATGAATGACTAACCTGATTCTGCGGTCATCTGTGTAATCAATGGAATCGAATAGCTGATCAATATCATCCAACCAACTCTCACAGCCAACTGGATTTTCTGAACCCATCAACAACGGCGGATTGAACGACTGAAACCTCTTCAGCAAGGTTTCCATAGGTGTCGCTGTAGCATCCATCTCAACCGTTTCAGTACTAGCTTGCTCAGTTGTAGGGATAACTGGCGGTGCGTTTCTGTTTATCACTCGACGAGGACCCATCTGATAATCAAAGGTTAGGACACGAGATATCTCAATTGCTACAATCAGTGCCCTTACAACCGCTTGGAATACCGGATACCAGTCGATAACAGAAACAATTATATCTCAAGTAGATCATGCCTTATAAATTAAATCACACAACCATGTAATTCAATAACTCTCAATAATAAAGCATGCTCGCATGGAATTAAGTACACAGTTAAATAATTCAAACACATGCGAGGAGCCAATACACGCAGACTCGATCTACCCCGCTTACTCTAGTTCAACCAAGAATCTTAACTCTCTGATACCACTTAATGTGAGACCTCGGTTCCAAACAACTAATCTCGGGATTAAACAATAATAAGGCATACAATAACCAAAGGTTAAAAGCAATAAAGATTTTTTTTTTTTGAAATAGTGTCTCGCTCGATCGGTAAGATCTTACCGATCGAGCGAGCCAAAAACTTAAAAGGTTCTACCCGAGAAAACCACCCCTCGCTCGATCCGCAAGATCTTGCGGATCGAGAGAGCCACAAAATTTCAAAATAGAAACTGCATCAAAATGCCCTCGCTCGATCCGCAACATATTGTCGATCGAGCGGCGACAGAAACAGAGCCAAAAACAGCAGAATTTCATGTTAGAAACTTGAGTCTGATATCAACAAAATATAATCATGCATTACAATCCCAAACTCTCCAATTAATGCATGAAGTACTGGATTTATACAACCGCTCCAAATATAGAATATGTGATGATAACATGTCGACAAGGCTCGCATAATCAATACAACATAAAAACGAAGTTCGATAACTAAACATGTTCTAACATATACTAGGTAGACATGCTGACACGACTTCTAAACCGAGTCTCACTACTAGCTCCCCCTCTTGATGTTAACCAGGCCTTCGCTGACTTGGTCCTGCCCCACCTGTTGCCAAGTACACATACAAAACAAAGCAACAGCCGGATAACCGGTGAGAATGATAATCCCAGTAAAAGCAACATAACAAGTAATACAACAATAAACATGCTTTCAAGACAACGACGAAATCAATAACAACGTAATGAGATGCATGTCTTTAAACCGGGATATCAAATCTGATAAACGAGGGATTGCTGCTGTGCTTTTGGGATCCCGAGGATGAGATCACGTAACGACTCACCGACTCTCCCAATCGAGGTGGTGCCACGTATCCCACTCCTCTAGACTTTGAGCAACTATAATGAGTATGCTAGCACCAGGCAAAACGACTATGACCTAGGCCACTCAATCATAGTTCCCAAACGTCTAAACAAAAAGGGGCGGTTCTGCCCGCTAGAAACAAGATTGGCTCAAGATGAATGCATATCAAAACATAAACATAAGCCACATAAACAACCAAAATACAAGTTCCACATGCTAGAACAAGTATTGATGCAATATGTGATTTGAAAGGGAAACTCGAGAACCAACAGTCCCGAGTATGCTATCCCGCTACGATGACTACTTTTATCTTTCAAGGCAAGTAGTTCCAATCTCTGGAAAGCTACAACAAAAGATTGTATCAACATCTATACAACCTAAACAACAAACGACGACTCAAGGAAAACTCTTTACCGATCTTCGTCCAACTCTTGACGAACAATGCTGCTAACACGGGGCTCAAAAAACTCCAACGAATCTGTATGAAGACAAGAGTTGATCAACAACTATGATCACTCACAATCCAAAGCTTCAATCAATACAAAAACGGTTCGAAATCTCCAAAACTCAAACCGACAGCATAACGGCTATAACTGAACAAACCGACAACGCAGACAGCAGTTCAATAGCGATAACAACTCATAACAATGCTAATACAACCTTAACAAGGAAATCCCAACAAATCCCAAAATCATTATTTTCGAAAATGGCTTCCAAAAATCACAACAAATCCGAACGTTGCTCTAATTCAAAACCGACAGATAATAAACGATCAGAACTCTGCCAAGAACAACATACTAGAATCTAGATCGATTCTAACAACCTCCGAAAAACAAAACATATCCGATCGGAGAAATACTTACGGTATAACGGAGCTCTCACTGCAGTGATCACTAATCTGCCTTCAGAAATAATTTCCAACGACTGGATCGAGCTCGGACTGAAATCTAGAAGCTTGGAAAAGGCTTTGGGGCGCCTTTAATGGTGGTACACGGTTGGGAGAGATGAAGGGAGGTGAAGAAGACTACTTCCAAGCCAATCAAGTTGTAGATAATATATTAAAATCAATAATTGCGTTTTAGTCCCTGAAATTTCCAAATTTTGCAAAAAGGACCCTGATCAAAATCAAATCGGCTCGAGAACTCTGTAATCTCCGATTAACTCAAATAAACTCATTTAAGATAAAAACGGGGCGTTACAGCATCCGAGTTTCGTCTCCCCTGCCCCCCTCATCCTCCTCAAAAACTCGTGATAATGAGTCCGCAGCTGAGTTTTCACGCCCCGGTTTGTACTCAATTGTGAAATGGTAACCAATCAATTTCTGTAGATAACGTTGCTATTCAGGAGTTTGAATGGTTTGGGATAGAAGTTCCTTCAAACTCTTGTGATCCGTCCTAATCACAAACGTCTAGCCGAGCAAGTACTGTCTCCATTTTGCCACAGCTTCGGTTACAGCATACAACTCTTGTACATACGTTGATGTGGATTGCATTTTTGGGTTCAAATTCTTGCTGAAATAATACAGAGGATGCCCTTCCTGCATCAGTACCCCGCCAACCCCCACTTTTGAGGCATCATTTTCTATGACAAAATGTTTAGAGAAATCCGGTAAATGCAAGACTGGAGCATTTGTCATCTTCTCTTTGAGTTGTGCGAAGGCCAGTGCCTCTTTATGAGACCAGTAGAAAGAGTTTTTCTTAAGTAAATCAGTGAGTGGGGCTGCAATTGTAGCATAATGCTGAATAAATCTGCGGTAATAGCCCGCAATACCAAGGAATCCTCGGAGTTGCTTGAGGTTCTTGGGTTGTGGCCATTGGACCATGGCCTCTATCTTCTTTGGGTCTGCCTTTACCACCTGATCAGTGACCACATGTCCCAGATAATCCACACTGGTTTGGAAGAATTGACATTTGCTAAGTTTAGCAAAGATCTGTTGTTGCCGTAAGCACCCAAGCACTATGCGCAAGTGACCCACATGCTCTTCTTGTGTTGGACTATAAACAAGGATATCATCAAAAAAACCTATTACAAAATTTCTCAAATAAGGCCGAAAAACCTGGTTCATTGCAGACTGAAAGGTTGATGGCGCATTTGAAAGGCCAAAGGTCATGACCATGAATTCATAATGCCCGTCATGCGTTCGAAATGCCGTCTTATGCACATCACGACGATCCATTTGAATTTGATGGTACCCATCCCTGAGATCCAGCTTAGAAAAAATTCGAGCACCTCCCAGCTCATCGAGCAGCTCGTCAATAGTTGGGATGGGGAAACGATCCTTAATGGTGATGGCATTGAGTGCACGATAATCCACACAAAAACTCCAAGACCCATCCTTCTTTTTTACTAACAACATCGGCGATGGATATGGATTGTTGCTTGGTTGGATATAACCGTAATCAAGTAATTCCTGCACAATTTTCTCCATGGCATCTTTCTGACATTAGGGGTATCGATAAGGTCGTATGTTAACTGGTGATGACCCAGAAATAATATGAATTTTTTTATCTATGGGCCGAACAGGAGGCAGCGTCTGTGGCTCCATAAACACTTCCTTGTATTCTTCAAGGAGATGCTTCCCCAACTCACAATCACCCTCGACTACAGCACTCAACTCGAGCCCCAGGAACTCATTTCTCACAAGCCCCCCCCCCCCCCCGTCCGAGTCTCGATGAGCGCATAAACTATACTTACAACACCTTTGTTGACCATAGCGCACAACCGGTTATAAGGCAAGGACATGGGCTTCCTTGGCTTATCACCTACCAAGCAAACTTGCTGCCCTTCCCAAGAAAATTCCATGGTGAGAGCTTCATGTTCATGCAAGCATGGTCCCAAAGTTCTTAACCACTGCATGCCCAACACTATATCTAACCCCCAAATAGGCAGAACATACATATCAATGGCGAATTCATGACCCTGCAGGATGATTGGCACTTGAGGACACATTCGATCACACCAGAGATACTGACCATTTCCCATGTACACCCGAAAACGTCTAGATGTTGTGCAAGTAATCCCTAGCCTCTCCGCCAATCACTCTTGTATGAAATTGTTGTGACTCCCTGTATCTATTAATACCTCAATATGAGCCTTCTGAAATGTTGCTGTAATTCGAAAGATCCGAGGGTTAGTAGCACTAGTAAGAGTGTGAAAACTAACCTCGAGCTCATCATGATGACACCCGAGCTTCCCCTCTGGCTCATAACATTCGTCCTCCTCATCGCCCAAAAGGATCATCACCCTATTTTTGCACAGATGATTGAAATGGTACTTTTCATCACAATTGAAACACATTCCTTTCTAACGCCTCTCCTTCATTTCGTTGATCGTTAATCTCCGTATCGATGGCTTTGGGGGGTGAACTGGGGCTCTCCCGGGAGGTACAGTTGCCAGAGTTTTGGCTGGCACAGCTGAAAGAGTGGATGCCCCGCTAGCCAACTTGTGGCTAAGGGCTTTGAGAGTCTCTTTTTGTAAACAATCTTTGTTTAATATAATATACGTTCTTTAAATGGCGTTCATTTTATCTTATTATTATATAATGATATACTATTGCTATTTTGATAAAGAACTTGAATATACTAAAGTAAGATGTGGTACCACATGGGGATGGCTATCATGAAACACATCTTATAGTCACTGTATATTCTAAACAGTTCCTAGTCAATTGAGCCGTCCACAAATAAGTATAAGGATCGCTCGAGATTGAGACTAGCAATTGCGATGCCGAGTAGATATAGTCCGCGGTTTTGGTTGTACACCATTAGTCCTTATTACTTGAAACATCATTGAGACTCTATATGCTAGTACTGTGCTTTGACTCGTTTACCGACTCTATTGGGGTCATCAGGTGTCGGGATTGGGTACAGTTACGACACATATAGGAGTCGATGCTTTGTTGTCAAGGATTCACCGCACACTTGCGAGTGTGGATATCCTATGCAATCTGAGGAGATATTAGTGTGACGAATCTCTGGCCAGAGTACATGATGTGTTTTAGGTTACTTGGTTTCCTAGTAGCACATGCGATGTCACTATTTGATCTTCAAGATGCATTGCATAGTTATCGAATCTCGAACGACTCTCGATTTACCAATGGTTGTTGATTCGATCGGGATATATTGATGAAGGGACCGTACTGTACGCTAACCAAAATCTATTGGTTCTTGCAGGCACTATCAGTGATACCTAGGGAATCATGGGGCGATGTTGCTAGGCGCTCTTACCATGATTCGTTGGGTAAGTCGGAAATTGTTGTTCCGAGTCACAAGGAGTTGTGAGCCCACGGCTAGCTGTATCCCTGAACCATTGAGGGTCACACAAGTAATGGATTTTTAATCCCCGTTGAGATAATTAAATTTAAAGAGTTAAATTTAGTGAATAAAGAAGTGGGACTTCTTATTTAAGAGTAGAGGGAGTAAGATTTCCTAAAATGACATAGTAATGGACATTTTTGGAAATCACTAAATTCGGATTCAGAAAATTTATCTTGACTTTAAAAGATGCAGAAATGGTTTCTGTACACATTGGTGAAATTGGTTTATCAATCTGAGTCACGATGAATTTTATATTAATTTCTGAACATGCGGGCTTTTCTTGTCAGGCTTGAACTTATGACTAATGGGCCCTAAGCTGTTAGCAGCCCACATTATAAATAAGTTATTGCAGTACAGAAATTACACACAACACAGGCATAATTTTCGAAAACCTAGAGCCTCCTCTCTTAGGGTTTTCGGCCGCCCCCCTCCCCTACTGTGTTCGAGAATTTCAGTCTGCAAATTTCGAATTTGCAGTCTGAATTAGCAGATCAAATCTGTTATTTCTCTTCGTAGAAACTTCTGATAGACTTTTTAGTGCAGTCTATCAGAGGGATTAAACTTCTGTTCGTGTACCTGATTGAAGAAACGTTCGTTCATCAGTTCCTGGGATATACAACAAGAGCAGTTTAATCTGTTGGTGTCCATAATCTCGCTTTGAGATTTTAAGGTAAAATTTACATTGTTTAAATTTTATGTTATCAATTTTAATCATAGGAATTTGATACCCATATGGAATCGTTCCATATAAAAAAAAATTTTAAAACTTCCACTGCACCGGGTATCACTTTCTTTATCGATCCGGAGAACGACCGTGTTCCAACAGTGGTATCAAAGCCAGGTTGTTCTCGAATTTTACGATTAAAATTTATTCGATTGTACCGGCCTCGTTTTTTTCAGAAAAATAAAACGAAAATTTTAAATTAAATTCCAAGGCAATTGGGCAGCGAGTGTCGCTGCTGCCCGGGGCAGCGATTTGATCGCTGCCCAGGGCAGCGATTGGCTGCCCACCTCCATGTGGGCAGCCCTGTCCCACGTGGAGGCCGGGCTGCCCGGGATTGTCCCGGGCAGTCCGAAAATTTTAAAATTAATTTTTTGATTTTTTTGAAATTTTTAAAATTTCAGTTTATGGTTCGATTGAAAATTGTTTTGATTGGTCCACGAGGCATCGGATCAAATTGTTTGAGTCCGAAATTTTAAAAATTGATTTTTGGATAAATTTGAATTTTTGGAAAATTTATAAATTTTATCCATTAAATTAGATTTTATAAAATTAATAATTTTGGTACAATTGATAATAAAATATGATTTTATGTATAAAATTGGATTTTATATGTAAAATATGATTTTATGGATAAACTAGATAAAATATGATTTTATATATAAAATAAGATTTTATGTATGAAATATGATTTTATCTATTTATATTTATTGCCATTGCATGATATCCAATAAATTAATTTTTAAATTAAATATTATTGGATAAGGATGATCGATTGCCATGACCAATATTATAGATGTATGTTAGGTTGTTTACATTTGGTTTTAATTATTGTTGTTGGATTTATTAATGGGCCTGATTTATGGCCCAATATGAATTGTCATATGTAATAAAAGTGGGTCTGGTTTATGGCCCGTTCCCACCCCTTAAATATGTATCCCCTGCTTGTCATCGAAATTTATTGTAAATTTTAGACTTAGTGGGAGATGAAGATTTAAAGACAAAGGTGGGCCCAGCAGACAATAAAGACCGAAAAAATGTAAATTGGAAGCTCAATGTAATATGATTGCATTGCATACTTGCATATTACCTAGGATTGGACTTAGACTCGTGATTGGCAACCACGGGTCGATTAGTAATGGAATCGATCATCCTAAAATAATATATGATATTATTGTTGTATGCATGTTTAGACTAAATTGTATGAATCCCGCAAGCATACAAATTTTAAATGATGAGACAAATTTTCAAAATTAAAATCTCTCATTTTAAATATGATTTAAAATTGATATCAAGATAAACAAAAGGGCATTTAAATATTGTTTAAATGTTCCTACCTTCCATCAACGATCAATGTATGAGATGCTACCCGCGGATACGGTCTGGCTCATATTATTGGGGGGCCCGTTCGTCGGAAAGCTGTACATTGGATCGACACATGTTTTAAGTTGGATGGAACTCCCATGGGATTGGCTCATATTATTGGGGATCCACATGGCGATCGTCCATCACAACTTAATATTGATAGGTCATCTTGACGTGTCACAATAAACGGCGTCATATTATTGGGCCCTTATTGGACATGAGGTAAAAACATGGAGGTTGCTTTGGAAGCAATTGGGCTCTACCATTTGAAAATTATGGTTGGCTGATATTATTCGGGACTATAGTTTGTCAATTGGACTCCATGTTCCCACTAAAGAAAATGTTTCTCGTTTTCACTAGAGGGTAGTGAAATCGTTAAAATAGTGGGAGTGAGATTCATAAAATAAATTTCGCCTTATTTTATGTCTTAGTAAATTAATTAAACAATCACTGATTATTGTCTGTTTCTTTTCAGTATTTCATTAAGATGAATTCGCGCAATCCACTATTCTCTATTCTCGAGCAAAACAAACTGACTGGCGCAAACTATACGGAATGGTTCCGTAAGTTGAAGATTGTCTTGACCTCGGAGAAGATGTTCTACGTGTTAGAAAAATCTCCTCCGAAGGAAGCACCAGCTGATATATGTCCGGAAGAATTGGCCAAACTTGATAAATGATGGGACCATGATATCAAGGCCAAATGCTATATGCAAGCTTCGATGTCTGATGAACTCCAGAGGCAATTTGAGGATACCGTGAATGCTGCTGACATTCACGTACAACTCAAGGAACTTTTTGGGGCTCAATCGAGAGCTGAAAGGTTCGCTACTGTAAAAGAGTTAATGATGTGTCGCATGCGTGAAGGGACTTCGGTCCGTGATCATGGGGTACGCGTGATTTGGCTCATTCAGAAGTTGGTAAAGCTTGAATTGGTATTGGAGCATGAACTCAATGTGGACTTATTACTTCTCTCTCTTCCTTCATCGTTTGACGGTTTTGTGGTGAATTTCAATATAAACAAGATAGAGGCCTCCCTTGAAGAGATGGTCAATATGCTTGTAACTTATGAAGCCACTTTAAAGAAGGATAAACCGGTTCTCTTGGTGGGTTCCTCTTCTTCTGCTAAGAAGGGGCCAAGTACAAAGGGTAAGAAACATTCTGCCCCATCCAAGAGAACCGGACCCGAGAAGAAAAACAAGACAAAGGCTTCAAACGTGGAAAAATCCAAGGATGTTTGCCATCACTGCAAGAAACCCGGTCATTAGAAACGTAACTGCAAGGAATATCTCGAGCAGTTGTGAACTGCGAAGGGTATGTTTTATATTGAAATAAATGTTTCACTTAATACTACTTCTTGGGTATTGGATACCGGATGTGGATCTCATATTTGCAATGATTTGCAGGTGATGACAAGAAGTCGCAAGTTTAGGATGGGTGAGACCCAGCTGAGGCTCGGAAATGGTTCTCGAGTTGAAGCCAAAGCTGTGGGAGACATTTGTTTAATTTTGCAGAATGATTTTAAGTTATTTTTGAGAGATGTTTTATATGTGCCAGATTTGGTTAAAAACATTATTTCTATTTCTATGCTTGATAGAGATGGTTTTTCTTGCAATTTTTTGAATGGAATTTGCAATATTTACAAGAATGAATGTTTAATTGGATGTGGACAACTTGAAAACGATCAGTATAACTTAAAATTAAAAGACGTTCCAATTAATTATGTTGATAAACCGGTAACAACAAATAAAAGGAAAATTGATAATCAAAACCCGGCAAACTTTTGGCATGCTAGGCTAGGTCATATTTCTTCAAGGAGGATGAACAAGCTAGTGGGAGAGGGCATGTTTGATATGTCTGATATTAACTCTCTACCTTGTGAGTCCTGCCTCAAAGGAAAAATGACTAAATCTCCTTTCAAAGGGAAGCAAGAGCGTAGTCAAAATCTATTGGATTTGATCCATACAGATGTTTGCGGACCATTTAGTATTGGTACAAAATTTGGTCACACCTACTTCATTACCTTTACTGATGATTATTCTAGGTATGGGTACTTATATTTGATGAAATATAAGTCTGAATCATTTGAAAAGTTCAAAGAATTCAAGGCTGAAGTAGAAAACAAACTAGGTAAGAGTATTAAAGCACTTCGATCAGATCGAGGTGGAGAATACTTAAGTATCGAGTTCTTGGATTATCTAAAAGAGAATGGGATTCTCTCTCAGTAGACTCCTCCTATGACACCTCAGCTGAATGGTGTTTCGGAGCGTCGCAATCGAACCTTGTTGGACATGGTTCGATCTATGATGAGCTTCACTGAGCTCCCACCTTCGTTTTGGGGCTATGCTCTTGAAACGGCGGTATTGTTGTTGAACAGCGTCCACACTAAAGCAGTGGACAAAACACCATACGAGTTATGGAATGGCAAAGCTCCTAAGTATTCGTACTTAAAGATTTTGGGATGTCCTGCTTACGTGAAGCAGACAGTGGGAGATAAGTTGGATAGTCGATCCACCTTATGTTATTTTGTAGGGTATCCGAAGAATTCAATCGGATATTATTTCTATCATCCTACTGAAACAAAAGTGTTTGTTTCAAGGAATGCCACCTTCTTGGAGAAGGAGTTCTTATTAGATAAGAAAGGCAAGATGATGGAACTCGAAGAAATTCGAGAAGAACCCGAGATACAAAATAACAATCCTATACCTCAAGAATCATCACAAGACACGCCTATTACTAGAAGATTCGAGAGGACTTCTAGGCCTCCTATTAGATATGGTCTTCTTCTTGAAGGGGATCAAAGTGAACCCGACATTGGATGTGATCCGAGAAACTTCAAGGAAGCAATTTCTGATGCTGATTCGAACTTATGGCTTGAAGCTATGCAGTCGGAAATAGACTCGATGCATGCAAACCAAGTTTGGTCTTTAGTAGATCCTCCCGATGGAATAGTTCCAATAGGGTGTAAATGGATCTACAAGAGAAAGCTTGGGCCTGATGGTAAGGTACTGACCTATAAGGCACGATTGGTTGCAAAAAGTTACACTCAAAGACAAGGTGTTGACTATGATGAAACTTTTTCACCAGTCGCAATGTTCAAGTCCATAAGAATCCTTATTGCCATTGCTGCATGGTATGACTATGAGATATGGCAAATGGATGTGAAGACTACATTCCTGAATGGAAACATTAAGGAAGAGATCTATATGATGCAGCCCGAGGGATTCACATCCATGGAAAGCGAGCATAAGGTATGTAAGCTTCAGAGATCGATCTATGGTCTCAAACAGGCATCAAGAAGTTGGAACCAGAAATTTGATGAAACAATAAAGGACTTTGATTTCATCAAGAACCCGGAGGAACCGTGCGTGTACAAGAAAGTAGTTAAGGATGCTGTGACATTCTTAGTACTTTATGTTGATGACATCTTACTCATTGGGAATGATGTAGGGATGTTGCAGTCAACAAAGATATGGTTTTCAGGTAGATTCTCGATGAAGGATTTGGGTGAGGCGTCCTATATTCTAGGGATACAGATCTATAGAGATAGATCTAAGAGAATGATAGAACTTACTCAAGCTACCTACATCGACACTATATTGAAAAGGTTTTCAATGGATGAGTGAGATGACATCTACCTATGTGTCATGGAGTCTCTCTATCCAAGTCTATGTGTCCCAAGACTGACGAAGAGATAGAGAAAATTACACACATACCATATGCGTCAGCCATAGGGAGTATCATGTATGGGATGATATCTACCTGACCGGATGTGGCATTTGCTCTGAGTGTCACGAGCAGATATCAAGCCAATCCCGCTCAAATGCATTGGAAAGCCGTGAAGGATATTCTTAAGTACTTGAGAAGAACTAAGAATGTATTCATGGTTTATGGAGGAAGAAATCTGAAATTGAAAGGCTATACCGACTCTAGCTTCCAAAGTGACGTGGATGACTCGAAGTCAACCTCTGGATTTGTGTTCATTCTCAATGGCGGTGCTGTCTCTTGGAAGAGTTCCAAGCAGGACACCACAGCGGATTCCACCACTGAGGCAGAATACATTGCGGCATCAGCTGCTGCTAAAGAGGCCGTTTGGATGAGGAATTTCGTCCAAGAGTTGGGCGTTATTCCTGAATCTGTTGGTCCAGTTCCGGTGTACTGTGACAACACGGGTGCCGTTTCTCAAGCAAAGGAACCAAGGTCTCATCAAAGATCCAAACACGTACTGAGGAAATACCACATCATCCGGGAGATCGTGGAAAGAGGAGACATCACTGTCGAGAGAGTGGCCTCTGCAGACAATATCGCTGATCCACTTACTAAGCCCTTTCCAGGACCATTATTTGACAAACATCGCGAAGCAATGGGACTGCGTAGTATGACTAATTGGCTTTAGGGCAAGTGGGAGATTGAAAGAGTTGATGCCCCGCTAGCCAACTTGTGGCTAAGGGCTTTGAGAGTCTCTTTTTGTAAACAATCTTTGTTTAATATAATATACGTTCTTTAAATGGCGTTCACTTTATCTTATTATTATATAATGATATACTATTGCTATTTTGATAAAGACCTTGAATATACTAAAGTAAGATGTAGTAGCACATGGGGATGGCTATCATGAAACACATCTTATAGTCACTGTATATTCTAAACAGTTCCTAGTCAATTGAGCCGTCCACAAATAAGGATAAGGATCGCTCGAGATTGAGACTAGCAATTGTGATGCCGAGTACCACGTTTCATTGGTATGGAACATAGAGATGTTTGAAGCATGCAAATGGATATTCATATGATGAATGATCGAACTACCCTATTCAGACTTTCCAAGTGGTTATCACTTATCGAGTGGATATAGTCCGCGGTTTTGGTTGTACACCATTAGTCCTTATTACTTGAAACATCATTGAGACTCTATATGCTAGTACTGTGCTTTGACTCGTTTACTGACTCTATTGGGGTCATCAGGTGTCGGGATTGGGTACAGTTATGACACATATAGGAGTCGATGCTTTGTTGTCAAGGATTCACCGCACACTTGCGAGTGTGGATATCCTATGCAATCTGAGGAGATATTAGTGTGACGAATCTCTGGCCAGAGTACATGATGTGTTTTAGGTTACTTGGTTTCCTAGTAGCACATGCGATGTCATTATTTGATCTTCAAGATGCATTGCATAGTTATCGAATCTCGAACGACTCTCGATTTACCAATGGTTGTTGATTCGATCGGGATATATGGATGAAGGGACCGTACTGTACGCTAACCAAAATCTATTGGTTCTTGCAGGCACTATCAGTGATACCTAGGAAATCATGGGGCGATGTTGCTAGGCGCTCTTACCATGATTCGTTGGGTAAGTCGGAAATTGTTGTTCCGAGTCACAAGGAGTTGTGAGCCCACGGCTAGCTGTATCCCTGAACCATTGAGGGTCACACAAGTAATGGATTTTTAATTCCCGTTGAGATAATTAAATTTAAAGAGTTAAATTTAGTGAATAAAAAAGTGGGACTTCTTATTTAAGAGTAGAGGGAGTAAGATTTCCTAAAATGACATAGTGATGGACATTTTTGGAAATCACTGAATTCGGATTCAGAAAATTTATCTTGACTTTAAAAGATGCAGAAATGGTTTCTGTACACATTGGTGAAATTGGTTTATCAATCTGAGTCACGATGAATTTTATATTAATTTCTGAACATGCGGGCTTTGCTTGTCAGGCTTGAACTTATGACTAATGGGCCCTAAGCTGTTAGCAGCCCACATTATAAATAAGTTATTGCAGTACAGAAATTACACACAACACAGGCATAATTTTTGAAAACCTAGAGCCTCCTCTCTTAGGGTTTTCGGCCGCCCCCCTCCCCTACTGTGTTCGAGAATTTCAGTCTGCAAATTTTGAATTTGCAGTCTGAATTAGCAGATCAAATTTGTTATTTTTCTTCGTAGAAACTTCTGATAGACTTTCTAGTGCAGTCTATCAGAGGGATTAAACTTCTGTTCGTGGACCTGATTGAAGAAATGTTCGTTCATCAGTTCCTGGGATATACAACAAGAACAGTTTAATCTGTTGGTGTCCATAATCTCGCTTCGAGATTTTAAGGTAAAATTTACGTTGTTTAAATTTTATGTTATCAATTTTAATCGTAGGAATTTGATACCCATATGGAATCGTTCCATATAAAAAAAAAATTTTAAAACTTCCGCTGCACCGGATATCACTTTCTTTATCGATCCGGAGAACGACCGTGTTCCAACAACAGCCATGGGGGACATGGATGTCACAAGAAGTGTCGCGGCAGCCATGGATGGGAACACCCCGCGGTGTATGATCCCACCTAAATCATCGTTCCGTTCTTCAAATAGTTGTGCCTTGATCATAGATTCCATGAGACTTTTAGGAGGGGTGATTAAGAGTTCCCGACGAATTTCTGGTTTTAACCCCCATATAAAAAAAAATTGAGGAACATTGACTCAGTAACTCCCGTGATTCTATTCATCAACCCTTCAAACTCTGCTCGATACACTGCAACCCGATCAATTTGCATTAATTTAGCTATCTTTCCCAATAGATCTTCATAAACAGAATATCCGAACCTTGCTTTTAGCTCATCCAAGAAACGCTCCCAATTTCTCAAGGCCCCGTTCTTGTCCATTCATTGATACCAAGACGTCGATTCCCCCTCCATGTGGAAGGCCACCATCTGTAGCCGAACTTCGGGTGGAACCGCATATAGAGTAAAATACTTCTCCACCTTGTAGATCCAGGTGTGCACATCCTCTCCTTTAAACTTCGGTAATTCGAACTTACATCCTTTGATATGCATATTCAGGTCACCAGTCGTTCCCCCAATCTTCGAGCTGCTCCCACCTTCTGAATTGAGTAATTTCACCGGCACTTCCCTGACTGTCGAGACCTCCTGGATTTTCTGATCCATTTGGCCAAAACGTAGGTCCATTGCAGTCACCTCCAGCAATTTGGTATAACTTGCCAATTGGGTCTCCGAGTGGAGCTTGAAATTCGTCTCCAGTTGCCGTATGCTTTCTGCTATGTCTTCATTCCTCAAGTTTTCTGAGATCCTGGAAAAGAAATCCTCTCAACGAGAGCACCAAAATGATATGAACACACTCACGCACACTTCGAGTCTGTGCCAAACTCCCTGAAAATATTTGTATTGATAAAATTTCTGATGATCCTTACAAATTCTTCTCCTTTCTTTTTTATACTACCACATGACGTCATAAAGCAAAACAGAATTCTTAACAAAAAATTGACAGTAAAAAGGGTGCACAAAATGTTTATTCCCCTCACATGACGTAATCCTTCATCCACACGGGTTTGTTCTTCCTTCTCGATCCTTTTGGTGCGGTGTCTTCCCTTGTTTCTTTCCCTTTTCTCTCGATAATCTTTGTGGGCTCTTTATCCTGTTGTCGTTGGGCCATATCTTCTCCTGTTATAAGACCTTTCAAAGCCCAATCTTTGAGTTGTTGGGTCATGGTCTCGGCACTTATGTTAATAGCTATTGGTCTAATAACAGTTGGACTATCACTTACCCCATACATTCATCATCGCGGTCGTTCCACTATGTACAGCTGCAATAGTGGTTGTAAAAATGATTAAATTTAAACATAATAAAGAAAATGTTGGAGGTATATTGACACATATAAATGAGTGAAATCATAATTGGAAAAAATGAAAGTGTTATCACAACAAAATGGAACAAGACAAACACAGCAATGCAACATTCCAAGATTAAGCCAAGGAAGCAAATAAAAATTGATGACTCAAAAAGGTCCAACAATTTAGAACCGCCAAATCTGTTGTAAACAGGAAATCAAACACCTTGAAATAAAAATAAATTGACATCTGAAGGCTTTGGAATTAGGGATGTAAATGAATCAAACTGTTCACGAGCTATTCGGAGTTCGGCTCGTGAAAAAGCTCGTTCGGGCATGTTCGGTAAGCTTATCGAGCCGAGCCCGAGCTTAATTTTGAGCTCAAAAATTTTCACGAACCGAGCTTGAGCTTAAGGATATTTGGCTCGTTAGCTCGCAAACATGTTCGTTAATAAGCTCGAGTGGCTCGTTAGCTCGGGCTTGGGATCAGCTTGTTTAGTGGCTCGTTTAGTGTCTCGCCAGCTCGGGCTCGGGCTCTAGTCTATGTACTTATCAAGAGGTTGGAGTATAAAGATTGATTGAGTTCGAGAGTCAAATGATTGTCATGATGTTATATTGTTATTGTGTATCGTAGTATTGGACTGTTGGTATTTGACATATATTTGATAATTAATTTTACATTTTATTTTAGTTGTGTTGCGACTACTCAGATTTTGGATAATATATTTTATGTTGATGTTATTTTATATGGTATTTGGAAGCTTGATATAATATTTTGGAGACTTTTTTTTTAATTATGTTTGTCATTTTTTTTATTTAAGAAAAATTTAATTTTAGTTTATAATTAATTTATAGAAATGTATATTTTGTATTTAGGCTTCACGAGCTCGAAAACGAGCATGAGCCCACTTAACGAGCCAGGATACAATCCTGCTAAACAAGCCTGAAAACGAGCTCGTTTAACGAGTCAAACTCGAGTCAGGTCGTTTAATACGATAAATGAGCTGAGTCCAAGCCGAGCCTAAGAATACATATGTAGTAAGCGAGTCGAGCCGAGCTTTATGATAAAAGCTCGGTTCGAGCTCGAGCTGAGCCCGAGCCTGATACTGTTCGGATCGGCTCGTTTACATCCCTATTTGGAATCGAGAAATATGCCACATCCAATATTAGAAGCCCTAAATTCAAGGTGTAACATTGCAAAAAGAAAGAGTTTATTTGGATAATATTTGCAACATATAAAAATAGGTTATTATAGATTTTTCTTAACAATCACTTATTTTTAGATAGTGTTTGGGAGAGTTTTTGGGAAGCACTTTCCAACTTTTATTTCACAAAAGTTTGAAATTTTTTGGAATTTTGTAAAAGAAAAACTGAAAAGTGCTTTCTATGTAACTTTACACTATATCAATTTCGATTTTAAAAAAAGGAAAAAGAAAAACTTGCATTCAAGAAATCTAGTAATTAATGAAATTATAATGAGGATGATGATGATGATTAAATTAAGATGAAAAACGTGGAAGCAAATTAGAGAATGCAAATGTCTTTCTAGTTTCTACCCTTCGATACGAAGGAAGAAATCAAAAAAAAAATAAAAAAATAAAAAAAGCAAGAAAAACGTGAGAGTGAAGAACAACATGAAAAAATTTTATTTAGAGGGTATTTGGTTAAACTTGTAAAAACAACTTATAAGTTCCTAGCGCTTAAAAACTGAGTTAGAAGTTTATGAGTTGTCAGGTCTTATTTTAAAACTAAGATGTTAAATGTTTGGATGAACTTTTTTTAACAACTTAAAGATGTTGATGTGTTTGGTATTATAAAATATTTTTATTGTCAAAATTATCAAAAAAAAAGTATAATATTATGAAATTAATATAAATAGTTATATATATGTAAATAGTTTTAGAATTTTATAATAAATTTTAAACATATATTAAAAAATAAAACTATTTTATATTTTAATTTTAACAAAAATTGATAAATTATGTAAAATGATGTGTATGAGGCATGGTGAGTATTTAATAAAATATATAAGGATAATATGGAAAAATAAAGTACTATAAAATCTTTTCTAAAAAGGTAGGGTTGATTTTATTTTTTTAAAAAAACAGAGCTGTCAAACAACATAATTTAACAGCTTATAATATGTTAGTTAAATTCTTACCAAACAGATTTAAAGAGCTTATAAGCTCTACAAAACAGTAGCATTTAAATTTTTGTTATTTTGGTCCTATTTTAACCAAAGTATCAAGTTTCAGTCGAAAAAACGTTTATCGTCCCGTTTTCTGAATTTGCTCTCTTTTTAAAGGAAAATTTTATAATTTCGTTTTATTTCATGGAAATTTAGATAGCATTTGACTGAAATTATTCCTCACCAAATTTAAAATCCTAAAAATCGTTGCCTCATCGTATTTACAGTTTAATCAATAATTTTCAGTTAAAATTAGAGACTACGACAATAAAAATAAATAAATAAGAAAAGAACAAAATAGCCAACAGGTCAAAATTAAAGGACACATACCCAAATTTGATTAGTTGCAGAATTAAAAGAGAAAACAGGTAAAGTCAGAGGACCCGTTTCTCATTAGCGTTTTTAAGTGATTTAAAAAATAATAATTAATGAATTGAATCCATATTTGATTTAAAAATATTAATTGACACGAACCTGAAGGTCAGAATTTCCAAGTTTACTTTTATATTTTTATGGTGTAATTTTAATTAAATAATGCAAGCAAAATGAAACGAATTTTAAACTAAAATAAATAAAATTAAAGGCTCATAGTATTTGATACCCTGAGAAATTATTCTAACCCGAACTCGTTCATTATGGGTTTATGAGGGTTGGCTCAATTATGAGATTATTATTATTAAAGTCCAGCCCAGTTTTCTACTTGTTAGGTCTTGTCATGACCTGAGCTGCTGTTAATGGGCTGACCCGAGCTGGGGCCCAATGGGTTGGGCATACATTTCTAGTTCAAGTAGGACTCGGATGCCTTGAAGATAAGCTTGATCATTTTACATATATTCATGAGATAGGGATAAACTCAAGATGGTCCAATGAATGAAAAGTTCTACTACAGGACATGTTATAGTCCGACTAGGTAACTTACTCTATTAATCCCTATAAATACAGGTACTGTTATCACTACAAAAAAATTGGCTATTTAGCCACGGTTTTTTTTAAACCGTAGTTAATTTACCCACGGTTTTATCAAAATCGTGGTTAAATAGCCACGGTATGAAAAAACTGTGGTTAATTAGCCACGATTTTTGAAAACCGTGGTTAAACAACCACGGTTTTTTTAAACCGTGGCTAATTTAACCACGATTTGAAAAAATCGTGGTTAGTTGTAGCCACAGTTTAAAACACCGTGGCTAAGTTTTGCCACGGTTTTTTAAAACCGTGGTTAGTTAACTACGATTTTTTTAAAAATCGTGGTTAAATATAAAAACCGTGGTTATATATTTAACCACTGTTTTTAAAAAACCGTGGTGATTTTATTTAACCACGGTTTTATAAAAAACCGTGGTTAAATTTAACAACGGTTTTAATAAAATCGTGGTTAATCAATTACGGTTTTAATAAAATCGTGGTTAAATTATCAACGATTTTTTAAAACCGTGGTTAAAAAACAAGTCGTTCAAAAAAAATACTGATCGAATATATTATTTTTTATTGAGTAATTATTTTATATAATTATTGCCAAAATTATTATTACAAACATTAAATTATTATTATTGTTATTCCAAATAATTAAATAATACTTTAAAACATGTATTTGTTATTTCTTTCCGTTATATATTAAAAAGTGATTTGATTAAAAATTTTATTTGTACATAATATTATTATATTAGATAGATTAAATAGATTATATATTTCAACGAGAAGGATTAGATAAATTATATTATATTAAGTCCTAAAAATATCTAAATAATTGTAAATAAATAAATTGATACGATAAAAAATAAATAAATATTTTTTAAGATAAAATTTTGATTTTTTTATATTTAGTTTTCTTGATAATATTTTGAAAAAAAATATTAAATAAATATTGAATGTTATAAAATATTTTTTCATTATTTTAATTTTAACTATGTAAAAATTTATTGAATATTATTTTGATAAAAATATTACTTAAGTTCTACTAATATTTAATTTGAAATTATTTTATTAGAAAAACTCATCAAAACACCCATTAAAATCCGCCATAACGAGATATTTGTTTTTTAATAAACAAATAAAAAATCGAAAGTTTAATTAGCCACAGTTTATTCAAAACCGTGGTTGAATAGCCATGATTTTTATTAACCGTGCCTAATTAACCACGGTTTTTTTAAACCGTGGTTAAACTAGCCACGATTTTTAAAAACCGTGATTGAATAACCACGATTTTATTTAACTGTGGCTAAAAATAAGACGGAAATTACAAAACTGTGGCTAAAAGTAACCATAGTTTTTCATTTTGTTCTAATTAACATGAATATTTTCCATATATTATACGTAAGAATTAATTAAATATTTATTCACATGTACTTCTCGTATCCTCCCCCATTTATTATTATGTTTTTGACATTTTTTGTTTCTTTTGTAATAAATTGGTCTACATAATTTTCCCTAATATAGGTTTATATACGATATTAAAATATTTATTTGATTTCTAGAGCACGTAGGAGTTGAAATGACTTAAATCAGGTCAAATTTTAACCACAAATAAATATTTTGAATACACACATTTAATTATAATAATATTATTATATTTATATTATGATAAAATATAAATATATATCTATATATCTTGTCTCTCCACAAAACCCATCACTTCCACCGCCTCACACGCTCGATCTCCCTTCCATCTTCTTTTTTTTCTTCTTCAAACATTTTCCGTCGATTTAAATCACCATATTTTCGCCGTCGGTTATCGATTTTCCAAAGGGATCATAGCGAGACACATGTTTTTTAATAAACAAATCAAAAATTGAAAGTGTATTTAAACATAATAATTTTATAAGAGAATATGACTAATAAAAAATTTAAAGTTGTTTTTGGTTTTTTAACGGACAAAAATGATGAAACTGGTTTTGAAACTAAAATAATATTATTGTTTTAATTAATTTGTATTATCAGAAGACCATTATATCATTTTCTTCATCATAATTTGATTAAAATCAAGTGGACATGTACCAATTAAACCATTAACAAAAGTTCATATATCAATTTGACATTTAACTAATAATTTAAATACCAAATTAATTTTTACTCATTAAAATAATTAAGCCAAATTATTAATTGATGTTTTAAAAATATATATTAAAAAAAATCGATATATAGATGTTATTAAAATATATATTTAATTTTTTTTATGACACATAAAAATTGAAATAATATTGATCTGATCAAATTTTAAACCTAAATATACAAAGATACACAAAATACACACACGTACATACAAAATCATTTTCTATTTCCTCCCCATCCATTTCACGTGACTTTCTTCTTCTCTCCTTCTCCCATTCATTTTCGTTTCTTCAATTACCCATAACTTCTATGTCGGTGATCGAAATTTAAATCCGAGAGTAGTTCCAGAATTGTTGCGACGAGAGCTAGCTAGTGATACCTGTTTTGTTTGGTTTCCACGCAGCCTGTTCGGACCCATTTCCGACAGTCGCGCCGCCGTTCGCCGCCCCTCGCTGTCTTCGATTGCCGCATACGCTAGGAAAAAGGTGATTTAGGTATTTTGAAGCTCTATTTCGTAGCTTTGAGCCATATTTCGAAAGTTAGGGTTTTTGAATTTGGGAATTTTTGGTTAATTCGAATTTCAATGATTGTATGTTGGTTGTAGGTGCTATATTTGAGCCGATTGGAGGTAACGATCGAATTTTATATTTTTCAGGAATTTATTTCGAATTTCAGATTATTTATATTAGGATTTTTTGAATTATTGCGTTGAATTATAGGATATTTGGGTCTTGGAATGCCTTAGAAATTGTTTATAAATTCTGGAAATTTTGAGCATTTATCGGAATTTTCAGAATTAAGATTTTAGTATTTTTCGACCCTAGGATTGAATATTTGAATCGTTTGGAAGTTGATATATATGTTATGATTGATGTGAATGATAATTGCCACATGTTTGGAATAATTAGGATTACACCGAGTTTGTAAAAATTATTGTGGTAATTATTTGACAATTAAGGTATGGATTGATGCCCTACACAATAAAGTCTTGCATGTGCCATTCAATAACATTGGAAACAACTCATCATTGGAATAATTGGAGGCATGTCAGAGCAAAAGAATCGGACATTTCATTCGCTAATCATTTAGCATTTTCCAATCTTCTACAACTCACTTTTCTTGAGGCATTTGGAAGACAAACCCACGGCCTAGCTTGGATCACCTCCATCACAACTTGGTTCCCTCTATTCTTAGCTCATTCAAGTGTACTCCATGGGTAGAGTGTTCGGCCATGACCTAGGTGAGCTTATTCCTTTTGTTGTTGTTTCTTGAACCAAGCATAGGTGGTAGAGGCTTGAGCTTGATTCTATTATAGCTTTGATTTGAAGGAAGTTAAATCTAGAAATATCGTGTCAAGCTATGCTTTACAAGGCTTGAAACCAAAGGAAAGCTTGAGCATAAGCTTGAAGTGGCTAGACTTTGATCAAAGTGGAAGTTCATCACTTGGAGTGAGATAAGAATGGCACGGCCACTACATCCTAAGCACTTGGTATGATGTCTTATCTCTATATATTCCGTTAAAAGAAATTAAAAATATATACGGGTCTTTCTTTAGTTAATTAGTAGCTAGCTAGTTTGTTAGAATTAAGTAGTATTATATACTATAATTGACTATCGGGTTTCTTTTAATTGAAAGTTTGTTCATGGATATGTAAGTAGTGGGTGCGCTCCAATTTTTGTGTGTTGGCCATTTTGCGTCATGTTAAGTTAGTAGAATCTATGGTGGGTGCGCTCTAGTGTTATAGATAATTTTGCTTTTCTTTTCTTTTGGTTTCAGGATATCTGCCAGAGTTCAGCTTCATCTTTCAAGGTTCTTGATTTTAATTCATTTGAAATGTAAATTATATTTTGATTTCTTATTAGTTGCAGGTATTATATTGAAGTCGATATATTGAAGGTATTTGATATTTTTTCAAAATTTGTTGGAGCGTAATTTTAAATTTAAAAAATATTTCAAATAATGGTCTTCAATTATTCATTTCTATTTTTTTATTCTTTAAAACCGTGGCGGTTCATCAACAATTTGTGCCACGGTTTTTTAAAAAACCTTGGCAATTTTAGCCACGGTTTTTTAAAAAACCGTGGCTAAAATTACCACGGTTTTGTATAAAACCGTGGCTAACATAGCCACGGTTTTTTAAAATTCGTGGCTAAAATAACCACGGTTTTGCATAAAACCGTGGCTATGTTAGCCACAGTTTTACATAAAACCGTGGTTAAATTTAGCTTAACCACGGTTTCAAAAACCGTGGCTAAAACCGTGGCTAAATTAATTTAACCACGGTTTTAACTACGGTTTTGGCCGCGGCAAAATAGCTTGTTTTTTTGTAGTGTATGGTTGTATTCATTCATCAACACTCACTCTCATTTTACATTCACGCACTCATATTCTCTTGTTTTCGCATTCATCATACTTTCTACCTTCAAGACGCTGACTTAGGCATCGGAGGAGTCACGCCGAAAACACCTTTGGTGCCCCCCTGACCTAGCTGTTGCTTGTGCAGAGTTCATTGATACCCGACCCGACCTGCTTCATAAAGGAGTTGGAGGATCCATTCTACCAGACCGAACCCGAGGTAAAAAATCGATATCATCACTATTGAGAGACGATCAATTTTTTTTAAGATTATATTTGTAATATATTAAAATTATTACAGTAAGATAAAATTTATGTCTATTGTATTAATTAATCGTTGAGATTTATTTTCTTTCGCAAATTTTAATATTCGTTCCTAATATTTTCAATTGTCAAATTTATTTGAAATGAATAATTAATATAAAATACTGCTGAAAAATAACTTTTTTGTCCAAAAACATACCTGATATTGTTGATTTTTCAAAATTTCAGATAAATGCGTTAATATTTTAAAAAACAGTCATCGCGTATATTTATTTAAAAGGGATGGACTCCTCCAAAAGTTGGTCATTAACGTTATCAAAAGATAAAAAAATTCATGTTTCGATCGTTCTAATTCTACATAGTAGTGATAATTGTTACAACCCAGCAATCTAAATTTCAATAATTGTACTATCGAAAAGCAGTGAAAATCAAACTCGTGACATAGTGATACAAATTGTAGGATTGAGCTTTTGTAGTTTTACCAAAAAATATAGTCAATGATAATAGTGCAAATAAAATCTTTTAAATTGTACGACTACTCAAGCATCACGTTTCAATTACTCTACATATCAGTGATAATTATTGCATTCAATACTTTTTTTGGAAAAAAAAAATTAATACTTAGAAAAATATATACTTTTCTAAGGGTATTTACTAAATTTTCCCATCTTGTTCAGGATCATGAATAATTCGTAATATGACATGATTATTTTATTCGTAAAAGGGTTGACTCTGAAGGAGACTCAATCACATATGAGTCAGAGGCTCATTGACATGCCATGATGGTTTTATTATTTAAATAAGTCTGAGTCTTTGTAAGATGGGCTCATAGATCAATATTCGTGAGACGGGTTGATCAAATCTATTTTTTTAATGAAATATAATATTTTTTGTATAAAAAATAATAATTTTTCATGAGTCGGATTGAGTCAGAGATTGTCCACTATTTGTTGAATTTGTCTTTTTCCCAATAATTTTCATAATTGATTTGAACACAAATGGGTCACACATATGGGATGAAAAGAGTGAAAAATATGACAAAAGCTCAAGGCTTGTATATTTTTTTAAAGTTCATTGCTTGTGTTGAATATTTTTCAATTGGGTTTTAATAATCAACTAGTATCATTCGTACGTCTTGCATGCATATATGTAAATTATTTTTGTTAATTAATTATCGTGTTATTTTTTAAATGTTACGATGAATTGAATATTTAAAATTTTAGATAAACATAAAAGAATATTTAATTTAAAAATTTATTAAATTGTTACTTTAAGAAGTTAGTGCATAAGATGCATAATCATTTGCAAAAAATATGTGAAATACGAGATCAAAATACCGGCGAAACAAATGTTGTTGGAATCGATCTGTGCTTTTACAAAATGAGTCATTTGGTCGAGAATATGTCCGAGAGAGAAAAGAGATGCATAAGCCGTCATAGTTCGTCACAATTGTGTCTATGCTACTTCCATTTGAAACATCTCGCTTGCATAAAAAAAATAAATTGTTGGATCTGACATATGGATACTAACCATATACCGGCTTCGACATACTCTTTGGTCACACATTGCTTGTGTTGAAACTTGAAACTATTCAATTGGGTTATTTAATATTCAACTAGCGTCATTTGTTGGTCATATATATAAATTTTGTATGTTAATTAATTATTATCATCTTATTTTCAAAATATTACATTGAATTAAATATTTAAAATTTTAGATACAAATAAAATAATATTTAATAATTTAACAAATTTTAAAAGTTATTTACAATATAATGTGATTATAGATAAATTATAAATACGTTATTACTCTAAAACCCGTAACATTTTTATAATATTATATATATTATATGTATAGATGATGACATAATTTTCATTTAAATTTTACTATTAGGTTACTTTAATACATAGTATAGATATTTACATTTGTTCATCATAAAATTTTAATAATGAAAGTTAAGCAATATCTTGTTGTTAATAAGAGTGAAATAATATCCAAGTGATAAAAAAAAATTATAATAATGAATTGATTCCATATTTGATATCAAAATATTAAGCGACACCAACCAGAAGGTCAGAATTTCCAAGGTTTTGTTGGTCCTCTTGTATCTTCGTTGCAGAAGAATTGAGTGATTCATTACATAGCACAACTGAAATTGATCGAAGTGTTGGTATTTCTACAATACCTTGTGGGATTTCCTTCAAATGATAAAGACATGCAAGAATAAGTTTCTCAAGGCGTGGGAAGTGAGAGCTGTCTGCTGTCCACTCCTCAACATCTGTATCATTGATTCTCAAGCACTTCAATTCAAGGAATTGTCCTTCCACGGGATTCCATTCACGCCCTTTGAATGCTCCATCCATCAAAGTGAGAACTTCAAGATGAGGCAGTGATCCGACCGCCGTCAGATCTTCCCAACACAATCCACCCCTTTGCAAAGTCAACTTCTTGAGCGATGGTGGAAAGCACACATTTTGCAGCACATTCTTCTCATTACCCTCTAAGAAAAGTGATTCCAGATTGCATAAACGGGCGAGATTGCAAACTTTGTAGTGATCCCATCCAAAGCAATTGCGGAATCGCCTGTTGTAAGTAATTCCCAGTTTTTTTAAGTTTGGGATTCTATCAACCACCTCATCCGTGCACCTGAAATTCCTTATGTTATGCAGTGTTTGCAGGTTTTTCAGAACAATAATGTCTCCCCTGCCATTTTTTATGTTGGTGCTCGGTGGATCAGGCAAATGAAAGACTCCTTCATCCCTTTTTATATGCCTGAGTTGTGGCATTTCCCATATTTCAGCCGGTAGATTTATTGTAGGCTGCTTAAGACTCCAAGCTCCTCCAGCAATGGTGATAGTCTGCAGATTCCATAGTAGGGATACAGATTCTAAGGTATTCAACAAATTCTTTAACATTGTAAGCCTGAAATCAATGTATCTAAAGTTAACTAATCGCACAATTTCTTCATCAGAGCAAACGTAACCCATTTTTAGTACTTCTCGCAATATATGCAGCTTTGCAAACGATGATTTTATTTTCTCTTCCTCGGAGCTTCGCTGAGTAATGAGCCTGCTGATTCTGCTACCCTTCATAGTTACACCGAGAAAATTCTCCTTCAGAGCTTCTCTGATTGATAGGTCTCTTAAGAGATCATGGATGGTGCAAGTCTTCATTTTGTTGCTAAACCCGTAATAATGAATCATGATGAGATTTCTATCTATCAGATCTTTTAAATTTTCCTCAGCAATTTCCTCCAAACTTCTTGATCTTATCGGTTTAAGAATCCCCTCCGCTACCCATAATTTAACGAGCCTTGTAATTCTGATCTTACTGTCTTCCGGAAACGTGGCCATATAAAGAAAACATGGTTTTAGATGAACTGGTAAGTGCTTGTAACTTAAATATAATATCTCAAAACAGAGCCCATCACCTCCCATATTCAATGCTTTATATGTATCATTTGCAACATACTCCCAATATTCAACCGTTCGATTACACTTTGCGAGAAGTCCACTGATAACAACGATGGCTAGAGGTAGTGCTCCACAATTTCTCACAATTGTCTTTCCTACTTCCTCTAACTCAGGAGGGCAACTTTCTGGTCCAAACACCTTGTCACAAAACAAAGCCCAACTTTGGTCCTCGTCTAGAAGACGTAGTTGATGAGGGGCACACGAGCGAAAATCATCGGCCACATTTGTTAGTCTCGTAGTTACCATGACTCGACTGCCATTGTTATTCTCCGGAAAAAACCTCTTTGTGGCATCCCAAACTTCGATACTCCACATGTCATCCATTACAATGAAATATCTTCTATCAAACAAACTTTTATGCAGACGTAATCCTAATTCATCTTGAGTGATTTCTTCACCTCCCCCTACAAGAACTCCAATATATTCTAATAGGCCTAAAAGAATTTCGTGGACACTGTATTGTTGAGATATGGTAACCCAAGCACGACGATCAAAGTGCTGCACAATTAATGGATTGTCGAAAACATTTTTGGCGAGGGTCGTCTTACCAATGCCACCCATCCCGACAATGGAAAGAATATGGAGATTTGATTCGTCTCCGGTGAGTGTCTCCATTATTTGAATCAAATCCTCATCAAATCCCACCATAGTATTCTTGCTATGGGAAGCACCTAGTATGAAAGAACCAGCAGTGGCAGCTTTTCTTGGCTGCTCCATGATTTTGATCCCTTCAGTTTCCTTGATCTTCATCACATCTTTCTTCAAAGAACTGATTTCTTCTATTACTTTCTGCAAATTTTGACTGAACGGAATGAAGCTCTTTAATTCATTAGAGAGGGTTCCTTTTTTCCCAAGAAGTTTGACAAAGTCCAAGCAACGAAATATCCCGACCCATCTCCTTTTGGCTTTAGAATTTTGAAGAATTTGAACCGCCACAAAACTTTCAATCACATCTTTTGCTGCATTCGCTGAGCTTACAATTTTTTCCTCCAATCCCTGAATCTCGTCCCTCCTCATCAGCGAAAAATCTTCAAGAAACTTTTGCAAGAAAGTGATATTTTCAAGGAGAGAATCGATCTGGGCTTTGTCAAGAACAGCCATTTGGCGCGGTATCAAGTGTTGCAACAAATGATCGATAATATGTCCGAGAGAGAGAAGAGATGCATAAGCCGCCATTGTTGATTTCTGATTTCTCAGTGCCCAAAAAACTCAAACAATCTGTGATTTCTTTCTTTGTATCAGCGTTGTTTCTACTTGGCTATCCACTTTGAGTGATCATTGTTAGCCCAATAAGGGTTACGCTACATGTACGCCAGAATATACGTTGGATTACTAATTCTTGTATTATTTCGATATTAAATATGTTCTAATATTTTAAATAATTACATATTAAATAAAGATATTTCATGGTCAAATTTTTTTACCACAGTTTGAACTCAATGAAGCTCTAGTTCGAGCGAAAATTTAATGCAGTAAAATTTAATGCTCGAAATAATCGAATTGAAGTTAAAGCTCAATTCGTAACATGTAATTATGGCATTATCTCAATTACTCGTGCTTCTTGCAACAACCAATTTTAACTTTGGATAATTTGGTTTTATTTGTCTGACTATTAATTGGTTTGTAAATTTGTTAGCTTTCTTTTAATATTCCCCTTTGGCTAATCTTTGAAATGTCGAATTGTATTTGAAAATTTAAAACATATATATGTGTTTCCTATTATTATAATACAATCTAATTTAGTGTGCTTATGTTTCGATATAAAATTCAATTAAAAAGCGTGACTATTACTTTTTATTTCTCTATAAACCTTTTAATGATAGGGATGATGCAAGAAAATTTGTTAATGTCTCAAATGGAAACTGATTACATTACTCACTCAAATGCGAGTAAAAAATTTAATTTAATGGAAGATATAAATATAAATGATAGAATATACAATTAGATGATGATCTATCAATAATTACATTACTCACTAATATGTCGCCAAGAGTTCCAAAAACAAGTCTACCGAATATATCTTTCCAACGCCAATTAGCTTCAACCTGTGTCCTATCCTATTTCCAATTTACCAACCGCACACCCTCCATCTCATACAGCATATAGATAGTGTGGCAACGATGAAATGGCGAAAAGGAATGAGCAGAATGTGCAACAGTTTGAACCATTTTGTCCATTTTGATAGCTCATCAACAACATAATCCCCCAGTGTTCTTGTGCCAAGATCCAACAAAAGCCACCTAGTTTCGAGTAACTTGGTAGAATAGACAACTGATTACTTGTGGAAAATTACCATGATATTTGTTGTTACTTGAAGAATATGTGCTACCCCATGCATCTTTGTGATCTTTAATGCATCCATCTTCCCATTTTCAAGGACATGATTTTCCTTCTCTTATTGTTCCGATGCTTGGCCGCGATTCTGAGTTTCCTCTTGGCATTTCGTTCTGGATTGACCACAGCCATGATCTTCTCGTCTTGTTTCCTCTTGTCCCTTTTTCCTTTGAGATTTTTCCTTACTAGGTTGTAAACATGAATGAAATGGTTCCCCGTGATTACTCTGATGCTTTCGCGAACCTCGTGTGCTAACTGTTTCAGATCATCTGGCATGATAAAAAGAAAAAGGTCAGCCAAGACATCAAAATGATGGAAAGTAACTAAACAAAGAGGGCACTGATCACTGGAACAACTCTGATAACAATATTGATACAACATAAATCGCTCTAAGCAGTCATCTAGCATCCAGAGTGTTTCTACTATCTATAGTCGAAGCATAAATTCGCCAGTATATTTAGAAACAAGCGGCATTTATCGGCTAATGAAAACTTTCTAGGTATTATTCACCTCACGCTACAATAATTTTATGATCAGAGGCTTCTTACTGGAAGCAAGGAAATTATTTGCATGCTCTGATATATACCGAAGCTTCCATCCAGATATAGCTATCCACGATTGTCCAAGTTAATAATTCCAAAACTCGTGTGTAACAAATCAAACTTTTTTTTTTAATAAGAAACGATAATATATTATATACGAGAAGAAAATTTTACAAAAGTCGGACAAGAGATCCGCTATTTCCAAAAGAAAATACTACACCCTAGTCATATCAATAGTAAACAAAAGACCAATCTCTTAATAAATCCGAAATTGCAACACTCTGTAAATCTCTAACGGATCTACTCCACATAGCAATCCTTATCTTAATCTTCTCCCAGCACTCTTCCACCGTATCTTCCATGTTCTCAAACTTGAGAAGACTGGGTATAAGTTTTTTAGAAAAAGCAAAATTGGAGAAACAACAGTTACCTGAAATAACTTTTCCGGTATACCCTTCACAAACTTTGTACAAAGGCAACAACATTTGATAGGCATAACTAGCAGAACCGTCATATACAATAAGTGAATCCTTGCCATAATGACCAAGAAGTTCTGGCGAAATTGATTTGAACAAGTTGAAGACAATTTTCATCTGCAACAAAGGTTTTTTCTATATGATCAGTTTAGCTAGTAACTGCTTATACAAATGTAGAAGAATAAAAAAACTTGTTTTACTTGGAACAAGAAATTTTAAAGTTAGATATACACTCCCAATAGAAATAAAAATGGAGTCCCATTGAATTTATTTGCATGATTTAAAATGTTAAATTTATTGTTGTGTTCTAGCAAGCATACCTGAGTAGCATCCATTTGAAATGATATTTTTCCCAATTTCTGAAGCAAATAGGAAATAAATGGATGCTCATTTTGATCATGCTGAACGCAGACATCAGAAGTAAAAGAAAAAAGCATCCTCCTTCCTTTTAAAGGATCAAGCACGGTAAAAGCTTTGTTAAACTGGTCCTGGGCCGAATTTTCAAGGCTGGACCAGAACCTAGAAGCATCCATGCAAGCATTCTTTCCCAAAATAGAGTGCAGATGACAAATTGAAAACACAAGGTTTTGCCAGATAATAGTGCAAGCTGCATCATCTGCCAATGGAGCCATCAGTTGGGAACAAAAAGATGCAGCTACCAGGAAAAGTCTACTTGGTTTCATCAAAAAGAACGTTTCCATTGGCACTTTATGATTTTCTGCATGTGCATCAATTAATGTGAAGTACAAAGACAAAATCCTGTTCGATATGTTGCGTAACCACAAATGAGGATGCAACAGGAACTGACAGATGATTTCCCACATATCCTGTCAGAAACCAGTAAATGAACAGCAGAATTAGATAAAGAGAGACTGTTATACTGCAAATAACTTCATTGTTATTTTGAAATGCCATTTCAGGAATATTTCATCCGTTCAGATCAGCACAAGCGTATAAATCTTCAAATGAGTGCAACAATTTTTCAAACAAAATACAAAAATGTCAACACGGTTATTCATATATTTTTTTTGATAAGAAACACATATTATTAATAAAATAAGGAGAGTAAATACAAGAGGTGGACCAGTGGTCCACAAAGTACTCTAAAATATGTCACACGGTTATTAAGTGAACGCGCAGCACATAGCCCTCCAAAATTATAGTCTAAACGCTAAAATAGAATGCATTAAAATTGCTTCGAGTATAAAAGATAACCTTCAACAACCCTATCCACGGACATGACTCAAATTTGGAGATTGATTGAAGGAACAACCAGTAACATATAATATGAAATGTACCTCAAGATCACTATCAAAGCACAAGTCATGGAATTGATGAAGGATCTTCTCAAATAAAACCAATGAATAATACGCCTCCTTCCAAAAGGGAGCAACTGGCTCGTCTGACATGTTAAGTTCTCCATGTGCAAGAGCACTGAGTGCAGACTGCAAAATGCTTCTCGTAACAGGAAGTACAATACCGATGTTTTCCTTGAAACCTCCTCCCATTACTTCCACTAGCAAACCCAGAACCTATTTTACAGATTGGGAAGTTGATCATCACAAGGAAACATAAAACACAGGGTAAAACACAAATACAAATTGTGACCTCAATGTTTCCAAGCTTCCTAGCTTCTTTCTGTTATAGAGAATTACAATCAATATAGAAGCTCATATTATCATCCCTAGTAATAAAAGAAAAAGGAACCATTCTGGACTTCTCAATGACCGGCTCAGGGTATTAAGCTGGCCAATAAAGCAAAAGCTGTAAGCAAAGCTTGGTTTAAAACAGTCATAATCAAGATGTCAATTTTTTTTATCAGAAAAAATGTTATATTATAATTTTTTTTTTAAATAAAAAAGATGATTACAAAAGGCGAACCAGAGTCCACGCATAAAAGTTCAAAACCGGAGTTAAATCAACCAAAAATTAAACTTCAATCCCTATACAAGTATGTGATTGCAAAAGACTGGATAACCATGATGTCAATTGAACCTCTAAAACATGAAAAGGGCCCGGATCGAGAAGAACTGACCCGATGAGGACAAGACCAATTCACTGGATTTGCTTTTCCTGGCGTTACAAAATATTCCCCGAAGGTCAGTCTGGATTACAGGGTTCCATTTAAAAACCTGAGCTCAAACATGATCAACCCGATTTTATTTGTTTCATTGTCAGTTCTCTTCTCTGGTGACTTTTTTGGCGATTTGATTAATTGTATGTCGTCTTTAAATGGTAAATGAAAACTATACATGTGAAATAGCTTTGCCAAAGTTTTCATTTATAAATGAATTCCGTATTAGTCTGTACAATGGAGGATTGATTTTGCCTAACAAAATGTTGACTGTCTTTTCTGAATTTTATTGATAGTTTTAGTCAAGAATGAAAAGGCATTGCTTCAATTCCAGGCAAAAAAAAAGAAGTATAACTTCCCCCGCTAACCGGGTGCTAAGCAGGGTTCTCCTGAGCTGGGTTGATTGATGCACAGATGGCTGGGGATTTACGAGCCCGGACCAATTTGACTCCTTTCCAATTCGTCATCCCATTCACTTAATCGGTAGCATGAGAGAAGACTGGTTTGAATACTACCGTAATGTGCCACAGTAGATGAACTTAATAAATTGCAGCAATATTTTAAAAAAGATAAATCTACAATCCAAAACCCACTTATTTGTCTTGTAGTGCAGAAACTTTTTAGTGAAGAAACTCTTGAGAGAAACCAACCGTAAGTCAAACAGCTCATAGAAACTTTTTAGTGAATAAACACTAACAGAAACCAATAAATTTACGGTTCCTTTTTGGATTTTGAAGACGAGTGAGTTCGTAGATATATCAGTATCAGATTTGTACAGGGATTGGAGTTTTATATCATGCTAGTTGACTCCGGGTTTTCTCTCTTTTTGTGTGGACCTCTGGACTACTTTTTGTAATTATTATTACCTTTTATCTAATGAATATATCTCATTTCCTATATTAAAAAAAACTATAATTTAAAGAGCTGGATATGATAACTTGAGCATTTCAATCCAGATTCTGAACAGATATAGTAAGCAGGCAATTGAAGAGCAAGAGAGGATAAGATGCTACGGGTATGAATGAAGATATATTTACATAAAACACACATTAAGCACGGAATGTTGAATCCTAATCCGATAATCAGCAGTTAAACAGGCATGAGTGGCATCCAACCAAAGAGACACGAATTTAAGAGAAGAGGAGAGATATACTTGTGCACAACAAAGTAACAAAGTAACACAGAATTGTCAGTTACCACGACCACAAATGACCATATTTAAGAAGACAACACCACCATCAAAATAAGAAGGGAATTATCAGGAGAATAACCAGTAAACACTGCTTTTTTACTCCTGACCGCATATAGTGGAAACACAAAATTAGTCATAAGGAGGCAATAGAAAGTGAGTGAAAATAATTATTTACATGGAAAGCAAATCAGAACAATAACCATTGCTTAATCTTACCTGCGCTGCTGCACCACACAGATTCTGTTCACGACCAAGGTACCAAGACTTGCTGAACTGAAGAATGGAGTCACGAGACTTTGGACTCACACGCCCAATAAGACATTTTATCGCAGCCGCAGTCATAGAACGAACTTTGCTATCTTTATCATTGGCCAATGAACAAACCAAATGAAATAAAATTGTATGAGATTGTTCATCTACTTTCTCAGGAACTTTTTTTATGATAACATGGAGCATCTCAAGGACAGCTTCTCTTCCACTAGGATGTTCATACCTGAAAAGAAATATATATTACCCAAAAGTTGAAGGAACAATAAACACACAAGCACACACAGAAAGTACCATGTAACTTCTTTTACCTCAGATTATCAATTAAGAAATCAAGATGCTGTAGCAATCGCTTTTTAGAAACTTCGTATCCACGCAAAAATTGAAGAAAAATCTGACCACACTTCTTACGAATATGTTCCTGTTGGCTTTGTACCATCAATTCTGCGACAATCTGGACAACATCATATATCTCAGGAACTACGAGTTTTCGGTGTACGATAGCCTTCAACAGTGAAAGGGCAAAAAATGTCGGATTCTTTGCAAGATCAACAAACAAGGGAAATTGGGTCAGCATATATAATTGACGAGCTGATAAAGTAACTCTAGTGCTTCGCAGAAGTGTTGTCAACAACTTAATACATGACTCGGACAGCGGACTGCTAGCATTTACGGAGCCTTGTACAATGACCATCAAGGAATTCTTTATTTTGTCTGCATGACATTGAAGGGATGGCAAAGGTAACCTCACTAGCGGAGACAAGCACCTAACTGCAGTAGTTGTGACATTTGCATGTTTAGAGCTCAAACACTGGCCCAATAAACTGATAAAAGGATCTAACAGAGACAGTAATTTTTCATCCTCTTTGTCAAGCTTCAGGTTCTTCATGTAATTCTGCAGCAACCCAAGTGCGAATACCGCTATCAAATGAGACTGGCGTCGATCAATATTTACTAATAGTTCAGAATGATATGCTCGGACACCATCATTATCTTTGTCTACTTTATTATTTTCATGTTCATCACCTTCATCCTTGATACAGTCTTCAATGAGGCCATATGTAAATACAAAAAATTCAGTCTGATCCACAGATGGATTGCATTCAATACCAGCAGCTATATTGCTTAATATGTTCTCCAACTTTGATTTAACTTTCTGGGTGAGCTGCTTATGAAGATGAATTGTAAAAGGTGAAAGAAGCTTCAATGCATGAGTTTTGAAGGTGATACTTTGGGCAATCAATTTGAGAGTCTCATAAGACTTTTGCTTTCTCGTCTCTTTCATTCTGGAAGCAATCTTTTCAACCTCCTTCTCCTCAGAAACATCCCCAAGTATATCATTTTCTATGACAGAAAGAAGATCTTCTAAACAATAGTCCAACTTTCCGCAAATTGGATTCATGAGAAATTTGGACAACATGAAATTGAGAGTATATCCAAGAACATGCAATTCATATCCTCTCTTCAATGTGCCTTTCAAGACTTGGATAATAAATTGTAAGTATTCCAAACCTAGCTCCTTTAAACAAGCAGCCAATGCAGATCTAGCTTCATCACGTACACTTTCCAAACGATTTTTCAGAAAGTTGGCAATGCGATGAATAATACTTGGAAGTTGCAACTCCATGGTTTCTACAGGAAGCAATTTTAGGAGTTTTAGTGCAACTAGGTTAATGGTCACATTGACTTTATCAGAGTCAGAGGTTAAAAATTTTTGAATCTTGGGGAATAAATTCTTGTGCAAGGACATCTGTATAACTGGAAGTTGGGTAGAGCGTGAACATTTTCTCAACGATGAAGAAGTCATGCTAGCAGCATATGGATCAAGAATATCACAAGTGGCAACTTTAGATTCATGGGCCCAAGGCATATCTGAGAAATGGAAGTGATCAAGTATAGAGCTGACCAGACGCAACAAAGGACTTTTCTTGTCTGGTTTTAGCTGTATATATCGGAAGCATCTGATTAGCAACGCATAATATTGCTTCCACTTCATGGAACTGGAAACTGACGCAAGCGCATCCAAACAGGCATGTCTGACATGCTCATCCTTTCCATCTTGCAAATTTAACAACATGCCAAAGAATAGCGGAACCAACACTTTATTTGTGATCACCTGGAAAAATCATAACAGCATTGCAGAAGATGAGTGAAGCAGAGAAATATTTTTGTGATTCCAGAAAGACTAAAGAGATTACCTCTGAAAGCTTTTCTGATGTGAAAATGTTTCTAAAACGAGACAAAGCCTTAGCTCTCCTGTGTTTCTGCATGAAACATAAAATTTCCAAGAATCAAACATCTGCTCTTTAGTTTAATTTATTCAATCTGAACATCCAAAGGCCAGCTAGAAGAGGGTTTACCTGTAAGTGAACTATGTTGTTGAAGAAATCTTGTTCTGCATCATCACTGCACAAAGCCCTATAGGAATCAAGGCTTGCAACCTTGGGAAGTTTCAACACCATTTCTCGAAGTAAATCAATCCATACCTAAGAACAACCGTGCCAATAAATGACAAGTGTGAAACCTTGTATCGATAATTACAAGTTTACAACATCTTACCTCCAGTGGCAGTGGAACATTCAGAGGTCACAAAATCATAATGTTGAAACTTCGAGAGGGGGGGAAAGAAGCAAGCAAAAGTAGAAAAACAAGCACAGTAATACCCCACAGAAGTCCCAATTTCGAATATATCTTCAACTAATAAACATGATCACCCATTCTATATACTTTCAGACTCAGATATAGAAGGGACACCCAAGTGGAAGTGAATACCCGTCTGACACATAATCCAAACTCTCGAATACAAGAGTAATGGTACCACCTCCACAATATCTAAGTTGAGAAAGATATTTCTAAAAAAAAAAAATTGAGACATGCCACAGATATGTCACATGTAATATGGGTCCACGTACAAGTAATAATTATAACCACCAAAAATATGAACCAGTATCATATCTCAAGGGGTGGATTTCTTTTATGAAATGTGTCCATTTTATCTATCTGTAGATGCATAGCAGCATAGGATTATGCACCCATTTAATACTAAAAGCAGTTATAGAAATCCTTGGAAGTACGTATCTTGAACTTGCCCGGCTTTTCACCAATTAGTGAGCACAGTGGCCAGAGGGGGTACAAGGGTTAGGTACAAGGGTTAGGTTTGGTTTTGGGATGATAGGTGGTGGGGGGTTTCGTCATTTCAGAATTTATTTCCTTCCTTGAATCAGATTTCAACTGGTCATGATATGCCGATTTCTCACTTCGCTCAATTAGTTGTTTTGTTCGCTTCATCTTTATCATGGAATTTGTATTTACGCAGGCCAACAAGGGATGTAGAAGTGGATGAGTTGAGTGTTTTCTTGGGGGTTTTAGAGAGGGTCAGGTTGAGTGAAGGACGGGATGATGTCAGAGTGTGGAGTGGGGATTCGTCTAGTATATTCTCAGTTAAATCTTTTTACGAATCTTTCTTTCCGATTGGTAGGTTTCCTTTGTTTCCGCTTTTCCATTCTATTTGGAAAGTCCGGATTCCACCAAAGATTCAAGTATTCTCCTTGGGTAAGTTACTGACTTGCAATTCCGTGCAAAAGAGGTGGTCTTCTTGTGCTCTCTCCCCGCACTGGTGTGTACTTTGCCGGAAAGAGATGGAAACTCAGAATCAAGTGTTTCTTTTTTTGCCCTTATATGACTTCTTTTTGGGCCAAAGCTCTGGGGAAAATGGGATTAGTGTGGGTAGTACCAAGATCCACGAAAGATCTCGCTTCGGATCTTGGTCGTCTTGTGGGAAAGAGGGTGAGAATTCTGTGGACAGTAGCAGTGCATTGTATTTGTTGGACATTGTGGTTGGAACGTAATAGGAGAATCATCGAAGACATAGAAGAGTCGGTCAATGAGTGTTGAGACAAGATCAAGATTCGTTGTTCTACTTGGATAGGGAAGAGCTTAGAGTTTAGAAACTTTTCGATCTTGGATATGTTGAGGGATTGGAGGTTTATTTGTTGTTGATGTGATAGGGTTTTTGTTCATCCTTTTGTCTACGGCGGACTTCTTGCCCGCTTTTTGTAACTACTAGTTCTCAATATTAATATATCACCGTTTCTAATTTAAGAAAAGAAAGAAAATAGAAAATGATAGCTGACACATTTAATACCTTTTGAGCAGGACCCTCCTTGCCCATTGCGTTCCCCATGTGCTTCAAGATGAACTTGTTTGCTAAGTGCTGAATACCAGCTACAGACCATACTTCATCAGAATTTAGCGACCCATTAAGGATCTTGCCACAAAATTCGATAAAGTTGAGCAATAATCTGAAAGCACTTTGCCTTAAGATCAATTCTTCAGACGACATGTCTTGTATAGAGTGTGCCAAGATTACCAATGCATGCTCCTCTTGAATGGTGTAAAAAAATTCCACCGTAATCTTATCATAAGCACAGATTACTTTGTCATAATCAAGACCACCGATCTCCATTTCAGAGGATGCATTCAGTTCACGGAGAATTCTTGCCTGAAGATAAAATATAGGTATAAGAAATCATATTTCCTAACAGCTCGAGCTCATGAACCAACCAATACTTTCATATTTTAATACCACCGGTATGTTTAAGACGAGAATAAGCCTGGAATTAACGTCCACATATATGTGCAAATTGGTTGGGGTACTAGCAAAAGTCACGTAAAATCAATTTAATGAATGTAGGGGTTTTCCGTGCATCAGAGATTATAATGGTTTGACACCTAATTTTAACATCATGTTGAATCCAAACTTTCCAAAAGCTCACTCTCATTAGAGGTGGCCCATACCCAAAATATTAGCACTTAAAATTAAACCAGTAGACTTTGTATTTATGGAAAAACTTCAAACAGTTCACATTACCAGAGTAAGCACTGAAGAATCTTTCACAGCAATAGCATCAAGAACATCACATATAGCAGTCCGGACAACCAGCCCAGCTGTCATAAGCAGGGAGGTGATTGAAGGTAGAATTTTTTTACTAGTTCCACTCTCCAGCACTTTTACCACTTGTTGAACAATTTGCAATACTTGAATACAAGTATCTACAAAAAGAACAGTTCTTTCTTGTGAAAACTGAATAAAACTATTGAATATTACTTAAAAAATTTATCAGGAGGGTCTAACCAAAATCCTGTTGTCTCATTGTCAGAAGAGGGAGCAATATATCCAGGAATGTTTCAGCAACTGACGGTTCCTTTACATATTTTGATATCAAACTAAAAACAGTAAATTCCCTCTTGCCCAGGAACTGGACCAACTTCCTGTAGAAATACATGGAATATCAATAAGGGATATAAGTGAGTTTCCTGGAAACCTAAATGCCAGGCAACCGAGAAAGAAGATATCTCATTTTTATTGAACAAATGATGGCATCACCGGAAGAACCCTAACTAGGGATAAGAGTTAAGAACCAAGCAAAAGCACAGAGATTAGTAAGGTGAACAGTTTGTCCGAATACTACGAAAAAATTGACACAAAAAAAGTTGAAACACAGGAAATAAAAGAATAAAGAAGATTACAGTAGGTAAAGCAAGAAAAAAAGTAACTTCGGAATAAATAATCGATGATCGTCACTTATTCTCGCATTCTCGTCCATCGCAGACACATGGAAGGAATCAACTGGAGTATGAATATACTATCAATTTCTCTTCTCAGTTTTGAATGTGGCCCCGGATACATTCTGTGACCCGAGTGGGATAGACTTGTCGACAAAGTGATATATTAAACAAAGAATTTCAAATGATATGAGCATTTCCAAGTCTTTGTTCATAAAATTCAACTCAAGTGGTCACCATAACATTAATAAATACTTAATACATCTTAGATAGCAACCAAGTGCTTACGGATCCAAACAGTTCAGCAATAACACATAAGAAACACCTTTTCCAACATTGCAAACTAATCCACACAAGCCGAAGCATTTTTACTATGGAAATAAATAAATCTTAATTAGTGGATATTGCCAGTGTGTAAAAGAAACAAAAAGAAAAGTGCTACCTCTTAGTAATATTTTCATTTGTGAAAAAGCTCCGCAAGCTTTGTATAAGAAGATCAAGGTGAGGAAGCAATATTTTCTTGACAATATTTTCTTCACTGTTCAGTTCACTATCAAGCTCCAATAAGTTCATAGTAAATTCGAAAACACAAGACAAAATTTCTTCAGAAGCCGAAGGGAGAGTAAGCATGGAAATAATATCTGGTACAAGATTCCCATTCTTCTGTAGCAGGGGCACGAGTTTGTTGCTTTTACTCATAGCAAGAAAGCAATAAAATAGTGAACTCGGTTCCTTGCTACTGGCGCCTTCTTGCGCAAAATTGGCAATTAATGGTTTAACTGATGTCATGAACAGGTCCCAAAAGGAACTCTCGAAATCATGATCCTCGTATTTGCTAAGAAACTTGTGAACAATTTTTAGGCACAAGGATCTCAAGTCCTTCAAATGCTTCACAGCTGCCCTCGCCTGAACATGAATAAAACTACAGATCAGAATGATCTAAACACACTTGTGCCAAACAGATAGCAAAACTATTAGGTCTCCATGAAACAGTAAAGGTTGTGAGGATAAAATGTAGTTCAAATACATCAAAACAAACATGACTTCATCCGGATGAATACAGAATTCTAAGGGATTTGAGGAAGTTACAAAAACGTAGAACTAATTATCTTAAAGCCGAAAAATATTAAAATGACAGCTAGAATGCAAACAATACCATATATGTTCTCGCATATGACTAAAAAACTGCTGTCTGGTTCATGTTAATCATATCATAAGCAATAAAATTTTGAATCTTACTTTAAGATCCACTCATATTCACATGCTCAAAAGATTATAGACCCATCAAAAAAAACTATACCAGTATAACAATTAAGTACCAACTAAATAACGAGCATTTATTTACTATCAACCAACTCCAAGAGAAGATTGTTCTTTCTACAGCCGCTCAAATAAACTGTGCAAGAACCCTTCAAATGATTTTACAAAACAGTTATGCAAGTACGAGTGTTTGAAAATGATGGACACTTGTAGATGGAGATCTTTTGCATGAGCAACAGCATGGTATAGTAAACATTTCGTTGGAATGGGATAGTGGGTTACGATAGAAGCATGCAAAACCTGGTAAGGTGCCACATTTATTAGTTTGTAGCACAGCATAGCATTTATTATTTGTCCACTAAATTAGATTGCATAAAGATATTTCCATGCAGACTAATAAGTTGAGTTCATATCGACAAAGAATAACGAGAAATTCTGAGGGCCCCTGAACATCATATAGAAGCAGGGTTTAAATCAATCGAGCAAGAAAAACAATTTCAGAAAAATCTCCATGTTACCATGATTCTACCCTCCACTTCATTGTTCTCAGCTGTGTCCGCATCAAAGCTACAACTGTTATGTACAGAAAAAGATCCACTACTTTTTGAAGGACCGAGAGTTGATGTGCAGCCGGCTAATATCTGGACAACACAGTACGCAAGTAGATCGAGAAAACGGTTAAGGTGTGGCACATCAAAAACTTTCAAGATTTCTTCAACTACATGCAGAAAACCGAATTTTTTCTTCCAAGACAGGCTACTTATAGAGTCCGTTGTGAAATGCTTCATGACATTTGATATATAAAACTCATCCCTGGGACTTCCAGACAAACTCCAGAAACTTTTACTCATTTCATGTTCACCTTGATGCATAGAAAGTAGGGGCTTGATTAACAGCCAGAAGAAAAGAGGAAGTTCATCAACATCAAGCTGAGCTAAGAATCCAAGAACAGCCCTTCGATGACTTACACCACTCTGAAAAGGTACAGGAATCTCATCAATTTCTGAACAGACATTAGAACAAAATAGAACTTGCAGCACCAAGAGTGTCTACGAAAATAAGTGACAAGTTAAATAAAGAGTACCTTCTGGCAAGCAAGCATTTTCAGGCTTCTAACTTTTGGTATTAGTATTCTAATGACAATAGGTACTGTATAAGTTCTGTGCAGCACATTAATGCCACCAATCGATTGGCTAGATAAGCTCCACCTTGTAAGCTCTTCCCTTAGATCTTTTGCATTGATCAGATTTTTCAGATTCTGACTGTAGGGAAGTAAGAAATCATCTTTCCAGGTGAGCAGACAATCAAGAACTTTCATCTGAATGTCAGCATCATTTTCTTCAAGAAGCCTGTATTCCACCACCCAAAATATTATTAACTAAAAAATGATGAAGGAAAAAAAAATAGAAGTGAGGAATGAGCAAACTCAAATGTTCAACTTTACATCAAGATTGAAAAAGTTTGGAGATGAAACTATAAAATATCAACGAATTTTAAATTTTTAACATGGTAAAGCACCATTTTCACTAACCTATATTGAAGAACATCTTTTAAAAAAATACTTTGATATAAAGCTTTCGGATTTCGTAGCAGTCCGAACAAGCTTAACCACTCTCGAAGAACCGACTTCCATTCTTTCCCTTTCAGATCCAGCACATAATATTCAACCCTGCTTATCCAAAGCATGCATGTCAAATAAAAGAATACATCAATACTCCTTGATAACTTTTCACAATTAGGAATATTGAATTTTATTCAAACGCAACACTAGAGATGATCACCTTGTGAGCTCATCAATATTGTAGCCCAAAAACTTCAGAAACAAGTTTACTATTAGCCTACTCTCTGAATCTACAGCAGACGGAACTTTATGTAAAGATTGAATCAAGAGGGACAAAACGGTAGCAGGTGGAGTACTATCAAACAAGGGAGAGATGTTAGATCTGAACCGTCCAACTAAACCTGCAAAATCGACACAAGGCCGTGAAACATATTTCAAAAATTGAAATTCATAAACATTATTAATAAAAATAAAAAATAAATAAACAATTTAAAAAAATGGTAGGCAGATTACATCTTGGGGCGAATGAAGCTATTAAATATTTCATGTGACAGGAAAGATATTAGTGGAGAATATAAAGAAACATGTGTTCCATAAGAAAATAGAAAAATAGCAGGACTATCGGAAAATAAGATCAATAAGATCAATAGTCGAAAAGAGACATACTGTCATCTTTGTTGCAATCATCGCCTTGACCACATAGATCCCGAGATGTTAAAAAAGCAGACTGGCAATGATCAAGATGCTTAACATATTTGTCCCACAGCGTCCTAAAATATTGGCCAATGAGGACGGCAAGACATTCTGATGCTGGATTCCATACATAGCTAAATCGGTTATAAAATATTCCAACAATTCCACTTAATATGGCAGGCAAATATTGCTCAGGAACACTCCGAGCACTCAGACCCAACTGTATTTTAGATAACAATAAAATGACTTGACGGCTGGTAGCAACTGAGAGGGGTGTCTTTTCAATTGATCTGAGAAGGTTGAGAACCTAGGGTTCAGAATAAACAAAACGATGAGCTTCAACGAATTAACATGTGAAACTAAGTAAAAGACAGAATAAATATCCCACTTACATCAATATGTGGATCCTTTGCATGACAAGCCACAGAATCATCTCTTCTCCTTTTCTTGACAGGAAACTCTTTCGCAGAAAGGTCATCGTGAAAAGGTTCAAAATGGCACAATATTCGCAGGGTAGAAAGGCGAACCTTTTTATCAGCATGGCAGAGATTTTCAGCAAATAGGTTCAATGTGTCTAACCCGTTTCCAGATATACATTCTGGAAGATAAAATTCGGATTTTCCATCGTCTCGATTTTCGGACCTTCATAACATATTTTTTAAGATTAAGGGAATAATAATGCATTTGCAAAAGAGGGACTCAATAAAAAAATTTTATGAAAAAATGTTGAAACAAGTTACCCCAAGACCGAATCAAAAGTATCAGCTACTACGGCTAAAATTTGTGGTGATGACTTGTATCTTTTCGCAAGATCCAAGAATCTGGTCAGTGAAGCCTTGTCATGAGCAATGTTCCTACTACATGCAAACTTATGATAGGCACCCAATGCAGCACCAATTAGGGTTTGCCAAGTGGCTTCCTGAATGACTGTAAAGTCTTGAAAACAGCATAAATAAAGAATTAATTAATTAATTAATTAAATAAGGAGTATAATGGAACTAATATAACCTAATTAGAGAGCAGATATAAGCTTTAGCAATTAATAAAGTAAACCTATGCACCATCAGCTATTCAATATATCCAATTCAATAAAAAAAATTATTATTCTAAGCCACACACGTATAAGCGAGATTAACAAGAAGTCTTTACAATGGACGCAATCGAGATTTTTTGGCAAATACAGTCTAAATAACAGGAAGTCCTTTTGAGTATCAGAATGTCTTACTATGTTCACCCATCAAAAGTTCATCCACTGAATCTATCAAATCCATCAATATTGACGAACTTGCTTGTGCATCTGCAAAATAACTGTAGCAGCCAATAACACCCCACAGAACTGCCAACCTGCTTTGTTGAACTGAAATGGAAATTGAATTCCCTTTTACAGCTTCGTTGATGTTTCCAATCCAATACTTGAGAGTTTCTTCAAGAAAACCGTGTATTCTTGATAGATTTTCCATGGAGTTTCTGTGCAACAAGTTAGAGCTCTCCTCCCCGACTTTATCACAGAAAATTACCATTAAATAAACAGCTTCTTCCTCGAATATTTGTATCAAATTATTCAATGAGCTGAAATCAATCCAGGAATTAATTTAAAAACTGAAGGAAAAATAGTGAGGAATTTCAGACATCGAAGACAGAAATTATTACAAATAGCAAGTTACCTTAAAATATTTGTTCCAAATACATGAAAAGTGGAAGGGTCATTGAGGAGATTATCGAGAAAATTCAGTAAACTGCAACACCAAACAAAAAATGTGAGACCGGCAAAGACAAGGTGAGGAGACTCAAAAAGAATGAATCAAGAAATTCAACAGAAAGGAACACCTTCGGCTCCTTGATTTAAATATTGGTTCCCATTGTGAAGCAACATCAGACAACGCTGAAATGTTTTTAGATTTGGAGAGACCATTAAGCACACAGAGCATTAGATTCAGAACTTGATCAAGGACATCGGACTTCTGCTCGACGGTATCCGTGGTATGAAAAGGCATGACAACTTTGTGTAAAAGCAGATTAACCAGTCGAAGTATAGAACTATAATCTGCATAATGAGGTCAGTGTGAGTAAAGAAAATAAGATTTTAACCAGAAAAAATCATTTTTCACCCACCAGAAATTTTTCCAACATTATCACTTTGCACCATAGAAATAAGAATGGACAATAGGCAGCTGAGGTAAGGCGAGCTTTCCGTTGCACAATCAGTTATTTTACTGACTAAGAATTCCCACACAATAATCAATTCCGGTGGATCCAACTCCGCACATAATCTTTGAAAGGCCAGACAAAGAACTTCAACAGCAATGCTCAAGCCTGGACGTGTGGAAATATATCAAGGAACATACAAAAAATAAGAGAATGAGAACACATACCTAAATGAAATCAAGAAGAAATTATAACGATAAGCAAGTTGAACAAATAATCTATAAAACCAATAACTAAATCAGTCATACACCATTACTTTAAAGATTATGCTATGTTTATCCCAACAGTATTTTAGAGATTTACAATGTTAAGCTCATAATTTCTTCCTTTACTTCAGAACGTCAACAGGTTCGGAGAAGCAAGAAACAAATTTCTGAACTAAGAAACGATTCTATTGCTGTAATGCAACTATTTCTATTTTCCATTCAAAAAAAATCTATTAAGTCTTGAAAGTCTGCAAACCCAGGATAAATTCCTTTTTCTTATTATAAGAAAATAAAATATAATATATTAAATGCATAAAAGCTATTAAGGTAGTGCTTAAGAGAGCATCTAGAAAGCATTTATCAGTTTTTCCTTAACAAAATTTTGAGACTCTCCCAAACACTACCTAATTACAAGAGACAGAAAAGTGATACGCATACAACAAAAGAAAGGACCAAATCCCTAATCATATCACCAGTTAACAAAAGTCCAGTCTCTTAATAAATTAACCAACCACACCGACCAAAAATACCATGAAACCACCGCCATCCAAAACAATTCCCCTCTTACCAAGAAAATGTTCAAGATCTGTAGCGAATAAATCATGCGTTGATCTTGGGAGTCACCCAAACAAATCTCGTCTCCATCAAAGCTCTAGCCCACAATGCGCTCATGAAAGGACAAAGTATTAACATGTGATCCTGGGTCTCCCTCTCTTATTGACACAACACACACCAATTTGGGTTCAGAGCACAAAAAGGCCATAGCTTTTGCATCATCCGAAGTCGGCAACTTACCCAACACCACAGTCCACAAAAAATACTTAAATCTTTGTTGGGATCGGAACTTTTCAAATAACATGGAAAAAAGAGAACTCACGAAATCTATTGTTGGAAAGAATGATTCAAAGAAAGATTTGACTCAGACCTAAGGAATCCCCACCCCACGCTCTGATATCATCAACCCCAGCAATCAATCTAAACCTAATTAACTCTCCCAACAAGGAGCTCAACTCCACGATTTCCTCATCCCTAGAATCCCTCCGAAAATGCAAATCTCAAGAAAAAGGCAAGGTAGGGGGTCAAATTCTCACCTACCACGAAGTAAGACATGGGCATATTATGCACCGAAGAGATCTGAAAAAAGTTGGAAAAAAATCCTGAAACAAAGAATCCCCAACCATCTATCTACCCAAAACCTAATTTTGGTACCCTTCAACCACTGTCCTCACTAGATGAAAAGCTGGGTAAGATCCAGATATAAACTTCGACGGCTCCTGAAGGTAACATTATTTGCTAATCCAACATCTCAAACACTATCTCGTAACCCATACTTACTCACGATGACCGTCTTCCACACGCTCATTTTCAACGTAGAACTTCACCACCATTTCCCGAGTAAAGTCCTATTCCTCAAACAAATATTCTCAATTCTAAGCCCCCTTCAGCCTTGGGCTTGCACACCAACTCCCATGCAACCAGATGACAATATGAATCCCCATCGACTCCATCCCAAAGAAAATCCCTCATAGTCTTCTTCATTACGTCCGTTATGCCCCTCGAAACCCTAAACGACATGAAGTATATCGGCATAGAATTCAAAACTAGGGGTGGCATACCGTACCGTACCAAAAATTATGGTATAAGAAAATTTTATACCGATACCGTACCGAAAATTTCGGTACATACAACTAGGATAACGATTATACCGAAATTTTACGGTATACCGATTTCGGTACGTTATTGGTATATACCATTACAAAAAAACCTTATAATATATATTTTTAAAAAAAAATTATATAATATTTCGGTATACCGGTATATACCGAAATTTTCAAATACCGTACCGAAAAATTTGGTATCGTAACCGTACCGAAATCTTTGGAATACCGCAAATTCGGTAAATTTGGTACGGTAACCTCGGTATACCAAAAATTCGGTATTTTCCTCTCTTGACAAAAATGTTTTCTTCCAACTTTGCCAAGGATAAATTCATCTTCAACAAAAGCCAATTATAAAACAATCACGGGTAAGAATTCTCAAGTATAGATCTAATTATTAGTTTTCGAAATAGCCCATCATTCAAAGATGATAAGAAAACATCATTTCCATGTCTTATTCAGCATCCACTTGATATGAAGGAGATTGAATTTTCATGAGAGTTCTGATTCAAATTGAATAAATTAGTGTATTCCCAGTGCAAAAAAAGAAAGATAGAAGAATCAAGGTAGAAATCACATGAATGAGGAATAACAAAAGGATGGTGAGCAACAACAAAATAACTCAAGCAAGAGATCGATGAGCATACCTTTGTCCTTCGGATTACCGATTTGAATAAATAAGTCATCCACCAGCAGTGGCAATAATATTTTAGCCCTTGAGTGCAATCTCGATGAGGTGATTCTCATAGCATGAGACAGTAATGCACCAACACCAGATTTTCGTGTTTCTGATGGTTCCTCGATAATTTCAGCCATGACTTTACAAATATCTGCCCATAGTTAGAAGCCAAATATTGTTTTCTCAGGTCAAATGTCTAACCAACCAAGCTTAAAAAGATAAAATTGACCCATTCCTGAAACTTGGGGGAAAAAAAAAGAGAACTGTTCCTAATGATAACATGCAGATGAACACACATTAGCTTAGTATATTCACGTTTACAGTGACATTTCTTGAAAAGTTATTGGCGGGAACCAACTACCAAGAATCAATATAATTTGCATCCATGTTGCGTGGGACAAAAAAATTACACGAACCATGAATAGGGACATCTGGAAGAGAAATTATGTACCTCTATAAACGTAAATAAATAAAATGATTCCTTAAAACATGTATAGATAAAATGAGGGACCACTAACCTCCATAAGAAGAACAATATCATTAAAATTGCAATCTTTACAATTTACATGCATATTTGGGTGTACTGACTAGAAATAACAATATGCTAAAGTTTCCAAGAAAAAAACAATGAGATGTTCTGGGTCACTCTTGGGTGAATCATGTTAACTGCCCCACCATATCCAGTGGATGAGTGTGGACAGTGCATACCCAAATCTACTGCGAGTATGTGCCTAGCAGAAGGTGATGACAGACTGAAACAAGAAATCTCATTTACCTTGGGAAAATCATATGCTCACATTATTGCCATAAAAGGCCTCAAACAGAGGAAATACAGAGCAGTTGACATTGAAAGTTTCATTTCCCTAATTTGAAGATAACATCTTATACTGTGCTGATGATACTGATATAAGCTTCACATGCTAACAAATTGTAGCAATTGTTTTATCCATCATGTGGACTTTCCTGTACAAATTTAATTTAAGAGTAAAAACTAAAAAGGGAGCAAAGCCACATCATGCCTATGGAATGCCAAGCAATTGCTTAGATTTTCTGCTAATATTAGTGGCAAAAATCAAAATCACATCCAACTACATGCAACAGACCTAAAAACAATACGCGAGCGAATTTATAATAGAAACAACACCTGTTTTTAGCATCGGAATTGGTGTTTTCCTTAACAAAAATGATACTGATTCGGCCATTAACTCTCGAACATAGTCTTTGGGGTAGTATCTCAATTTCGCAGTAATTCTGTGCATCAGGAGACATTTCCACGTTAATATTTCAAACACATGCACATCCCATACTATAACATTCTTTTTTGAGTTTCAATCATTGAATATGAGTGACACCTTCCACCTTAAACAATAACATCAACCATTTCAACATCCAAAGAAATAAAATTTATTAATGAATACATTGTAAATGCATTGAGGTATTAGAGTAGCATAATTATATTAAAGATGATTTCTCTCCAAATTTTAAGACACTTCATAAAACTGAAAACTAGTTGCTCCATAAGCATTACATCTTCAGGCACCAGATTACAACCAGTCTTACAACTCAAAGTAATGAGAATGTCACACTTAGTCTTAGCATCACAGATTGAAACCTCAATTAATCGTAGGAGCCAGGAGGCATGTAGGCAAATTTTAGTTTTTTCTAACACCATTAAATATAGAAAAATGAACTACCTCAGAACATGGCCAGCATTATCCGCAAGATATTTCTGCAAGTACATCATAATACACGACCAAGATCTGAATATCTGCAAACAACCAAACTTAAAGCTTGTGCATTTCAAAATATCACATGAAACAAACGGAGAAATTATGCCGACAGTGTAATTCAAGACCTGCTCGATTATCTCTGGATCCTTATCAGCACCGCTTTCAAGAAGAGATTCAATAGAATTAGCAATTCTTTGGAGAAAGCTGAAACATATGCACATACAAGAAACCATGAATTTGATATACTTGACAATATACAAAACGACGTAATCCTACTAACAAATTAAATACTACAGCATAATGAAGATAAAACTTCGTCGTGGATGATTTCTCTCTCTATTTATTACCACGTGAATGTCCCAACCGCCCACTTCATCTAATTCATTTATAGCTGGACAGCCTGGACTTTCGGCACGAATATGAGAACTATATTGTTATATACCTTACTCAACAGAAACTTCCATAGATTCTGAAGATAATCACCGTGACAGCCTGATCCACTTTCCATGATATTACAAACTCAAACGCCTCATCTCTCTAACTAATTTCACGGTTTCTAATTATTCAGAAAGCATTACGCTGGCTTTAATAAGTCTCCTTAATATTAATGCATAATAACATTTTTTGCACAAGTTTGTGCACAAACCAAGTCTACCTCTCAGGTTCATGACATGAGACGGAAGCTAGCTAGGTATCAAATCAAAGACGAGGTCAAGCTCGGAAAAAGAAGGCACTAAGTTTGCAATCTTTTCAGCTTCGTTATTATTGCAATAATAACATTAACCAATATTAAATAAATTTTTCATTGGTCAACTTTAAGGATGATGGCAAAAACAACAAAATTCATCCTAAGATCAACCCTGAAATTATGATTTCAACCAGTAATCCAGATGAATTGAGCTTTTAGCCCTCAAACCCATGTGCACACAATCACTCTCCATTCCAGAAAACTCCATAAGCATTCATATCAATTACGCATGTTTTCTGATGCCACAAACAGGACATGACAGAAGTATAGATACAAAAAGAGGGTTATTTTTTGTCAAATAAAAGAAAGGAATCGCTCATCCCTTTGAAGATTCGGAAACGCTTGCTTTAAGATATTTCACAGACATTAACCCACGGTTTTCAATAAACATATAGATGTACATCTAACGCGTTCCATTCTAACTTCAACCTGAGTCTGATACACCTATGGTGTTGCAAAACTAGAAATAAAGCCACAGATCCTACTTTCAGGAATCGGGAGGGAAATTTCCAGAAGACACTCCATGAATTCTGACCATCTATACATATATTGGAGCTCATCTTAAATTATAGCAACAATATATGCCTTTGGTTAGTATTTCGGCATTTCCTTGCTCTGCGGAAGTATCAGTTCAGTTTTTTCCTCGCGTACCATGGGCAGATGCTTATTGGGTTGTACATAACAGAATAGAATTTAAGAAACCCGAAAAAATATTTGAAAATACAGTTTTTAAAAAAAAAAAGAAAGAAACAAGAGAAAAGATAACACCAAAAACAAAATTTCCAAGGTTAAGCAAACAGTTCAGTTTCGATGGAAAAGTTAACCAAATGTCAAAAAGACATAACATCTGAGGCTGGCATGACCCCCAAACGAAACTAAGTACAGGCATGTCACTGTATCATGCAAAAGTGCAAATGGAAAGATAAATGAGCCAAAGAAATATATATATAAGAACATAAAAGAATTCAAAAAGAATCTAGAGCTCACGGTATGAAATCCTCCAGCAGATCTCTGGATAGAGCAACAATCAACCTAAAATAATAAAATGACCTCTGTCAATAACATATTTCAAAAGTAACTCGGTGATTAAAGAATTAGAACATCAAATATTGCATAAACATAATCGAGATACAATTTATATGCCAGCACAAGCTGTTGTTAGAAGCAACCTAATAAAGCAAAGGAATGTCAACACAAAGACAACTATGCAGCTTTAGATTGAGAATAAGGCCGAGATCATATATGCATTACAATTCGAAAAAAGCAAGGTGCAAAGCAATTTAATGCAAAAACAGTTATAGTTTATAACTAGTTAAAAACTTAAAGTTAAGCTATCCATTATCCAAATTTTGGGTTATCTAGCAAAATCACAACTTACAATTATGACAATGTGCACATGTACAGCCAACCAGAGATTGCTGGTGAATTGGTCCTCTTAAATGAAATCTTAAACTGTTCAATGAAATTGAAGTACTCAACAAGAGAACCAGAAATTTGCATTGTGGTTCACTGGTCCAGATGCAGGACATATAAGGTTCATCGCATGATGGAAACAATGGCGGAGCCAGGATCCAAAATCTACCCGGGCTAAAAAATTTTAACAAGAAACAAAAAATTATGCATAAGAATTAAAACGATGAAGAAGATACTTGTTCGTTATAGTCTTAACAAGTTTTTCGTTAATAAGATCTTCAATATATTTTTCGGAACTCTTAAGATTTTAAAATCTTTGACTAATATCCCAAACCAAATTTGTTTTCAATATGACATCATATCAGCATCATAAGATCAGCGCGGTGTAAAATCTAATATAAATAGAAACTTGAACGGAACAAACAATTAAACTTTTTTATGAAATCGAGAATTGCAATTCTAAAAAAATCATCTCATTGCAATGTCGTCACTTTTAAAATAAGTATTATCACAAAGCAGAAAAAATACAAACGGCAAGAAGAAATCTACTCGTAGAAGTGGAAATATTATTAAAAAGACGAAAATTGATAGAGTTGAAAGTTAAATTGAATCAATCTAACCAAGAGACCAGGGTGGAAATGCCCAGTTTTGGGATATGTGAGCTACTTAATTTTTTTAGTTGGGCTACATGTGGGTTACATAATTTTTTTAATTGGACCCGAGCTAATATAGCATTGGTTCGAAAATAACACATAAAATTATTTCTAAAAATATATATAACACATAAAAAATTTAATTGGGCCAAGGTGCCTCCGCCCTTGAATGGAAAGGTCAAAAGCAGGTACAAATATGCAGTTACAGTAATCATGTAAAGGATGAGCTACATAAGCATCCTCATGTCATCCAGCAATAGAAACAATATAAATTGGCTACACAAGAATATAAATTGGCTAGACAAGAAAATACCGTAATACTGGTTCAAGCGACAGCCTTCCTTTCAGTTGCAATCTAGAAAGAAGACTTGTGATTATCAGTTCCTTGTGCAAGATAATTTGTGGTAGCGTTTGTACCAAGGGCAACATTTCCTCATAAAATGAAATAAAATCTTCGGCAGTGTTTAGTTCCTGCATTATATACAGAAGTCCCGCACATGAAAAAACCAGTGAGCTCAAAGTGAAGATACTTACGCATGCAGCTGAGTCGATATAACTCACCAATAAATGGGCATTAAATTACAGATCATTCACAGGTACTATGATACATGGGAGAAACGATTATTCAATTTGTGGGTTCAACAATTAGTCATCGCATTCAGGTTAACCCGAATCTAAAGATCCAAATGCACGTATATATATATTTACAAGAATAATATTTTGATTACTCATCCATCAAACCAATTGGGAGTTGGATTGAGATGAGACCCTCAGTTGGTTTAAGTACAACTTAAAACATGGGCTGAACCACATAACCATTATCAGAAACAGCTCAACAATAATACGGAAGCAGAAGAGGAGCATCCAGAAATTTCTACCAGAGACGGGAAGAAATTTCGAAACCCACTCCCACAAAAACATTCGCAACAAATAAGCAGAATTACATACCCGGTACTCCACAAGGCAGTCAAGGAAAAACGATGAACCTGCAGATGGTTCCTCTTTTAACGGCTCTAGACTTCTGTAAACATCTATATCGATTTCTTCTATTCTTTGCCAAAAAGTCTTGAACTGCAACCCACAAACAATTAAAAAAAAGTGTTCAATATTCCAGCACAGAGTTGCGAACGTTCGCCAAACAAGCGAGAGTAACAAAATTCCAATCTCTCTAAAAATCACCACTTGTGCACGAAAACAAACACGAATATGCGAATACGTGCTTACAACAAATCGGCGGCGACCACTGGAATTGTTGAGAGATTTTACGGCCGATGCATGTGAAGGTGTCGCCATCTTAGTGTCGTCTGGGAGGCGCCGGAAGAGCCTGGGCTTTAATGGTTTACAAACTTCGATAGAATTCGGGGAAAAAAGTGTTAAACAAACCGATTCTCGGCGGCGCTGCTATCGTTTGGTTTGTGTCGGAAAATTGCTTCACTCGGCAGCGCGGCTTCGAGGTTTTAGGGAGGGGGCGGGGGGTTTTGGTTGGTTGGTTGGGTGTTTTTGGTCTTAAATAAATTTAATTTAATTAACTAATTAATTAGCATATGTAATTACGTATATGTATATGCGTCCAGGAAAAAAGAAAAAAGAACCCTCAAACATACAGGCCCATGAAAAGCCCAACATTAGGCCTTATTTATTAATTGTAGAATTAAGGCCTGATTATTAATTACCCGTGAAATTTTGTACTGAAGGCCTGTCATATAATCAAATCGTTAGTTTTTTTTCGACTTCTGTTGAACAAATACTTATAAAATATTTTCATAAAAAAATAAAATTTAAAAAAATTATAAAATGTTTCTCATTTGTTTTTTAAAAACTATTTTTCAAAAATATTTTACAAAAAAACTCTCGTTCAAACACATATTTTAAGTTTTTTGTATTTATAAAATGCTAAGAATATTTTTAAATTACATGTCTAAATGAATCCTAATATTCTCAGAAGAAGAAGAAAAACCAAAATTCCAAAACTGGCTGGTAGTGTTTGCAACCTCTAAAAATAAGTGATTATGGATTTTTTTTAACAACTTTGTGAATAAAAAATACATAACTTATTTTTAGAGATTGCAAACACTACCTAAACTTTTAATTTCGCATTTTCTAAAGACCCTAATTATGTTAAGCATTGATTACATTTTTTATTTATAATTCGCATAAATTCGATATTTTAGAATTTTCGAGTTCTCTTTATGAATTTTTTATTTGACGTGATATTCATCTTAATACTCGTGATGAGGAGTCCGTTTGGGAACAGTAGACATTTTGGAAAAAGCACTTATTTTTTAAAAAAAGTGTTTTTCCTAAAAAGTTACGTGTTTGGTTACAATAGACGTTTTAAAAAAAGCACTTATTTAAGCCCAAATAAGTGCTTTTTTAAAAGCCAGAAAAATTTTGGCTTTTTGGCTTCTGCTTATGTTTTAAATTTAAAAAGTAATTTTTTAACATTTATCCAAACACTAAAACTACTTCTGTTTTTTTAAATAAAAGCGCTTTAAAAAGCTGAACTTATTTAAGTGCTTTTTTAAGCCAATAACTTTTGTTTTCAAACGGGATCGAGATCGTGTTTATAGTCCAACTGGCCTAACTTATTTGTCAATTGACGTACCTTGAGTCCGAGTCCTCCACTCTCCCTGTGACCCTATGTATTAAAAAATACATTGAGTCTGTGTCCTTCACTCTTCCTGTAACCCTATCTATGTATTAAAAAAAATATTCATCCGCGTGAATTCGGAATCACGCAAACATTTTCCAAACATTTTCTCATTTCCCTCACATTAAAACTTCAATTAATTAAATAAATAGTCAATAAAAAAATTGGTCATGTAAGTAGCTGATTGGTTCAAACGCTGGGAAAATTAATCAATTAATCATGTTAACCAACACAAAAAAATTAAAATAGTGTTTGCAACATCTAAAAAAATTTGCTAAAAATATTTCATAAGCAATTGTTTTCAAATATTCCTACATTACCTAAAGAAACTACATTGACAAATAAATTGATCTCACATATATTTTTATCGTCTACCACCTGCTCTAATCCTCTAATCCTCGAAAAATATTAGGGCTGATAATATTTCTTGAAATCCCGACCTTTTTCGAACCACATCTCATTTTTGTTCCAAAAAAATCTCGACCCGAATTTCGGTATTTTTTTCATCCCGATTAACATCGGGATAAGAATCGAGAATAAATTTTTTTCCTGACGTGACACATGACTCGTCTTGAAATAATATTATAATATATTTGAGTTATTTGCACCAAATACCTCAATAAAATATTGAAAATGCACATTTCTTTCTTTTAAATTTTAATAGACATCTTCAATTCTGACATTTTATAAAATTAGCACACTCGCCCCTTCAGATGAGTAGTTGTTGCGCGCGCCCCCTCATGCGACTGGGCAAACATTTTGATATTTTTTTCACCAAATACCTCTGTGAAATATTAAAAATACATATTTGACCTCTTGAGAATATAATTTTTAAATCTATTCAACCCATAATACACAATTTTTATTAAAATCCAATTATAAAATATTTAGCAAATACTTTTTGTTTTATTAATTTTTATTTTTTATTTTAAATTTATTATGATTAATTATTTTAAAAAAATATTATTACTTTATCTTGCTGTCATTATTTTATTAAACTCACTTCGTGTTTTCAACTTCTTCATTAAACATGCATTCATAAACGAGATTTAAATAACTAAAAGTACCAAATATTAAACCAAAATAATAAGTTCATGCATGTTACTTTTCAATTTAGGACTATATTTTTTGAACCAAAATCTAAATTTTTTAAAATGCATTGCAGAATTTGCATTAAATAATAATACACAATATTTATTAAGATCCAATTATAAAATATTTTCCAAACATTTTTTATTTTATTAAATTTTATTTTAAATTTATAATTTTTAATTAATTTTTTTCTAAAAAAATATATTATCTCTTTATCTCGTTATCATTATTTTATCAAATTACTTCGTGTTTTCAACTTTTTCATTACACATAATTTATAAATAAGGATTTAAATATCTAAAAGTACCAAAATATTGAACCAAAATGATAAGTTCATAAATATTACATTTTTTATTTGGAATTATATAACCATGTTATTTTTTATTATTTATTACAAATTGTGCAATGAATCTTCTCGAAAAATTTAAATTTTGGTTCAATAATATATAGTCCTAAATCGAAAAGGCAATATGTTTGAACTTATCGATTTAGTTCAATATTTTGGTACTTGAAATTATTTAAATTTGTGTTTATAAATATATGTTTAATGGAGAAGTTGGAAATAAGAAGTAAGTTTAATAAAATGATGATAGAAAAATAAAGTAATATTTTTTTAGAAAATAATTAATTAATGATAAAACATTTAAAATAAAATAAATAAAAATAAATAAAACAAAAAATTTTTGCTAAATATTTATAATTGGATCTTAATAAAAATTTTGTATTATGAGTTGAATAGATTTAAAAATTATATTCTAAAGGGGTCAATATGTATTTTTAATATTTACACTTGTATTTGGTGCAAAAATATATATCAAAATGTTTGCATAGTCGCATGAGAGACGCGTGTGCAACAATCACTCATCTGAAGGGGCTAGTGTGTTAATTTTATAAAAAAGTCAGGGTAAAATATGTCTATTAAAATTTCACAGAGTGCATTTTCAATATTTCACAAAGGTGTTTTTTGCAAATAACTCTAATATATTTGATCAATACTTTTATTAATATATCGTGCTAAATGTTGTTGGGCTTCAGCCTATACAACAATTAATCGTATAATTAATTGCATAATTATTTATTGTTAGAATGATCAAATACTAAAATCACGAAATGACATTTTATTATTGTGTATTTTAAAAAAAATTATTTCATAATTTGATTAATTCATATTTATAATTCTTTGATTAGAACAAATATGATAGGATCGAGTTTGGGGATTCTTTCTCTCAACCGAATGTACTTTAGCAATTTTCTGCAGAATTTGCTCAATTGGGTTCAGTTAAGATTGGTCAATTGAATCCTTTCCTTCTCGCGAGCCGATGTTAATTTGCAAACAAATTATTTGTGCAGAATGATACAAACTAACAGATTGAACTTGAGCTCGATGGACTGATTAAGACAGTGAGTGCGTGAAAGTGATAAGCTGAAAGTAAAACGACACAGAGATTGTGTATGGATGTTCGGAGATTTCAAATACTTATACGTCACCCCTTCTTCCACGAAATGACATTTTATTGTTGTTTATTTTAAAAAATAATAATTCATGATTTGATTAATTCATATTTATAATTATTTGATTAGAACAAATATGATATGATCGTGTTTGGGGGTTCTTTTTGTCAACTGAAGGTATTGTAGCAGTTTTCTGTCGAATTTTCTCAATTGGTTCAGTTAAAATTGGTCAACTGAATCCTTTTCTTCTCGTGACTCGATGTTAATTTGCAAAAAAAAATTAATTGTGCGAAATGATGCAAACTAACAGATTGAACTTGGGCTCGACGGACTGATTGATATAGTGTGTGTGAGAGTGATAAACTAAAAGTAAGACGACACAAAGATTGTTTATGGATGTTCGGAGATTTCAAATACTTCTACGTCACCTCTTCTTCTACCATGGAAGGATTCACTCTAGAAGAATTTGAATTTTACAACAACTTAAAAAACTCCACTTCGAAACTAGAACTTACACACTATTGCCTATCCCAGAACTCATAAAAACACTCAAAAACTCAGTTCACAATTGATTATTGTTATAATGAGGTTTGTAGCACCTCAACTGATATATCACTGATTCAACACTTGTTATTACTCAACACTTAGCACTAATTGATCTTCACTGATGTGTTATGCTTGAATGCTCGTGCATGTGTTCTTTGACTCTCGATGCTTTCTGCTTGTATTCTTGAACGAGTGAGTCAACTGAAGTGATTTAGTTTACCTTTGATAACGTGAATGTATATGCAATAATTCTTACTGAGTCGAATGTAATTTCCGACGTCCTTGATGAAAATTTATACTTGGCGGGCAACAACTCTTTCAAATTCAAATCAATGGCCGTTAGCTTATCTTTTCCACAAACATTCTCTGGCATCATTGTACACTGAAATGTTCTATAACTGTGGCTTTGGGAATTGTGCGGAAAAGTCTATCCAAATGAGTTTGTTGATTCAGTATTGCTTGCTCAGTCTCTTGGTTAGTTGTGTAGTGACCCGTATCCAAAATTAACGTTTAATGAGTAATTGATTGTAGGATCATGTTAAGATTAAGTAAAACATGATTAAGAAGATTCCAAATGGATTAACAGAGTCAAAAAATAGATCCAGGACACTCAAAAATGGTGGGTATGGTTCGGGAGGTTCGGACGCTCCGAACTTGAGTTTTGAGGACCCGAACGTGATCGGAGCCAAGGATCGGAGACCCGAGGAGTTCGGACGATCCGAAGACCGATCGGACGGCCCGAACAGTAGCCAGTCAGCTGTCCTGAGATATTACGTCATTGGTGACATCACTTATGGGACTTCGGAGGGTTCGAAGTCAGGATCGGACGCTCCGATTGTGTTCGGAGGCTCCGAACAGGGTTCGGACGGCCCGAACTTCGCCTATAAATAGATGGTCCGAGAGCTCATTTCCTCGCACCTCCATCCTCTCTTCTCTCTCGATTCCTAGGCCTTCTAACTCAGATCTAGGGAGATCTAGGCGTCCTATGAGGAATTCGGAAGTGACATAGCGATCCAGGCATCGTAGCGAAGCTGTGGCCTAGTTTTGAGGCTATCGACAGCAAATGGCTGACGACGGACGCATGTATAACTTTGGCTTCCTAAAAATATTTAGGAGTATGCAATAGCTTAATTAAGGCTTTTTGAGCTTAATTGATGATGCATGGGTAATTGCATTGTAGTAGCAGTAGACTGGACTGGTAAGCTTGGAGTCTAGACCAGCGGAGCTAGGTTTTGATCAGCAGTATTAGAGGTACGTAAGTACTGACCGAGATAGCCAGCATGATATATTTGCATGTATGTTGCATGAGTATGTGCTATATGTTTTATAATGTTTCAGCATGTTTTATCGCCTTATCACATGTATGATTTTACGTGTGACTGCATCATGAGAGATGTGAGTCATTGACGGTTTCCATAAGGAACAGTGATTTTATGTTGGACTCGAGTCAGGTATGACAGTTTTCATATGGGACTTGTATCCTGTTTTGGATTCGGGTCAGGATGGGGTTGACTCAGCCCTGATATAGAATATACGAGTATCCCCAGAGTCGCTCTCTAGCCGGTACTATATATTCCTGACGCCATGAGCAAGTGTTTTACCTGGGATTTTAAATCATCTGCGTGCGCATATTTGTACATATATCATTGCTTATGTATTGAGCGTAGTTGCTCACGCCCCTGTATTTGGGTATTGTGGTGTAATTTATGGCGGGGCAGGTTTGAGGTTGGACGGTCCTGGCGGCTCTCAGCAGGATTGAGGATCCGAGAGTATGAGGTTTTAGAGGGTAGGGATTGTGTACCCTGAACATTCGATATGGTTGTATAAGAATATTAATACATATTACTATCGTCGATTGTATTCTGCCGATTGGATTTGTTGTACTTTGATTATCCGCACTTTACGCTTTTAATATTTTATTGCATGCGCTAATTAACTTTGATTAGGTAGTGGATCCGGGTAGGGTCACTACAAGTTGAATCGGGCATTAGCTCAGTTTCGTAAACTGAACGCATCTTACTTCAAATCTTCAGTTGAACTTTGATGCAATTAGGCTTTACATAATTCATTAAGTTTAGTTCTTGGTCAAATTCAACTCAGTTGATGTATTACGATTTAGCTCCGAGACTTGACCATTTTTCTTCTTTGATTTTGCTTGTTGAGTGAGTACACTTCATCATCTAATTGTTTGATCATTTTCGCAAATATCAAAACTATGTAAAGTACCAACAAAATATGTAGAACTTAAGTTGCAATTTGTTCGTATATTTAACAAATTTTATATCCGAAATATTTTATTAATAATTATTTGATGCACGACATGATGTTTTTCTTTTGAAAAAAACATCGGAGAATTATCTATAATATATTAATATTATATGTTTTATAAATATAAGTTTCTAATCAGTATTTTTTTTAAAAAAAAACGGGGTTTTTAACAAAACCTTCGATAAGGGAAAAAAATTATCAGGATATCATCTTTCTACTCGACGGGATCTCGAAGATTCGAGATCATGAATATTCAGGTCCCGAAATGTGCCGGGTACGGGATCGAGAGAAAACAAAATCTCTCGATTTTTTTGGGAAGGACATTGGATAAGAAGATTACGAGACGGATTTCGATCCCACCCTTAGCAAATAGTGCAAAACTCAATGAATGGTTGAAATATAAACTTTGAGATTGTTTTTATACCATCCATATAGTATAAATCTAAAATAAGAATAAAACAAAACAAAGGTCGGATCAGTTATCAAAATGACTTACTCAAAAATATAAATAAAGTAAGATTGCACTTGGATAAAATAATTTCAAATCCATAAATTTCAATTATAGTTATAGTCAATAATGAAATAATAGACAAATCTTAAATTAATGCAATACTTATTTATATGTTACTTATATAAATATCATTGATTTCAAATGTTGTTTGGTAAAGTTTAAATTTCTTAATCAACTTGAAATATCGTATAAATATAAAATATGCGGATTTGAAGTTTATGATGTTACTTATGATCTAAACAACAAAAATATTTTTTTGAAATTCATGAATTTGAAATATTTTTTGCTCAAACATAACCTAAAATAATTAGAAAATCAACATCCAGAGTTACATGGAATCATTATTTCTTCGAGGCAGGGCAATCACGAAACGAACATTCCATCTCACTGGCTGTTGCAATTATGTCAAGATTTATCCGACGTTGGTATAGATTCTAATTTCTATAACTTTCTTCCCGAGTATTTATTTCATATTTTCATTTACTTATGAAAACCTTGTTCAAGTACTACTGTGTGACATGAAATATATCATACCGATTGTGTTTTAGGACCATGAATTATCGACATTTAGAAAGAAAAAAATTCGTAATTGTTAACTTTCGTGCTTTCAAATATTTAGCACATATATATCCGAAAACTTTAGTATATGTACCATTGTCCGCAAATGTTTTGAGAGATTGTACTATCAAGATTTGAAAAACACAAAGAGTTAATAAAACATTTTTTTCGTTCGATGTTTTTATGTGTTTCGAGATTCCACAAATAACATGTTTTTATGTGTTTCGAGATTCCACGAATAACTCAAATCATTAACCGTTATATTAACATATTAGACGTAGATCACATATTTTCATTAAATAGTATATTCATACTTTGGATGAATAGGTCATTAAAGCTAGTGGCAGAATGTACACATCATATTTTACAAAATTAACTCGATGTATTAAAATCATTTCATTTGGTTGAGACCGAGCTGGTAGGTTAATTGGTTTCACATGTCCGTCACGGCGAAGACTCGAGTTCGAGTTCTCCCCTCCTCTTGTAATAAAAAAAGCATTTAATTTGGTCAATATCCAACAAATTATTGTGACTGACACTGGTTTTGTGACACCAATGTGTCGACAATTTTATGTATCGACACTTTATCGGATGAGTATATTGTACATAACTTGCCCAGTTTGATTTTCTTAGCAGGAATTGCATGTTATTGCATTAGTCAGGGGTTAATTTATCCAATACTCAAAAAATGACAACAGATTAACGACTGCGAATTCCAACATCATAATGACAAAAACAAAAGAGGAGATTTTGAGTTCTAAACTTTAATTTTGTAGCTTGTTTTTTGTTTTTACGTATATTGGAAAAACTATCGGACTTAACATGATTAATTGGGTGATCGATGGAGGAGCAAACGGAAGAAATACTTAGACATGGAAAAAATTGTAGAAATGTGGAAGGATATTTTTTGTATCTAAATGATTATATTATATTATATAAGAGTTATTTGCACCAACCACCCCTGTGAAATATTGAAAATGTACACTGTTGGGAAATTTAGTTTTGGTATTTACAAAACAAAGTCAAACTACTTAAGCATCTACAAAAAACCAAACTGATATACAGAGGTTGATTATGTCATGATGACCTACAGATACCTCGACTAAACTGAATCTATCAGTTACGCTAAAGGAACACAAATTAGTTTACCTTGCTAAACTGAATTCATCAGTCCATCCTTACTCAACTGATTATCTCAGAGATACAAAGCAGTTTACCCTGCTAAACTGAATCTATCAGTGTACCATTGCCCAACTGATTGCGCAAATAAATTCACAGTACTTTTGGATAAAATCGTCCGTACTCATATCTGCAGAATGTAGTGCCGCGATACTAAGGGAATGTCGGCGTCAGAGATCGTTGATGATAGTGACAAATCCAACGGAAATAATTTGAATCCTATCTGAAGAACACTTTGAAATTATGACCGTTGCAAACCAAAGCTTATAAATAGGGATCTTGATCAAAGTTCAAAGGGGCTGACATCTCTGCTATTGCTAAAATTTCAAAGAAGCATCTTACGCTCAAGACTTGATCAGGAAACTCGAAAGCACAAACACTCAAAAGCATCATTCTGACCATTGAAGGGTCGATCTTTGTGCTAAAAGATTTTGAGTTGTATTTATTCTACTGTAAAATCAGTCTAGGACTGAAACCAAGGTGATATACTAGGAGTTCTTGTTTAGGCAATGTTTAAGTCCTAAATCGGATTGGGTTTGTGCAAATTGCTTGTATAAATCAAAGTCTTCTAGTGAATCCTTGCGAGGTGGAAGAAGAGGTGACGTAGGAGTGTTTGAAATCTCCAAACATCCATAAACAATTTCTTGTGTCATTTCAGTTTACCATTCATCCTCATACTTCATACCTACTCCTAAACTGATTTACACTAAGTGTTTTAAATCTGTAGCTTGACATCTTTCCGCACACATTCTGTTTGCCAAACTACATTCGACACTAAGATAAGCCTTGAACTCATTCTTAAATCGATCGAGTTTCATTTTACTTAGTTAAAACTGCTTGAAAGTATATTCACCCCCCCCCCCTCTAGACTTTCAACCGATCCTAACAAGTGGTATCAAAGAGGTTATTATATTATTCTAAAAACACTTAAACAAAATGACTTCATTCATCAAAATTTCTATGTTCTCAAAGGAAGATTTTGATGACTGGAAAATTCGCATGCAAGCACATCTATCAGTACTAGACGATGACATGTGGTTTGTTATCACTGACGGACCTCTTGAGATCACAAAAGTCAATACTGCTATAGCCCTCTCTGGAGGTGGTCCACAATACATTGAGAAACCTAGAATTGAATGGACTGCTGAAGACAAAAAGAAGGCAAATCTGGACAATGTGGCTAAGGATATCTTGTATAAAACTCTTGACAAGAATACCTTTAGCAAAATCAAGACATGCAAGACTGAAAAAGAGATTTGGGAAAAGTTGATCCAACATTGTGAAGGAAATGAACAAACAAAGGAAAACAAGCTATCCGTAGCTACTCAAAAATTCGACAACATCAAAATGAGACCAGGAGAATCAATGACAAAGTTTGATGAAAGAGTAAGCAGCATTGTTATTGAGCTCAATGGATTGGGCAAAACATATCCCAACAGGAAAGTCATTCTCAAAGTAATTCGAAGTCTTCCTAAAGAATGGGATGTGAAGACAATGGCCATGAGAGAATCGAAGGACCTGAACAAATTAGAATTGCATGACCTGTTTTCAGATCTAAAAGCATATGAATTCGAGTGACAAACTCGAGAGGAAGATCAGTCTACCTCACAATTGACCAAGGCCTTGACTGCAGTAAAAATTGAGTCACCAGCCAAATCTGAAAAGTCAGCAGAACAACTGAGCAGTGATGCCATGTCCTTGTTTGTAAAAAAGTTTGGCAAGTTCATCAGAAGAAACCAAGAAGGATCACACAGAATAAATCTCCAAAAGAAAGATTCAGTTGAAGAACCAAGAAGCTGTTTCAACTGTGGAAAAACAGGACATTTCATTGCCGATTTCCCCAAACCAAAGAACTTTGACAAAAGAAAAAGTTCAAGGAACTCAAGACAGAAGCATGAAGCATTGGTTGCAAAGGATAGCAAAACCAAGTGGGCAGAAACAGACAGTGATTCAGAGGGATCAAATGGCTCTTCTAGCTCAAGTGATGATGAAGAAGAAGTCAAATGTCTTATGGCAAACGATCATGAACTTCCATCCACCAGTGAACAGGTATTTGATTTTGGTTCTGAGGAATTTACCAGAGAATAACTAATCAAAGCTCTTCATGATATGGCAAATGAATATCATCAACTGTCCTTAGCATTCGATGAAGTCAGAGCCAAGCAAAAGGATCTGCAAAACAACTCAACTGAACTCTCCTTTGAACAATCAGTTGAGATAAGCTGTTTTGAAACAGAGATTGCTGTGCTCCGAACGGAGAATGAACAGCTCAAGATCGATATCAAGAATCTTAAAACAGAAAAACATAACATGGATGAAATAATAAGATCATGGAATAAATCTTCGAGCCTGTTGACAGAAATGAATGATTCACAAAGACCACTCCATGACAAAACTGGTCTTGGTTTTGGTAAGACAGTGGAAACTAGTGAATCAAGTACTCTACCCAAACTAAATATGTGCAAAGGTAAATACATAAACTTTGTACGAGAATTTAGGGAACATGAAGATGAAAAACCTATTCTAATGACTTGGCAACAAATAGAGCAGATGAACAGAAGAAGATTTGGTATTGGCTTCAATCCTCATGAAACTAAGGCAGAGATTGCTAAAAGTCCTAAACAGACTAATGCATATCAACCTAATATCATGAGAGGAATTAGAAATAAATACCATAATCAACATCCAGTTCAAAAGCGATATAGAAATATCAAGGATATTGGAAAAGGCAAACAACATACAATTTCACAAGCACATTACACTCCACTATCTAGAGCATCTAACTTAGTATGTACCTATAGGAACACAGAAACTGGCAAACTAGTTAAAGTATTCTAGGTTTGGGTTCCTAAAGGATTAATCCCTCGTGGACCCAAATAGATATGTGTACCAAAAGTTATTCAACCTTGTGAATGCAGGAAGCAGGTATCAAGAAAAAAGAAGAAGAATCATGGTGCCTAGACAGTGGATGCTCGAGACACATGACTGAAAATGATAAACTATTATCTGAACTTGTTGAATTCAATGGTCCCATTATCACGTTGGTGACAACTCAAAGGGTAAGACCATGGGTAAGGGTAAGATTATCCACGGCAACATTGTAGTAACCCAGATTCCATTTTAAGATAATAATATGTTAAAAATGATTAAGGGTTAGTAATTAACCAATTTCGGAGTGTAATTGAACTTCAGAAAAAATTTGGGCTTTTGAATTTGGACCAAATCGGAAGCTCCGAACCCAGATCGGAAGCTCCGATCCCAGCCACTTCGGAAGCCGATCGGAAGCACAGAGATCGGAAGCTCCGATCCAGGAACGGAAGTTCCGATCTCCAGCTGCCAGCAATGCTCGATGACTCAGCCGCGAGTTTTGACAAGTGTCGAACGGAGGGCAGATCGGAAGCTCCGATCGTTGGATCGGAAGTTCCGATCCTGGCATGTCAAGCATGCACGCAGGGAGCAGATCGGAAGCTCCGATCCTGAAATCGGAAGTTCCGATCCTGGCCGAGAATTTTTCCTATAAATAGGGGTCTCCGGAGTTCATTTTGATTACGAATTCCCGAGTTTCCTTCTTCAGTTATATAGTGTGAGATATACACTTGAGGGCCCTATCGGTTATAATAGAGGTTCTGGAATAACCAAGGTGTGGTTATAGTCATCCGGGACTAGCGACTCCAAAGGGCTTACTACGGACGAAGGTATGGTCCGAGAATCTATTTAAAGTTTTGGGAGTACTTATTAGCTTAGTAAAGGCTTATAGAACTTGTGTAGTGATACGGTGAACTTTTGAATATAGGCTTGAAACCTAAGATCCTACTATACTTGAACTAGCCTAGAGGTACGTACACATTGACTGAGATTGTCAGCGAGTATACATGTTTATATGTTGCATTTATTTGGCATTATTATATGGCATGATATATGATTTACCGTTTTCCATATTCATATGTCATGTGCATATACACGTTGAGCCTATATCTTGTTATACCTGATTATAGAGCCGCTCAGCTCTATACTCGATAGTCTATCACTGAGAGTACCGCTACGGCGGGGGGATTTATGTCTGTCTACTCTGGTGTACTAGACGAGTGTGGTTGCACCCAGAGGTTGATCCGTGCGGTGGCAGCACTCATGTGGCGCCGGTACTGAGCATGACTTTTCATATGACCCTTTACCAGTCATCATGTTGCATGCATCGTATATATATGTTTACTCATGTTTATGTACTGGGCGTTAGCGCTCACGTCCTAGTTGTTATCTTGGACACCATATTCTACGGGGCAGGTCGCAGGATGGACGGAGCAGGTAGTTCAAGGCAGGACTAGGGAGAAGGAGCCTTGAGGAGTTAATTATACAGCAGGATTCGATATAGCTGTATAACGTTTACTTTTAAGTTATTCGATATGGTTGTATCTGTGGGGACCTCGGGTTGCTAATATCAAATCTTAAGGGGAAGTTAATGAATAAGCATCATTGATCTAATAAGGAAAGAATAAGGATCAAACAAATTTTTATTTTTTTTTTCAAAGGGGGGGGGGGGGGGTCGCCCGGGCGGTTAAAAACAGCCGCCCGGGCGCCCCTGTTTTTTTTCCAAAATAGTAGGCTGAGCCCCGGGTGCGCTCGGGCTGTAATTTTCTGCCGCTCGGGCAAATCCTGGGCAGAAAAATCTGCTCTGATATTTTGTCAACAGCTTGATCCTTTCAATCCATCCAACTCAAGTCTAAAACATGATATATAAGATCCAAATCATGCATATAAACATAAACAAGATCTCAAGCATCTATACATGCATTTGTTACATCGAACAAGTCTCTAAATAATGATAAACGACATAAACTACCTCAAGTTCATACATGCATTTCAAAACCAACAAGTTCTAAGGTTTGATGCTTCTAGATCTCAAGACTTCATCTACAACCCGAGTTCTCACGTGCTAGACTCTCTCTCCCAGCTGTCAATAACGTCGTTGATCAGCTCCTGCCCTCTCTGTTGTCATGCACACATACAAAACAAGACAACAGCCGGATAAACTCCGGTGAGAAATCATTCTCAGTATAATCGACATATAAATGCGTTAAATAAAATTCATATCAACTCTAAACATGTCAATTCAAGAATAGAGTTAAAATAACGCATATATCAACTCAAACTTTAAATCAAGACTTCAATTTATATAGCGCGCTTATCTCAAGAATTGATTCTTATCACTTCATTGCCATCAAGATTCGTAACCGATCTTGACATGGATATCCATTTATCGTAGCCATTTCGGGCTAGAAAATAAGGTTAACCGCAACCTTGACATAGAATCAATTCAATATACAATCATATCAAAAGCAATAAAGATCCACTACCTGTGATGGATCGATAATAACATAAGTTCTACCTCAAGAACAAGTATTTAAACAAGTATGTGATTTGTTCGGGATAACTCAAGAATAGTCGTCCTTGAGTTTCAAAGTCCCTGACTCGCGATGTCGTCATTATACCTGTCATTCTCGAGTTTGTCATGTTCCACATCTGGATAGGAAGTACCACAACTCCTACAAGAATCTGATCATTCAAACATAAATCAATCTTCAATCACATTCACTTCAATCTTGATCACTTCTTCTTCGGTTTCAAGTTGAGGTTCTTGAGTCAATAGTCTCCTATTAAAATCTGAAACATATCATCAAAACATGCATATCAAACTTCATTCTATTCAATCATTTCAGAATTGAATCAAAATCATCAATATAGATTCAATCAACATCATTTCAAACTTCAACTTCTTTTTATTCGGTACAACTCGGAGTCGTGAATCGTTAGCCTTCGAAACTCAACTGAAATCGAGAAATAAAAATGCCATAACATTCATAACATCTAAAAAACTATCTCAACTCAGTTATAGGCTATCAAAACTATGTCAAAACATCAACCGGCGGCATATCGATTCAAAATCGGTAATCGACTTAATATCGACTTCGAAGCTAACTTCTTTAACTTCAATCCAATTCATACGTCCATTCCAAATCATTAATACATCATTATAATCCTCATAACAGCAACTAAGTATATCAAATACAATCTGGATATCATAACAAATTCATTCCTTAATCCATATTCGATCCGGTTTCGAAAATAAACAATACAACACGTCAAGAACATAATCATATACCAAAGTACTGATCTCTACCAAATTTCGTTCTTAAAAACATGCCAAAAAATCTGAAACTTACATCAAATTGAAGGCCTCATTGCAAGGATTCCAGAACATCTTTCGGAATTGAAATCGGACAATCGGATCAAAAGTTACGGCGATTTGAACAAATCGAATTCAAAGGAAAAGGGAAAAGCTTCGGCTCCTCTGTTCATTTCTTCACTTTTCTGAATTATATACAACATAAGCACGTGTACATGTTGATAATCTGATTAAAATCATATATGTATTGCATAAATTGCAATTTAGTCTCTCAAGTCTTCATTAATTGCAATTCAGTCATCGGCCTTCTTTTTAATTCAATTTCAATCCAAAATAATTTAAGAATATTAGAATTAAAATCGAAACTCTAAATATTCTCAAATTAAATATACTCGGATTAAAATTAAATAAATTCAGATTAATTAAATAATCTTGGCCTTTTGCACTTTAGCCCTTGCAACTTCGATATTTGCAAATCAGTCCCTGATCGGGTTGTATCTTCAAAATTAATCTTCTTTAATTCCCGAAACATGGAATTTAATCTTAAATCCCATAAATATTCAAATTGAATATTTATTCTTTTAATTTAAGAATTCTCGAAATTTAATTCTCAAAATCCGTAAATTCTCAAATTAAATATTTTCGGCTCGAAAATTAAATCTATCATGTCCATAACTTCTCAAATCAATATTAGCCTATAATATGGAATTTAAATCTTAAATCCCATAATTAATAATTTAATATTTTTGGGCCTTACAGTATCATTACAGATTTAAGCCTGGATATGTTTTATTAAGCTGATATGTAAATTATGGTTATGTTTCCGCACGTTTTACTATGTTAAGCATTCCTTCTTTATTAAGTTTCATGCATGCTATTAGTTGCCAGTTAGTAGGTGATACCATGCTGGGTCACTATATTTTTGGTATCAGAGCATGCTTAGATTTTGGGATTAGTACTTGGGATTTAGTTTAGACTTGAGTAATTTTTGCGCATTTGGGATTTTAATGTGCAATTCTTTTCAGGATATGGCTGACGAGAGTCACAATAGTGTTGGCCAGGGAGGTGGTCATCATCATCGTCACCACCACCATCATGTTGAACAACATCGTCATCATGAGGGTAAACGTCGCTACTCTATCAATAAATTCATGCAAGTAGGACCGAAACCTTTGGTGGGAGGCGAGAATCCTGAGCAAGCAAGAAGTTGGATGTCTAAACTCGAGAGTACTTTTCGTGCTTTCGATTGCACTGAGGATCAGAAATTGGAAGTTCTAGAATTTGTTCTAGAGGATCGAGCACGTTTTTGGTGGGATGCCAAAGCTGCTCAGGCACGTACTGAGAGAGGACAGGTGACTTGGGGGGATTTCTGTCAGCAGTTTCAGAAACTGTATTTTCCTCCAGCTGTTCGCCAGGCACGATCTATGGAGTTGCTGACTCTGAGGCAAGGAGCAATGACTATTGATCAATATCAGCAATGATTTCTTGATCTGCTACCTTTCAGTCCTCATATCAGTAACAGTGATGCGTCCAAATATGATATCTTTCTGCAAGGCTTGAATCAAGATATCTACTCACAAGTTGTCGTCTATGATGATCCAACATCTTATGAGACTTTGGTGAACCGTTGCCGTCTGGTGGAGACCAGCAACAGGAGGGCACAGTTGATGATGCCAGGACAGTCTAGTGGATCTGTTGAGCCTAGAGCTCAATCTGTTGTGCAATCTGGACCTATGTCTTCTTCTACTCCTACTACTTCATCTGGTTCTCGCGGTTCACGAGGCATGTTCCGTTTTGGGAAGAAGAAGAAGAAGGAGGAGTTTTGTATCCATTGTGGAGGAAAGCATCCTGCAGCTTCATGTCGGAGAGCTACTGGTGCTTGTTATATTTGCGGTCAGCAGGGACATCTGCGGAGAGATTGTCCTCAGCGCATGGGTTTTGCTAGTGTATTGGGATCACAGGATGGATCTCAGGCTTCTACTTTTCCACGACAGCAGCCAACACCACAGAGTTCTTCTGGTTACCGTCCACAGTCTCAAGGGCAGGTATTTGATTTGTCTCAAGAACAGGCTACTGAGGGAAGAGATCGCATGTTGGCAGGCACCTTTTTGTTATGTGGTATTCCTGCACTTGTCTTAATTGATACTGGAGCATCGCATTCCTTTATTTCTAGTCGTTTTGTTAAGAGACATAGATTACCTTATGTATCATTAGATATGAATTTAGTTGTATCTACTCCGCTAGAGCAGAAGATAGTAACTAAGCGTCTAGTGATGGGTTGCCTTCTAGAGTTTGAGGGTAATACGTTATTGGCTAATTTGATGATATTAGCGATGACAGATTTTGACTGTATTTTGGGAATAGATATGCTAACTTTGTATCACGCTACTGTGGATTGTTATCAGCGTCTGGTACAGTTTCATCCTGCTGAGGGTGATAGCTGGTATTTTTATGGTGAGGGTGTGCGACCTTCGATGCCACTTGTTTCGGCTCTGAAGGCATGTCATGTCTTGAAGTCAGGTGGGGAGGGCTACCTCATATATGCAGTTGATATGTCCATGAGTAGTACGGGATTGATCAGCTACCGATAGTAAGTGAGTTTCTTGATGTATTCCCTGATGAGATTCCTGGTTTTCCTCCAGTTCGAGAGGTTGAATTTGGTATTGATCTAGTACCAGGAACTACGCCTATATCCCGAGCACCTTATCGTCTGGCGCCGTCAGAGATGAGGGAATTGAAACAGCTATTACAGGATCTGCTTGATAAGGGATATATTCGTCCGAGTGTTTCTCCGTGGGGAGCACCTGTTTTATTTGTCAAAAAGAAAGATGGATCGATGCAATTATGTATTGATTACAGGCAGTTGAATCCTGTCACCATCAAGAATAAGTATCCTTTGCCACGGATTGATGATCTGTTCGATCAATTACAGGGTACTTCTGTCTACTCCAAGATAGATCTGAGATCTGGATACCACCAGATGCGAGTATGGGACTCAGATATTTCTACGACTGCTTTTAGGACCAGATACGGGCATTATGAATTTCTGGTTATGCCATTTGGTTTGACGAATGCACCACCAGTATTTATGAATCTGATGAATCAAGTATTTCGAGAATATCTGGATAGATTTGTCATCGTCTTCATTGATGATATTCTTGTCTATTCTCATGACAAGGATGAGCATGCACAGCATCTGAGGATTGTGCTGCAGACATTACGAGATAAGCAGTTGTATGCAAAATTGAGCAAGTGTGAATTCTGGCTTGATCGGGTACTGTTTCTCGGTCATGTGATTTCTAGTGAAGGGATATCTGTTGATCCTAGTAAGATAGAGGCAGTGTTGAACTGGTCTCGTCAGACGACGGTTGCTGAGATTCGTAGTTTCTTGGGTCTAGCTGGTTATTACCGTCGGTTCATCGAGAATTTTTCACAGTTGGCCAGGCCTTTGACTCAGATTACTCGGAAAGATGTTACCTTCATTTGGACTTCGGATTGTGAGGAGTCATTTCACGAGCTGCTAGACGTCTTACTACTGCACCTGTGCTAGCTCTACCTTCTGGATCAGGAGGATATGTTGTTTTCACTGATGCCTCTGGTTAGGGGTTAGGATGTGTTCTGACACAGCATGGACATGTTATTGCCTATGCTTCTTGACAGTTGAAGATGCATGAGAATAATTATCCAGTACATGATCTCGAGTTAGCCGCCATTGTATTTGCACTCAAGATCTGGAGGCATTATCTTTATGGCGAGAAATTTGAGATATTCACGGATCACAAGAGTTTGAAGTATTTATTCACTCAGGCAGAGTTGAATATGCGACAGAGACGCTGGATGGATCTTTTGAAGGATTATGATTGTGAAATCAAATATCATCCAGGTTCTGCTAATCTTACTGTTGATGCCTTGAGTCGGCAGGTGAGACTTTCTGCACTTCAGACTAATAAAGTATCTCATATGATACAAGAGTGTTGTTCTTTGAGTTTTACGCTCAAACACAGAAAAGGGAGGAATGGAATTCGATTGTATACTATTTTATCTGAGCCAGCATTGTATTATCGGATCAAAGATGCACAGATATCTGATGTTAAGACTCAGCGTTTGACACGTTTAGCCAATGGGGTTAATACATCTGGATTCCATTTTAAGGCAGATGGATTATTGTGCTTATCTAATCGAGTGGTTGTACCTAATGTTGCGGAGCTCAGGAATGATATTCTTTCTCAAGCTCACAGGAGTCGATTATCAGTTCATCCTGGAAGCATGAAAATGTATAAGGACTTGCGAACTAGATTCTGGTGGAAGGGAATGAAGCGTAGTGTGTATCAATTTGTTTCTCGATGTTTGGTTTGTCAACAGGTCAAGGCTGAACACCGACGACCAGGTGGATTACTGCAGAATCTTGAGATTCCCGAATGGAAGTGGGAGCACGTGACTATGGATTTTGTCATCCACTTACCTATGACTTCACGTCAGTGTGATGCTATCTGGGTCGTTGTTGACCGTTTGACGAAATCAGCACACTTTATTCCTTACAACCGGGAGTATTCTTATGATCGCATGGCACGCTTATATGTCCAGGAGATAGTACGATTACATAGGATTCCAGTAAGCATAGTCAGTGATAGAGACCCGCGATTTACCTCACGTTTCTGGGGTAGTTTTCAGCAGGCGTTGGGTACCACTTTGAGTTTGAGCACTGCATATCATCCGGAGACTGACGGGCAGTCAGAGCGGACGATTCGTACTTTGGAGGATATGCTACGTTCTTCTGTTATGAACTTTGGCGTATCTTGACAGGATCAGTTATCTTTGATCGAATTTGCCTACAATAACAGTTATCATCGTAGTATTGATATGACACCTTTCGAGGTATTGTACGGTCGACGGTGTCGTACTCCGTTATTCTGGGATGAATTTGGGGAACGACAAGTCGAGTGTCCTGAGTTGGTGCAGCAGATTGTAGACAAGGTGGATTTGATCAAACGGAGGATCAAAATTGCTCAAGATCGACAAGCCAGTTATGCTAATATTCACCGCAAGCCACTTCAGTTTGAGCCTGGTGAATATGTATTCTTACGAGTATCACCTTTCAGGAAGGTGATGAGATTCGGTGTGAAAGGCAAGTTGTCTCCTCGTTTCATTGGGCCTTTCCAGATACTAGAAAAGATCGGAGATGTTGCATATCGTTTGGCCTTACTGCCAAATCTTTCCAGTATACGTAATATTTTTCATGTCTCGCTACTTCGACAGTATATAGCTGATGAATCTCATGTGATTCAGTCTACTGATATTCAGCTAGAGCCAGATCTTTCTTTTGTTGAACGAACACTCCGTATCCTAGACAGGAAGGAGAAATTTCTTCGGAACAAGGTTATACCACTTGTGATGGTGCAATGGCAACGCCGAGGCGTTGAAGAAGCAACCTGGGAAACCGAGAGCCATATGCGAGCAGAATATCCTGAGTTGTTTGCTTTGTACTTTTGATTACCATGTAAAGATGTAATTACAGTTGTTGTAATAAAACATGGTTTGATGTTTCATATTGTTATCTTAATTTGTCTTTAGATTTTATTTTGCGGACGGAATATCTAAAGGTGGGGAGAATGTAGTAACCCAGATTTTATTTTAAGATAATAATATGTTAAAAATGATTAAGGGTTAGTAATTAACCAATTTTGGAGTGTAATTGAACTTCAGAAAAAATTTGGGCTTTTGACTTTGGACCGGATCGGAAGCTCCGAACCCAGATCGGAAGCTCCAATCCCAGCCACTTCGGAAGCCGATCGGAAGCACAGAGATCGGAAGCTCCGATCTAGGAACGGAAGTTCCGATCTCCAGCTGCCAGCAATGCTCGATGACTCAGCCACGAGTTTTGACAAGTGTTGAACGGAGGGCAGATCGGAAGCTCCGATCATTGGATCGGAAGTTTCGATCCTGGCGTGTCAAGCATGTACGCAGGGAGCGGATCGAAAGCTCCGATCCTGAAATCGGAAGTTCCGATCCTGGCCGAGAATTTTTCCTATAAATAGGGGTCTCCGGAGTTCATTTTGATTACGAATTTCCGAGTTTCCTTCTTCAGTTATATAGTGTGAGATATACACTTGAGGGCCCTATCGGTTATAATAGAGGTTCTGGAATAACCAAGGTGTGGTTATAGTCATCCGAGACTAGCGACTCTAAAGGGCTTACTACGGACGAAGGTATGGTCCGAGAATCTATTTAAAGTTTTGGGAGTACTTATTAGCTTAGTAAAGGCTTATCGAACTTGTGTAGTGATACGGTGAACTTTTGAATATAGGCTTGAAACCTAAGATCCTACTATACTTGAACTAGCCTAGAGGTACGTACACATTGACTGAGATTGCCAGCGAGTATACATGTTTATATGTTGCATTTATTTGGCATTATTATATGGCATGATATATGATTTACCGTTTTCCATATTCATATGTCATGTGCATATACACGTTGAGCCTATATCTTGTTATACCTGATTATAGAGCCGCTCAGCTCTATACTCGATAGTCTGTCACTGAGAGTACCACGACGGCGGGGGCATTTATGTCTGTCTACTCTGGTGAACTAGACGAGTGTGGTTGCACCCAGAGGTTGATCCGTGCGGTGGCAGCACTCATGTAGCGCTGGTACTGAGCATGACTTTTCAGATGACCCTTTACCAGTCATCATGTTGCATGCATCGTATATATATGTTTACTCATGTTTATGTACTGGCCGTTAGCGCTCACGTCCTAGTTGTTATCTTGGACACCCTATTCCATGGGGCAGGTCGCAGGATGGACGGAGCAGGTAGTTCAAGGCAGGACTAGGGAGCAGGAGCCTTGAGGAGTTAATTATACAGCAGGATTCGATATAGCTGTATAACGTTTACTTTTAAGTTATTCGATATGGTTGTATCATTACAGATTTAAGCCTGGATATGTTTTATTAAGCTAATATGTAAATTATGGTTATGTTTTCGCACGTTTTACTCTGTTAAGCATTTCTTTTTTATTAAGTTTAATGCATGTTATTAGTTGCCAGTTAGTAGGTGATACCATGCTGGGTTACTACAAACATTATCATTCAAGATGTCTTATTGGTTGAAACTCTCAAATATAACTTACTCAGCATTAGTCAAATGTGTGACTACGGGCACTCTGTTGAATTTCAAAAGTTAAACTGCATTATTAAGGATGCCTCTGGTAACATTATTTTGACAGGAAATCGATATGGAAACACTTATAAAGTATGCTGGAATATTTAGTCTAGCAAACCTGTTTGCCTCGTAGCTTCCAATTCTAAGCGCAACTGGATTTGGCACAAGCGACTGAATCATCTTAACTTCAAATCAATTGCCAGTCTGAGTAAGCTCGAGCTAGTAATAGGACTGCCTAAAATTGATTTTTCAAAAGACAAAGTTTGCTCAGCTTGTCAATATGGGAAGCAAGTTAGGTCATCCTTTAAAAACAAGGGTTATAACTCATCTTCCCGATGATTGGAACTGTTACATATGGACTTATTTGGTCCAATCCCAGTAACAAGCTTAGGGGGAATGATGTATACACTTGTCATAATTGATGATTACTTACGTTTTACCTGGGTCATTTTCTTGAAATTAAAAGATCAAACTGCTTCTCAACTCATAAAAATTTTTAAAAGACTATTTAACAAAAAATCAAGTAATATTGACAGAATCAGGAGTGACAGAGGAACTGAATTTGTCAATCAAACTTTATCTTCATTTTTAGAGCATTATGGAATCAAACATGAATTCTCAGCAGCTAGAACACCACAACAAAATGGTGTTGCAGAAAGGAGAAATCGTACTCTTAAAGAAGCCGCGAGAACCATGTTAGTTGACTCCAAGATTTCTCAAAAATTTTGGGCAGAAGCTGTGAACACTGCTTGCTACACTCAGAACAGATCAATGATATGCAAGAAATTTTTTAAAACCCCATATGAGATCTGGAATGGCAGACAACCAAATGTATCATACTTTAAGATCTTCGGGAGTAAATGCTTCATCCACAACAATGGTAAAAATCATCTTACTGCATTTGATGCAAAGTCAGATGAGGGTATTTTTCTGGGATATTCCTCAATCAGTAAAGCTTACAGAGTCTTCAACAAAAGAACTCTAAATGTTGAAGAATCAATCCATGTTATTTTTGATGAAGATCTTACTATTGATGTTGCAACTAATACTCATCAACTCTCGGATCTACTTCAAGAAATACAATTGGACAACGATAATCAAGACGAAAGTGAAGACGAAGCTTCACCACCCACAAGAACTCTTCAATCTCATGAACCGGAACTAGTTGATCCAGTAGTTGAGGATCTTAACATTGATCAATCAGTTGATACTCACCAAACTCACACAGTTGAGGATATTGAAGAACAGCACCATGAGACCACAGAGCTTTACCAAAATAACGTAACTAGTCAAGATCCAGAAGCACAAGTGATCAGTGGAAATCAGTCTAATACTAGACTGAAATGGTCCAAAAAATATCCACTCAATTTTGTTCTTGGTAATCCTTTAGCACCTCTAAGGACTCGAGGACAAATGATTAAAGAACTTCTTCACGCAACCTTTATATCTCAAGAAGAGCCAAAGAAAATTGAAGAAGCATTGGCTGACAGTTGTTGGATAGATGCAATGCAAGAAGAGCTAAATCAGTTTACTAAAAATGCAGTATGGGATCTCGTTTCAAGACCAACACATCAATCAGTCATTGGCACTCGATGGGTCTTTAGAAACAAGCTCAATGAAGAAGGAACTGTGGTTAGAAATAAGCCAAGATTAGTAGCTCAAGGATACAGATAAGAAGAAGGAATTGACTATGACGAAACTTATGCACCAGTAGCTAGACTGGAAGCAATAAGAATATTTCTTGCGTATGCTTCATTCAAGAACTTCAAAGTTTATCAAATGGACGTTAAAAGTGCTTTCTTGAATGGAAAACTCCAAGAAGAAGTATTTGTTGAACAACCACCAGGATTCACAAATCATCAATTCCCAGATCATGTGTATCATTTAAATAAAGCTCTTTATGGACTGAAACAGGCTCCTAGAGCTTGGTATGACACTCTAACCAAATTTCTTCTTGAACACGAATTTACTATAGGCACAGTTGACAAAACATTGTTCAAATTTACGAAAGGAGATCACACTCTATTAGTTCAAATATATGTTGATGATATCATCTTTGGGTCAACTAACCCCAAATTATGCACTAGATTCTCAAAGCTAGTGCAGGAAAAATTCAAGATGAGCATGATGGGTGAACTGAATTTCTTTCTTGGATTACAAGTTCGACAAATGGACAATGGAACATTCATAAGCCAAACTAAGTATACCAAAAAATTAATCAAAAAGTTTGGTATGGAAAACTGCACGGTTGCAACAACTCCCATGGGTGCATCAATCAAACTTGACAAAGACAAAGGGGGAATATCAGTTGATGCTACAATGTATCGAGGTCTAATAGGGTCATTACTTTATTTAACAGCCAGTAGACCTGACATTGTTTTTGCAGTATGTTTATGTGCAAGATTTCAATCAAATCCTAAGCAATCCCACTTCATAGCTGGAAAAAGGATACTGAGGTATCTAAAGGGAACTCAAAATGTTGGCCTATGGTATGCTAAGCACAACTTCTTCAATCTAGTTGGATACTCAGATGCTGATTATGCTGGATGTAAACTGGATAGAAAAAGTATGAGTGGATCATGTCAATTCCTTGGGGATAGACTGATTTCATGGTTTAGCAAGAAACAGACATCCATTGCTACATCTACAATAGAATCTGAATACTTAGCCGCAAGAAGTTGCTCTGCTCAACTGCTCTGGATTCAACAACAGTTGAGAGATTATAGAATTGAAGAACATGACTCCCCAATCTTCTGTGATAACACCAACACAATTGCAATTACTTACAACCCCATTCTTCACTCGAGAACAAAGCATATCGAAGTTAGGCATCATTTTATCCGAGATCATACACTCAAGAAGAACATTCGACTGGAGTACATTTCCACAGAGCAACAGACAACAGACATCTTCACAAAACCTCTCCCAGAGTCTAGGTTTTCTTTCTTTCGAAATATTTTAGGACTTATTAATTTAGATTAAAATTAGTTTATCCATTGCAACTTGTCTACACAGTTTAGTATGATCTAAACTAAATTCTCCGCAGGGTCTTTAAACTAACTCTTTGGTGTTATTTTAATTGTTGATCATTCTTTTTTACGCATATTTTAAAGGGGAATTTCTTTTGCAGGTTATAATAAAGACTCACATCAAACAAAATAAATTATAAACAACACATTCAAAATAAAAATGTACTTTATTAATAAACTCCTTTTACAATATCTATTTCTATCTCCACAGCCATTTTCAGAAGGCAAAGATGCTCCTCCAAAGGGCCATCTTCCACTTCTTCCAGACCATGGAGAAGGGTTACCACCCTTAACTCCTTCTTCAAGAGCAGGAGTTGTATGCCCTCACGAGTCACGACCAAGAACATACGCAGTATTGTTGATTCCAAGCACTTGTTTGTATTTCTCCAGACGTCGCAGCTCCTCAGGATCAAGTGCACTGGGACCTCTAAACTGCATCCGAATCATCTTTGCTCGAAGACGAGCAACTTTCTCCTCGACAAAACTCTCATGAGCAACCCTCCAACTATCCATTTCTTTTGCTTAAATTTATGTTTATTTGCACTTCACTATTTTTCTGTCTTATATAGACTGATAGTCCGAATATCGAAGAGTCTCTCGCATTTATTATATTCAGAATATAAAAAGTCTCTTACATAGTTTCTCGTGCCCTTTAGTAGTTCAGTTTACCTTCACTTAGTTAACTATATTACACAATATCAGTTTAGGAAAAATCAGTTTATACACCATATCAGTTTAGGAACAATCAGTGAATGAACAAATTTAGTCTAGTTAAATTAACTATTTTATTAAAACTTCAGAATAAAAAAGGTTACAATCATACACTTTTTATCTCCCTCATCTTAAGAAAAACTTCATAACTCCAGCTTGTCACCCATGCTCGAAGAGGAACAACAGTAGGATCAGTTAGCTCATCAGTTGCAATGCGAACCAATGTGATGTACTCTTTACTAAGAATCATATAGAGAATATTTTTATCCTTAAAAATATCTATGGGTGTAAAAGTATCCAGTGCTATCATGTAGTACATTGCCCTTTGAGTTATCTCCTTAGCATCCTCAAATTTTCTCGGAGGAAATTGAGCATGATGATACATATAGAGCTCTTCAATTTTTAGCCAGACCTTCATTACTTTTTCAAAAACACGTTCTTCAATCTTCCTCTTCTCAGCTTCAAAATATTTGTCACGACATGCTTCACATGCCACATACGGACTTTGACCAAAACCAAACAAGGGAATATTATCACTCATTTTTTTTGCTATCATATAACAGCTTTACTTCTTTTTTATAGGTTTATCTGTAGCGTGTTTAGAGGAAAATACGTGTACTATCTCCCGCCTTACTATACTATTAGATTTGAATTTCAAATTCCTCTGAAAGCCACGTCATGTTGGAAAAACGTGTTCAAATCAATTAAGAATTGATACCTGGTGCAGCGGAAGTTTAAAAATTTTTATTTTTCGATATGGAACGATTCCATATCATGGGTATCAAAACTTTACGATTAAATTATGCAAGTAAAAATAAAATCACAATTAAATTTTTACCTATTCAAGCAACGGCTTGATTATGGACACCAACAGAATTTAATCTGCTCTTCTTGTATATCCCGGGAACCGATGGCTTCACGATCAATCTCCGGAATCAGGTCCACGAACAGAAAACAGAAACCCTCTGATTGATTGCACTAGAAATCAATCAGATGTTTATCGAAGAGAAAGATTTGATCTGTTAATTCGGAATGTAATTTTTCACAAAAATCACAGACCGAATTTTCTCTAAAGGGACAGAGGAATTTTTGAAAATTCCCCTTGAAAATATATGTGTGATTTCGAAAATTGCAAGAGAGGAATTCTTATGATTTTCGAACACTACACATGTATTTATAGATAATTTCTAGACTAGATTAAGTTATGATTATATTAGGACTCTAACTCTTTAGGGCACACAATCCATAACTCAAGCCCAACAAGCCAAGCCTGTTGTTATAGAAATTAATATAAAATTCATCATGACTCCGATTGATAACCGATTTCACCAATGTGTACAGAAACCATTTCTGCACCTTTTATAGTCAAGATAATTTTTCTGAGTCCGAATTCAGTGATTTCCAAAAATGCTCATCCCTATGTCATTTTAGGAAATTCCACTCCCTTTTAGTTAAGAAGTCCAACTTCTCTTTCATTAAATTTAACTCTTTAAATTTAATTATCTCAACGGGGTTTAGTAATCCATTACTTGTGTGACCCTCAATGGTTCAGGGATACAGCTAGCCGTGGGCTCACAACTCCTTATGACTTGGAACAACAATTTCCGACTTGCCCAACGAATCATGGTAAGAGCGTCTAGCAACATCGCCCCATGATTCCCTAGGTATCACTGATAGTGCCTGCAAGAACCAGTAGATTTTGATTAGCGTACAGTACGGTCCCTTCATCCATATATCCCGATCGAATCAACAACCATTGGTGCATCGAGAGTCGTTCGAGATTCGATAACTATGCATTACATCTTGGAGATCAAATAGTGACATCGCATGTGTTACTAGAAAAACCGAGTAACCTAAAATACATCATGTACTCTGGCCAGAGATTCGTCACACTAATATCTCCTCAGATCGCATAGGATATCCACACTCGCAAGTATGTTGTGAATCCTTGACAACAAAGCATCGACTCCTATATGTGTCGTAACTGTACCCAATCCCAACACCTGATGACCCCAATAGAGTCGGTAAATGAGTCAAAGTACAGTACTAGCATATAGAGTCTCAATGATGTTTCAAGTAGTAAGGACTAATGGTGTACAACCAAAACCGCGGACTTTATCCACTCGATAAGTGATAACCACTTGGAAAGTCCAAATATGGTAGTTCGATCATTCATCATATGAATATCCATTTGCATGCTTTGAACATCTTCATGTCCATTACCAATGAAACGTGGTACTTGGCATCACAAATGCTAGTCTCAATCTCGAGCGATCCTTATCCTTATTAGCGGACGGCTCAATTGACTAGGAACTGTTTAGAATATACAGTGACTATAAGATGTGTTTTATAATAGTGATCTCTCTTTATTCACTATCTCATCTTACTTACACTATAGTATATTCAAGGTCTTTATCAAAACATCAATAGTATATCACAATATAACAATATGAAGAAAGATAAAGAAAATTTCATTAATGAATGTAAATTATATTAAACAAAGATTGTTTATACATAGAGTCATAAAAGCCCTTAGCCACAAGTTGGCTAACCGGGCACCCACTCTTTCAATCTCCCACTTGCCCTAAAGCTAACTAGTCACACTACGCAATCCCATTGCTTCGCGATGTTTGTCAAACAATGGTCCTGGCAAGGGCTTAGTAAGTAGATCAGCGATATTGTCTGTAGAGGCTACTCTCTCGACAGTGATGTCTCCTCTTTCCACAATCTCCCGGATGATGTGGTATTTCCTCAGTACGTGTTTGGATCTTTGATGAGACCTTGGTTCCTTTGCCTGAGCAACGGCACCAGTGTTGTCGTAGTACACCGAAACTGGACCAACAGCTTCAGGAATTACGCCCAACTCTTGGACGAAATTCCTCATCCAAATGGCCTCTTTAGCAGCAGCTGATGCTGCAATGTATTCTGCCTCAGTGGTGGAATCCGCTGTGGTGTCTTGCTTGGAACTCTTGCAAGAGACAACACCGCCATTGAGCATGAATACAAATCCAGAGGTTGACTTCGAGTCATCTACGTCGCTTTGGAAGCTAGAGTCGGTATAGCCTTCCAATTTCAATTCTCTTCCTCCATAAACCATGAACATATTCTTAGTCCTTCTCAAGTACTTAAGAATATCCTTCACGGCTTTCCAATGCATTTGACCGGGGTTGGCTTGATATCTGCTCGTGACACTCAGAGTAAAGGCTACATCCGGTCTAGTTCATATCATCTCATACATAATACTACCTATGGCTGACGCATATGGTATGTGTGTCATTTTCTCTATCTCTTCGTCAGTCTTGGGACACATAGACTTGGATAGAGAAACTCCATGACACATAGGTAGATGTCCTCTCTTGGACTCATCCATAGAAAACCTTTTCAATATGGTATCGATGTAGGTTGCTTGAGTGAGTCCTATCATTCTCTTATATCTATCTCTATAGATCTATATCCCTAGAATATAGGATACCTCACCCAAATCCTTCATAGAGAATCTACCTGATAATCATATCTTTGTTGACTGCAACATCCCTACGTCATTCCCAATGAGTAGGATGTCATCAACATAAAGTACTAAGAACGTCACAGCATCCTTAACTACTTTCTTGTACACGCATGGTTCCTCCGGGTTTTAGATGAAACCAAAGTCCTTTATTGTTTCATCAAATTTCTGGTTCCAACTTCTTGATGCCTGTTTGAGACCATAGATCGATCTCTGAAGCTTACATACATTATGCTCGCTTCCCATGGATGTGAATCCCTCGGGCTGCATCATATAGATTTCTTTCTTAATGTTTCCATTAAGAAATGAAGTCTTCACATCCATTTACCATATCTCATAGTCATACCATGCTGCTATGGCAATAAGGATTCTTATGGACTTGAACATTGCGACTGGTGAAAAAGTTTCATCATAGTCAACTCCTTGTCTTTGAGTATAACCTTTTGCTACCAATCATGCCTTGTAGGTAAGTACCTTACCATCAGGCCCAAGTTTTCTCTTGTAGATCCATTTACACCCTATTGGAACAATTCCATCGGGAGGATCTACTAAATACCAAACTTGATTTGTATGCATCGAGTCTATTTCCGACCGCATAGCTTCAAGCCATAAATTAGAATCCGCATCAGAAAATTGCTTCCTTGAAGTTTCTTGGATCACATCCAATGTCGGGTTCACTTTGATCCCCTTCAAGAAGAAGACCATATCGAATAGGAGGTCTAGAAGTCCTCTCGGATCTCCTAGATATAGGCGTGTCAATCAATGGTTCCTGAGGTGTAGGATCGTTATTTTGTATCTCGGATTCTTCTCGAATTTTTTCGAGTTCCATCATCTTGCCTTTCTTATCTAATAAGAACTCCTTCTCCATGAAGGTGGCATTCCTTGAAACAAACACTTTTGTTTCAGTAGGATGATAGAAATAATATCCGATTGAATTCTTCGGATATCCTACAAAATAACATAAGGTGGATCGACTATCCAACTTATCTCCCACTGTCTGCTTCACGTAAGCAGGACATCCCCAAATCCTTAAGTATGAATACTTAGGAGCTTTGCCATTCCATAACTCGTATGGAGTTTTATCTACTGCTTTAGTGTGGACATTGTTCAACAACAATACCGCCGTTTCAAGCGCATAGCCCCAAAACGAAGGTGGGAGCTCAGTGAAGCTCATCATAGATCGAACCATGTCCAACAAAGTTCGATTGCGACGCTCCGAGACACCATTTAGTTGAGGTGTCATAGGAGGAGTCCACTGAGAGAGAATCCCATTCTCTTTCAGATAGCTCAAAAACTCGGTACTTAAGTATTCTCCACCTCGATCCGATCGAAGTGCTTTAATACTACTACCTTGTTTGTTTTCTACTTCAGCCTTGAATTCTTTGAACTTTTCAAATGATTCAGACTTATATTTCATTAAATATAAATACCCATAACTCGAATAATCATCAGTAAAGGTCATGAAGTAGGTGTGACCAAATTTAGTACCGATACTAAATGGTCCGCAAACATCTGTATGGATCAAATCCAACAGATTTTGACTACGCTCAGGCTTTCTTTTGAAAGGAGATTTAGTCATTTTTCCTTTTAGGCAGGACTCACAAGTAGGTAGAGAGTTAATATCAGACATATCAAACATGCCATCTCCCACTAGCTTGTTCATCCTCCTTGAGGAAATATGACCTAGCCTAGCATGCCAAAGGTTTGCCGGGTTTTGACTATCATTTTTCCTTTTATTTGTTGTTACCGGTTTATCAACATAATTAATTGGAACGTCTTTTAATTTTAAGTTATATAGATCATTTTCAAGTTGTCCATTTCCAATCAAACATTCATTCTTGTAAATATTGCAAATCCCATTTACAAAATTACAAGAAAAACCATCTCTATCAAGCATAGAAACAGAAATAATGTTTTTAACTAAATCTGACACAAATAAAACATCTCTCAAAATTAACTTAAAATTGTTCTGCAAAACTAAATAAACGTCTCCCACTGCTTTGGCTTCAACTCTGGAACCATTTCCGAGCCTCAGCTGGGTTTCACCCATCCTAAGCTTACGACTTCTTGTCATCACCTGCAAATCATTGCAAATGTAAGATCCACATCCGGTATCCAATACCCAAGAAGTAGTATTAAGTGAAACATTTATTTTAATGTAAAACATACCCTTTGCAGTTCGCAACTGCTCGAGGTATTCCTTGCAGTTACGTTTCCAATGACCGGGTTTCTTGCAGTGATGGCAAACATCTCCAGATATGTTCACGTTTGAAGCTTTTGTCTTGGCCTTCTTTTGTGGTAAAATTTTCTTGGGTGGGGCAGAACGTTTCTTACCCTTTCCACTTGTCCTCTTCTTGGAGTAAGAAGAGGAGCCAACCAAGAGTACCGGTTTATCCTTCTTTAATGTGGTCTCATAAGACACAAGCATATTGACCATCTCTTCAAGGGTGGCCTCTATCTTGTTCATATTGAAGTTCACCACAAATCCGTCAAACGACGAAGGAAGGAAAAGAAGCAACAAGTCCGCGTTTAGCTCATGCTCCAATGTCAAATCGAGTGTTACCAACTTTTCAATGAGCCCAATCATGTGTACCCCATGCTCACGGTCGTTCTCCGGATCAAAAAAGAAAGTGATACCCGGTGCAGCGGAAGTTTTAAAATTTTATATGGAACGATTCCATATCATGGGTATCAAATTCCTATGATTAAAATTGATAACATAAAATTTAAACAAAATTTTACCTTAAAATCTCGAAGCGAGATTATGGACACCAACAGATTAAACTGCTCTTTTTGAATATCTCAGGAACTGATGAACAAACTTTTCTTCAATCAGGTCCACGAACAGAAGTTTAATCCCTCTGATAGACTGCACTAGAAAGTCTATCAGAAGTTTCTACGAAGAGAAATAACAGATTTGATCTGCTAATTTAGACTGCAAATTCGAAATTTGCAGACTGAAATTCTCGAACACAGTAGGGGAGGGGGGCGGCCGAATTGTCTAGAGAGAGAGCTCTAGGGTTTCGAATTTTTATGCCTTGTGTTGTGTCAATTTCTGTACTGCAATAACTTATTTATAATGTGGGCTGCTAACAGCTTAGGGCCCATTAGTCATAAGTTCAAGTCTGACAAGCAAAGCCCGCATGTTCAGAAATTAATATAAAATTCATCGTGACTCAGATTGATAAACCAATTTCACCAATGTGCACAGAAACCATTTCTGCATCTTTTAAAGTCAAGACAAATTTTCTGAATCTGAATTCAGTGGTTTCCAAAAATGTCCATCAATATGTCATTTTTGGAAATCTTACTCCCTCTACTTTTAAATAAGAAGTCATACTTCTTTATCCACTAAATTTAACTCTTTAAATTTAATTATCTCAACGGAGATTAGAAATCCATTACTTGTGTGACCCTCAATGGTTCAGAGATACAGCTAGTCGTGGGCTCACAACTCCTTGTGACTCGGAACAACAATTTCCGACTTGTCCATCGAATCATGGTAAGAGCGTCTAGCAACATCGCCCCATGATTCCCTAGGTATCACTGATAGTGCCTGCAAGAACCAGTAGATTTTGGTTAGCGTACAGTACGGTCCCTTCATACATATATCCCGATCGAATCAACAACCATTGGTACAACGAGAGTCGTTCGAGATTCGATAACTATGCAATGCATCTTGAAGATCAAATAGTGACATCGCATGTGCTACTAGGAAACCAAGTAACCTAAAACACATCATGTACTCTGGCCAAAGATTCGTCACACTAATATCTCCTCAGATTGCATAGGATATCCACACTCGCAAGTGTGCGGTGAATCCTTGACAACAAAGCATCGACTCCTATATGTGTCGTAACTGTACCCAATCCCGACACCTGATGACCCTAATAGAGTCGGTAAACGAGTCAAAGCACAGTACTAGCATATAGAGTCTCAATGATGTTTCAAGTAATAAGGACTAATGGTGTACAACCAAAACCGCGGACTATATCCACTCGATAAGTGATAACCACTTGGAAAGTCCGAATAGGGTAGTTCGATCATTCATCATATAAATATCCATTTGCATGCTTCGAACATCTCTATGTTTCATACCAATGAAACATGGTACTCGGCATCACAAATGCTAGTCTCAATCTCGAGCGATCATTATCCTTATTTGTGGACGGCTCAATTGACTAGGAACTGTTTAGAATATACAGTGAACATAAGATGTGTTTCATGACAGTGATCTCTTTATATTCACTATCTCATCTTACTTTAGTATATTCAAGGTCTTTATCTAAATAACAATAGTATATCATTATATAATAATAAGATAAAGTGAACTCCATTTAAATAACGTATATTATATTAAACAAAGATTGTTTACAAAAAGAGACTCTCAAAGCCCTTAGCCACAAGTTGGCTAACGGGGCATCAACTCTTTCAATCTCCCACTTGCTCTAAAGCCAACTAGTCATACTATGTAGTCTCATTGCTTCGCGATGTTTGTCAAATAATGGTCCTGGCAAGGGCTTAGTAAGTGGATCAGCGATATTGTCTGCAGAGGCCACTCTCTCGACAGTGATGTCTCCTCTTTCCACGATCTCCTGGATGATGTGGTATTTCCTCAGTACGTGTTTGGATCTTTGATGAGACCTTGGTTCCTTTGCCTGAGCAACGGCACCCGTGTTGTCACAGTACACCGGGACTGGACCAACAGCTTCAGGAATAACGTCCAACTCTTGGACGAAATTCCTCATCCAAACGGCCTCTTTAGCAGCAGCTGATGCCGCAATGTATTCTGCCTCAGTGGTGGAATCCGCTGTGGTGTCCTGCTTGGAACTCTTCCAAGAGACAGCACCACCATTGAGCATGAACACAAATCCAGAGGTTGACTTTGAGTCATTCACGTCACTTTGAAAGCTAGAGTCAGTATAGCCTTCCAATTTCAGATCTCTTCCTCCATAAACCATGAATACATTCTTAGTTCTTCTCAAGTACTTAAGAATATCCTTCACGGCTTTCCAATGCATTTGACCGGGATTGGCTTGATATCTGCTCGTGACGCTCAGAGCATAGGCCACATCCGGTCTGGTAGATATCATCCCATACATGATACTACCTATGGCTGACGCATATGGTACATGTGTCATCTTCTCTATCTTTTCATCAGTCTTGGGACACATAGACTTGGATAGAGAAACTCCATGACACATAGGTAGATGTCCTCTCTTGGACCCATCCATTGAAAACCTTTTCAATATGGTCTCGATGTAGGTTTCTTGAGTGAGTCCTATCATTCTCTTAGATCTATCTTTATAGATCTGAATTCCTAGAATATAGGATGCCTCACCTAAATCCTTCATCGAGAATCTACCTGATAACCATATCTTTGTTGACTGCAACATCCCTACATCATTCCCAATGAGTAAGATGTCATCAACATAAAGTACTAAGAATGTCACAGCATCCTTAAATACTTTCTTGTACACGCACGGTTCCTCCGGGTTCTTGATGAAATCAAAGTCCTTTATTGTTTCATCAAATTTCTGGTTCCAACTTCTTGATGCCTGTTTGAGACCATAGATCGATCTCTGAAGCTTACATACATTATGCTCGCTTCCCATGGATGTGAATCCCTCGGGCTGCATCATATAGATCTCTTCCTTAATGTTTCCATTAAGAAATGCAGTCTTCACATCCATTTGCCATATCTCATAGTCATACCATGCAGCAATGACAATAAGGATTCTTATGGACTTGAACATTGTGACTGATGAAAAAGTTTCATCATAGTCAACATCTTGTCTTTGAGTGTAACATTTTGCAACCAATCGTGCCTTGTAGGTCAGTACCTTACCATCAAGCCCAAGATTTCTCTTGTAGATCCATTTACACCCTATTGGAACTATTCCATCGGGAGGATCTACTAAAGACCAAACTTGGTTTGCATGCATCGAGTCTATTTCCGACTGCATAGCTTCAAGCCATAAGTTCGAATCAGCATCAGAAATTGCTTCCTTGAAGTTTCTCGGATCACATCCAATGTCGAGTTCACTTTGATCCCCTTCAAGAAGAAGACCATATCTAATAGGAGGCCTAGAAGTCCTCTCAGATCTTCTAGTAATAGGCGTGTCTTGTGATGATTCTTGAGGTATAGGATCGTTATTTTGTATCTCGGGTTCTTCTCGAATTTCTTCGAGTTCCATCATCTTGCCTTTCTTATCCAATAAGAACTCCTTCTCCAAGAAGGTGGCATTCCTTGAAACAAACAATTTTGTTTCAGTAGGATGATAGAAATAATATCCGATTGAATCCTTCGGATACCCTACAAAATAACATAAGGTGGATCGACTATCCAACTTATCTCCCACTGTCTGCTTCACGTAAGCAGGACATCCCCAAATCCTCAAGTACGAATACTTAGGAGCTTTGCTATTCCATAACTCATATGGTGTTTTGTCCACTGATTTAGTATGGACGTTGTTCAACAACAATACCGCCGTTTCAAGAGCATAGCCCCAAAACGAAGGTGGGAGCTCAGTGAAGCTCATCATAGATCTAACCATGTCCAACAAGGTTCAATTGCGATGCTCTGAAACACCATTCAGCTGAGGTGTCATAGGAGGAGTCCACTGAGAGAGAATCCCATTCTCTTTTAGATAATCCAAGAACTCGGTACTCAAGTATTCTCCACCTCGATCTGATCGAAGTGCTTTAATACTCTTACCTAGTTTGTTTTCTACTTCAGCCTTGAATTCTTTGAACTTTTCAAATGATTCAGACTTATATTTCATCAAATATAAGTACCCATACCTAGAATAATCATCAGTAAAGGTAATGAAGTAGGTGTGACCAAATTTTGTACCAATACTAAATGGTTCGCAAACATCTGTATGGATCAAATCCAATAGATTTTGACTACGCTCAGGCTTTCCTTTGAAAGGAGATTTAGTCATTTTTCTTTTTAGGCAGGACTCACAAGTAGGTAGAGAGTTAATATCAGACATATCAAACATGCCCTCTCCCACTAGCTTGTTCATCCTCCTTGAGGAAACATGACCTAGCCTAGCATGCCAAAGGTTTGCCGGGTTTTGATTATCAATTTTCCTTTTATTTGTTGTTACCGGTTTATCAACATAATTAATTGGAACGTCTTTTAATTTTAAGTTATATAGATCATTTTCAAGTTGTTCACATCCAATTAAACATTTATTCTTGTAAATATGTAGCGACCCAAACCGGATCCACTACCTAATCAGAGTTTAGGAGCATAATTAAACATGCATTAAATAAATCGTTGCGGAAGACTTAAATTAAAACAGACTGGCAGAATACAACCGGATAAATAAATTCGATTTATACAACCCAATCGAAATAAATAACCCTAAAGCCAAAACCTACAGCTAAATCCTGCTGTCTTCACTGGTCACTGGCTACTCCAAGCTCCTGGTGCCCAACCATGCACCTATAACTGCCCCGTCGAATGGGGTGTCCAGACATACAGAAACACTGGACGTGAGCTCTAAGCTCAATAAGAAAGCAATGATATATATAATATATGCAACACATAAATGACTTTAAAATCAGTGTTAAATCACTTTCTCTGGGCACCTGGAATACACAGTACCGGGCTAGAGAGCGACTCCGCGTGGTACTCGTATATTCCCAAGACACGAATCCTCAGGAAGAATCGCCTCGACTGATGGAAACTGTCATGACTCACATTATACCCGATGCAGTCTCCGTAAAAACATATGCATGTGCTAAAGCCGTAAAACATGGTAAACACATAGCACATACTCATGCAACACATATAATATATATCATGCTGGCCATCTCAGTCAGTACTTACGTACCTTACTACAGGCAAATCCTAGCAGTCCCACTCTAGGTTCCAAGCTATCATCAACTCTACAATGCAAATATCCATGCATCATTCAATAAGCTCTAAAAGCCTTAACTAAGCTATTGCATACTCCTAAATAATTTAAGAAGACCATAGCTATACCTGCGTCCGTCGTCAGCCCACTGATGGCGACTATCCCGCAACTAGGGCACACCCCTGCTGCAGCTCCACAGCTTCGAGCACTGCTCCGCTACACGAGCATTGCCCCGCTACTATGTCAGACACTGTCTGACTATACTAAAGTATATTTCCTACTCCAACTCTAAAATAAGAGTACCCAAAGCCCAAAATAGAGCTACTAGGGCGAAGGAGAGGAATTTGGAATTGGCAAGAAATGAGGAGCTCGGACCCTATATTTATAGACGTCGATCGAAAGCTCCGTTCCGCAATCAGACGTTCCGTTCCGGCAGATCGGAAGCTCCATTCCCCGATCGGACGCTCCGTTTGCCATGTGTCAATTCGGTCCACATGCAACCACACACCTGTCACCGACAGCCATCGGAAGCTCCGTTCTTGATCGGACGTTCCGATCGTCGATCGGACGCTCCGATCCTAGATCGTTGCTTCCGATCCCACTCGAGTCTTGGAACCCTCTAAACCGATTTCGAGTGTCCTGTATCCATTTTTGGGCTCCGTTAATCCTCCTAGAATTTCCTTAATCATGTTTTACTTAACCCAAACATGATTACATGATTAATTACTCATTAATCGTTAATCACGGATACGGGTCACTACATTCTCCCCCCCTTAAAAGATTTCGTCCTCGAAATCTAAGGTAAAACCTCAAGAACATATAAAAGACCCTTGCTTGAGTGCCTGGTCGAAATAGCTTCCGACATACTCAGACTCTTGTCGAATTATATGCAAACTGCATAAATGCTAAATCACAATAGCATTCTCCGAGCTGGAAACCACTGCATTACTTGATGACAATTAACCTCGCTTGACACTAACGTACTGCAGCACTGATACGTCCTTCGTCACAATCACGATCTTACTGATCACGAAGCATACAACAATCCACTGGTCACCAAAAGTCCTCAGTGCCCAACACCTCTAGTGAGGAAACACTAATCCCAACACTGTGCTGACACAACAAAGCTCTAATTCTCTTCAAGAGAATCTAAATGACACAGGGTTATATTGCAATATAACTTCTTAACATGATTTCATAGACTGATTATCCTCCCCATGCCTCACCGAAGCAAAACAGCTTCCCAGGGGCAACACTGGGAACTATCCAGTCTAATACCAATCACCGTTCATGTTTCTTAGTATACCTCAGCACCCTGCTATGATGAAAACATCATCACTCACCAATAATGACGCTACGTCATTTCTAGCCTCTGATGATTAACATCATCTCAATCCTAGGTTATTCACCCATGAATTCCATCGATGGACATCCCCCGATAGTTATACATACTCGCAATCACTGTATACAAATCAAGACTAAGGCAAGCTCCCACCAATATGCTCGACTTGGACATTCCACAGTACACAGACATATGGAAACGCTTCCTATACCGTCTTGAAACTCGACAGTTGTAAGTGCCTGGTATAACTCAACTCGGAGTCTTTGATGATACCATCATCGCATACCAACCTCCCAAGGTTAATCACACTGATCCTGGGACTAAATCCCAACGGATTCTCAATAGTCAAATAGCTTCCCTTGCTGAACTCATCAGTCTCAGCAAATGAAAAGACTAATTCGTCGATTCCCTAGCCGATCCTGGGAAACACTTGTGCTTAGAGTAGTGTGTCACATATAACACCTCCGACTATTGTCTACTGCTGCAACATAATATCTTCGACAAACAGTCTGCACGGATGTGACTTACTAACTTGAAAGAACAAAGTCGCTGCATCGCTGTCTTGCGAAGTCTTCAATTCCCACAACAATCTTGTTGACCACCAAGCCTATCAACGACTGCTTCGATCGTCTCAATAATCTTACGCACCATATGCTAAAAAATTAGTGACACCCCCTGCTAGATCTTGAGAACTAAGTCCCAGCTAATGTCACACATCGCGATCATACAACTGATGTCCATATGAGTATCCAATCCTCGTTGGATCCCAAACTCCAATGGTACACTTTAAGACATCATCACAAAAGCACTATCCTGGAAGTTACCAATTCCTTCACTTGTGTCTCCTGTCAAGTTAACCCTTAACTTGACCCTTCAAGTCAATTGAAACTCTTTGGTGAATTCATCTCTGGCAACCTAGAGATTTCAAAGCACCACCTGCTCCGAGACTGTACCAAGTACTCATCTCTTAAGCATTTGAACGACAAAATACTATCCCAAGTATTTCTCGATTGCTACATCCAAATCATCACCGATTGGACTTACTAATCGACCTCGTCGATTTACTGATTGATACTCACACTTATCAAATCAGATAACCACTGATCGTCAACACCTAAGTGGCTCGATCAATTACTCTTGACTCGACTGTCCCAAGTCTACTATTCCAAACACTGGATTACTCAAAACTCTCTGGTTTCAACAAACCCACGCTTGGTAACCGAACCATAGCTATTAGTAATCTAATGACACAATCTCGTGTCTTATTACTGACAGCTATCTCGTACACTGACTTAATCGATCTAACTCTGAAAAAGTTAATCATTAACCACTAGTAGTCATTAGCACAAATCTTGTGCCGTCTCAGCACTACTACTCGTTGTCTTGTTCACTCGAGATGAACATCAAGACAAACTAAGTCCAAGAAGCATAACTAAAGAATACCAAAGATTTCCACAATCTTCGAATGCACTCCTGATCATATTCCTTGCTAAGACTGTACGACAATTCAAGACTTAGGATAGCTTACCACGATATCCCACCTGGACAATTACCAAGGCTTCACGGGTATAGGCCACGCTTCCCTCAGATCTCAATAATCCTTGTACAATACTTATCATATGATCCGACACTTGATGAAATCAATCATCATGAAGTAATTCTTGTATTCGAGTCGAAGTCTCGAAACTACATCCCATCCTGGATCCTGAATAATTCCTATCACAAGGAAACTTTATCCATAACTCTGATGACAACCACAAGTCATTGTTGGTAGAATTCCATCCACCTACTAGATCCACATGTCTAGAAGTAATCCAAAGGTCAAACTTATCTGCTCATAGCACACACTCGTCAAGGAAATCCCTCCAAGAATGGTTCCCACAGCAGAACACTATCACTGATATCTCTGACACATCAGACGATATCGAACCACCAATATCAAACCTGATATCTAATCCAAGGTCATACCCTCTCGTGACTGTCACCAAATCCCTAGACTGAGTAGCCTTCCCACCGCCGTCTCCTGAAGCACAAGGGCTCCCAGGTAACCTCTGAAGTAAAAAGACTCCCAGAGTAACACTGGAATAGGGTCGCGCCCCATCACGTCTAGTCATGGTCATAGTCCACAACTCTTGGTATATACTCGACCTGTTATCCTGATGAAATCCCATCATCACAAGTCTCAACCTAACAAAGGTCAAACAGTACACTGTTCTAAGGAAACAACCTAGAACAAAGCCCAATGTCCGAAAACGAACAATATTCCCATGCCTCTAGATGAGTCCACCCATCGCTGGCACTATTTTAGTCCACTGACTAAAATGGTCAATCCTAGGAAAACACTTAGACTAACCACAAGTCAAATAGTCACAGTCGGCCCACTCAAATCCTATGAGCTACTATAGTTGAACACTAATCAACTAAAACCAAGCCAACCTTAGCAAAAACATGCAATCATCCACGAATTACAAAATAAATAATACATGCATCATTGTTTCAAGTTATGTACAATTTCTTGATTACAATCCCTGTGTAATACAATTACAGTATCCCGAAAATACTAAATGTAAAATCAATAACTTGAATGATACAACCGAATCTGATGATTTATTACAACTGAAACACTGTTTACAACTACAACAATACAGTATTTAAATCATCGTACTAGTCTTCGTTCCTTGAGCATGAAGCTTCTTGAAACGACCCTAACTACTAGACTAAAAATAATTTAAATGAAAGTTTGCGGATTTTTAAAAAATTTTGCCATGACTTGTTTGCAAAGCAAACAAGCCATCTTAACCCAGTCAACAATTCAAATAAGGAAAGAAAAACTGACTTAAAAACTCAAGTGCGCTAATCATAAACATGCAATCCTAGTAACCACCTCCCGGTTACAGCATAAAGTAAACTAAGGCATTTAAAAGTTCGCAATAATCATAAACATGCATAGGTGTAGACATACTACAAATTCATCAACTGTAGCACAGGGAATGCACATCCTGGCTATAAATACTGAAAGTACTCAAATAACTCTTCATTATTACATAACAGAGTAATGTGCGAAAAAACGTAAACATAAAGAAGCAACGGTCACTGGGCCTTGCACTGCCGATGGCCTCATCCCAGTAGATCATGCCCCTCCATCTCAACAACAGTCTCCTCACCTGCAAACATTCAAGCATAGTGAGTCTAAAGACTCAACAAGTATAAACAGTGTAATAACAAGGGTTTAAAATACGTGATGCAATAGCTCAACTTTAACTGTAATATGCATGAAACTAGAAGGTATAGAAAACATGCACTGATGAACTCACGCTATAAAAGAATTTCAACTTTCTTAACATCAACCTCATACTTTACTTAACCTCATGCATGACTGACTGACATCAACGTAAGACGAGTCAACTGAAATAATGAAACTTTAACTTTTAAACTTTTCTTTTCCTTTTCCTTTTTCTTTTTCCTCATAGAAATCAGTTCCTTGATTTGTGACCCTCTGTTTTGATCATGATCATGGCTGCAGTGCACTATGCCGGCAAGACGACGAGATTTCTCCCGACGAACTTAACCCCTCTGTGGCAAGGAGACCGAGATAACTCCCGATCCCACATTGCCCCTCTGTGGCAAGGAGACCGAGATTACTCCCGATCCCACATTGCCCTCTGTGGCAAGGATAAACAAGATGTCTCTTGCTCCCTACCTAAACCTCTATAACCTCTTGGTGAGTAGACCGAGGCATCCCCCGGCCTAACAACACCCCTCTTTGTCACAAACAAATCACTTCATTCAAAAACATTTACTTTTTTTTCCTTTTCATTCATTAAGACTCGACTCACCCCTCTTTATAGCATGCAAAACAAGAAAACTTCCTTTCACTTTATGAAACTCAAGAACATGTCATATGCACACGAATAGGCAACCTTTAAGACATGAGACTCAACTCAAAAATGTGGGTGTAAGGTGGATGAGTGGCTGCCCCTAAGATAAAAGAAACACTTCACTCAACAATTTCCCTCAAACTTGACGTAGCCCGAGCAAGAGAACCGTAAGACCCTAAACTTTGTCATGCCTTAACCAAAATCCATCCCGCTTGAACCGACACTTAACAAACACTTAAAATTACCCCTAGGAATAGGTGGTAACATCAAATGATCAAATGAGCTAATTTACAAGACAAGAAAATTGGACAGCCCCTTTTTACAAAGAAAAATCTGCACCTACACCTCCAACTTAAAAGACTCATAACTTGGTCCAAACTTATCCGAAATAAGCCCATTTTATACCGACACGACCACAACATCATGAACTTTACTATGGTACATCCCTAACCCTGCCCAGACCTCAGCCAAGACCTGCCCTGCCCCGTGAACAGTACTGCCCTGCACACTCAACAATACCCAACTTACCTCTAACTCAAAAAAATTCAACCCCATAACCCTCTTTCTTCAACTTTTCTCCATACCAAACATCAACACACCTCAAATAACATCACTTAGGACTTTTCCCAAGCACTTGGACAACACCCAACCACACTTTCACCTCACATTTCGAAAACTTCAAATTTTAAGCATCAAAAGCCTCAAAATATTGGGTAATCAATCAAGACTCATGCAAATCAATTAAATGCCTCAACATCAATTCAATTCCAGCCCTTACACATGCAAAACTTAAAAATTTAGGGCACCTCACTTCTGAATTTTCGAAATTATGCAAACCCAATCATAAAAATCCATGTCATAGCTTCTAAATTCATCATTTAATCACATAAACACAACTCAAATGCAATACTTAAAAAAAAACAGCCCTACCTCCACTAAATCATGCAAAAACCGAACCCTACATACATATACATCATGCATTTTGAAATTTTGCAAAAGAAACTTAAGGGTGGGGATAGATATTGCTTGAATGAAAGCCCAAGAACAATTTATACTTGCCTTCAACTTTTTACCAACAAAAATCGAAAACAAAAGGAGAGGAGAGGGCTGGACACAAGCCAAGCACCAAGCTAAGCTTATTGTGAAGCTTCTCCGGCAGCTGGAGGCGGCGGTGGACGGCGGCTGGGCGGCGGCTGGAGGTAGAGGAAGGAGTCGGCCCTAAGGAAACTCAAAGGGGAAGGTGGCGGCTACTTAGGGTTAGAATGGGGCTAGGGTTTAGATTTAGGTTGTAGTGTGCATTTTAGAGGGAAAATAAAAGGAGAGTGTATTGTGTGTAGTGTTTTAAAGTTGCTATTGTACTTGTAAAAGTGCTACTTGTACTATTACAAGCCTTTACCTCAAAACTTTTGCACCTTTAAAACTTCTAAGTTTAAAATTTCAACTCTCAACATTTTAATTGAAATTACACTAGCCCGGATTTAATAAAATCCTATTTTATGAAAAGTTTAGGAAATAATCCAAGAAAATGATAAAATTGCTTTTTGACCCCTTAAAAGTTCAAAATTCACATTTTTGGCCAAAATCCCCTTTTTCCTCTAACTTAAAATCTTAAAAACAAAAGTCTTGAAAATAGACCACCGAAGCCCACCATCGTCGCCTGCCGGGATAGAAACTCACTAACTAAACAATTCAAGGCATTTAATTCAAATAAGTCAAGCAATGTTATCTTTAACTGAAACTTAAACAATTAACTTCAAGAAATTAAAAATATAAATACTGAAAATAATTTTTAGGCATGATATTCAAATTTTAAAAGTTCTTGGTGTTACACTTCTAATTGACACACGCATCGATACAAGCATACTCCCGTCCAAGTCTCTCTACATGTCCTCCCGCAAAGAACTCCGGAGAAATGACACGTGTTAGCTAACCAGCTATGCTCTGCGTCAGTGCATGTCAATCGACCTCTTATGCTCACGATCTACCGTCAGCTTTCTTCTTGTAACTAAATCATGCTTTTGAACATGAAATTTCCCGTACGCGTACCAAAAGCATCGATACACGCACACCGGCAAAACCATGTTCTACATGATAATCTCTCCAACTACGAGTGGAGAATCTCTTCGGACTGGAACCACATGGGTTATTACACACCATTCGTTCCAAAAAGCCCTCAGAGATATCTGACGTGATATTCTCTTTCTTCTCTCCCAGTCTTTTCCTGCTGGAAGCCATATGTTCTTCGATCAGCATCCCAATGCATCAAATGATGAACTGTAGTCAACATATTCATGCTACTACCGGTGTTCTCATCACTGTTGCCTTCCTTATAGCGAAGACTTATGCCGCAAACCTTGGCAATGAAGAACCAAATAATCCTTAGGTCTCACCAATCCTACAAGGATAATCCAAAGTCTCAGTACTATATCCCAAGTCTCTTGCATGTATATGCTCTGATACCAATAAATGTAGCGACCCAAACCGGATCCACTACCTAATCAGAGTTTAGGAGCATAATTAAACATGCATTAAATAAATCGCTGCGGAAGACTTAAATTAAAACAGACCGGCAGAATACAACCGGATAAATAAATTCGATTTATACAACCCAATCGAAATAAATAACCCTAAAGGCAAAACCTACAGCTAAATCCTGTTGTCTTCACTGGTCACTGGCTACTCCAAGCTCCTGGTGCCCAACCATGCACCTATAACTGCCCCGTCGAATGGGGTGTCCAGACATACAGAAACACTGGACGTGAGCTCTAAGCTCAATACGAAAGCAATGATATATATAATATATGCAACACATAAATGACTTTAAAATCAGGGTTAAATCACTTTCTCTGGGCGCCTGGAATACACAGTACCGGGCTAGAGAGCGACTCCGCGTGGTACTCGTATATTCCCAAGACACGAATCCTCAGGAAGAATCGCCTCGACTGATGGAAACTGTCATGACTCACATCATACCCGATGCAGTCTCTGTAAAAACATATGCATGTGCTAAAGCCGTAAAACATGGTAAACACATAGCACATACTCATGCAACACATATAATATATATCATGCTGGCCATCTCAGTCAGTACTTACGTACCTTACTACAGGCAAATCCTAGCAGTCCCACTCTAGGTTCCAAGTCTATCATCAACTCTACAATGCAAATATCCATGCATCATTCAATAAGCTCTAAAAGCCTTAACTAAGCTATTGCATACTCCTAAATAATTTAAGGAGACCATAGCTATACCTGCGTCCGTCATCAGCCCACTGATGGCGACTATCCCGCAACTAGGGCACACCCCTGCTGCAGCTCCACAGCTTCGAGCACTGCTCCGCTACACGAGCACTGCCCCGCTACTATGTCAGACACTGTCTGACTATACTAAAGTATATTTCCTACTCCAACTCTAAAATAAGAGTACCCAAAGCCCAAAATAGAGCTACTAGGGCGAAGGAGAGGAATTCGAAATTGGCAAGAAATGAGGAGCTCGGACCCTATATTTATAGACGTCGATTGAAAGCTCCGTTCCTCGATCGGACGTTCCGTTCCGGCAGATTGGAAGCTCCGTTCCCCGATCGGACGCTCCGTTTGCCACGTGTCAATTCGGTCCACATGCAACCACACACCTATCACCGACAGCCATCGGAAGCTCCGTTCATGATTGGACATTCCGATCCCACTCGAGTCTTGGAACCCTCTAAACCGATTTCGAGTGTCCTGGATCCATTTTTGGGCTCCGTTAATCCTCCTAGAATTTCCTTAATCATGTTTTACTTAACCCAAACATGGTTACATGATTAATTACTCATTAATCATTAATCACGGATACGGGTCACTACAAAATATTGCAAATTCCATTCACAAAATTGCAAGAAAAACCATCTCTATCAAGCATAAAAATAGAAATAATGTTTTTAACCAAATCTGGCACATATAAAATATCTCTAAAAAATAACTTAAAATCATTCTGCAAAATTAAACAAATGTCTCCCACAGCTTTGGCTTCAACTCGAGAACCATTTTCGAGCCTCAGCTGGGTCTCACCCATCCTAAGCTTGCGACTTCTTGTCATCACCTGCAAATCATTGCAAATGTGAGATCCACATCCGGTATCCAATACCCAAGAAGTAATATTAATTGAAACATTTATTTCAATATAAAACATACCATTCGCAGTTCGCAACTGCTCGAGATATTCCTTGCAGTTACGTTTCCAATGACCGGGTTTCTTGCAGTGATGGCAAACATCCTTGGATTTTTCCACGTTTGAAGCCTTTGTCTTGTTTTTCTTCTCGGGTTCGGTTTTCTTGGATGAGGCAGAACGTTTCTTACCCTTTGTACTGGGCCCCTTCTTAGCAGAAGAAGAGGAGCCCACCAAGAGAACCGGTTTATCCTTCTTTAATGTGGCTTCATAAGTTACAAGCATATTGATCATCTCTTCAAAGGAGGCCTCTATCTTGTTCATATTGAAATTCACCACAAAATCGTCAAACGATGAAGGAAGAGAGAGAAGTAATAAGTCCACATTGAGTTCATGCTCCAATACCAATTCAAGCGTTACCAACTTCTGAATGAGCCAAATCACGCGTACCCCATGATCACGGACCGAAGTCCCTTCACGCATGCGACACGTCATTAACTCTTTTATAGTAGCGAACCTTTCAGCTCTCGATTGAGCCCCAAAAAGTTCCTTGAGTTGTACGTGAATGTCAGCAGCATTCACGGTATCCTCAAATTGCCTCTGGATTTCATCAGACATCGAAGCTTACATATAGCATTTGGCCTTGATATATCAAGTTTGGTCAACTCTTCCGGACTTATATCAGCTGGTGCTTTCTTCGGAGGAGATTTTTCTAACACGTAGAACATCTTCTCCGAGGTCAAGACAATCTTCAACTTACGGAATCATTCCGTATAGTTTGCGCCAGTCAGTTTGTTTTGTTCGAGAATAGAGAATAGTGGATTGCGCGAATTCATCTTAATGAAATACTGAAAAGAAACAGACAATAATCAGTGATTGTTTAATTAATTTACTAAGACATAAAATAAGGCGAGTTTAATTTTATGAATTACACTCCCACTATTTTAACGATTCCACCACCCTCTAGTGAAAACGAGAGAATTATTTTTTTTAGTGGGAACATGGAGCCCAATTGACAAAACATGGTCCCGAATAATATCAGCCAACCATGCTCTTCAAAAGATAGAGCCCAATTGTTTCCAAAACAATCCCCATGTTATTTACCTCATGTCCAGTAAGGGCCCAATAATATGACGTCGTTTATTTTGACATGTCAAGATGACCCATCAATATTAAGTTGTGATGGACGGTCGCCATGTGGATCCCCAATAATATGAGCCAATCCCATGGGAGTTCCACCCAATTTACAACATGTGTCGATCCAATGTACAGCTTTCCGACGAACGGGCCCCCCCAATAATATGAGCCGGATCGTATCCGCAGGTAGCATCTCATACATTGATCGTTGATGGAAGGTAGGAATATTTAAACAATATTTAAATTCCCTTTTGTATATCTTGATATCAATTTTAAATCATATTTAAAATTAGGGATTTTTATTTTTTAAAAAATTTGTCTCATCATTCAAAATTTGTATGCTTACGGGATTCATACAATTTAGTCTAAACATACATACAACAATAATATCATATATTATTTTAGGATGATCGATTCCATTACTAATCGACCCGTGGTTTCCAATCACGAGTCTAAGTCCAATCCTAGGTAATATGCAAGTATGCAATGCAATCCTATTATATTGAGCTTCCAATTTACATTTCTTCGGTCTTTATTGTCTGCTGGGCCCACCTTTGTCTTCAAATCTTCATCTCCCACTAAGTCTAAAATTTACAATAAATTTCGATGACAAGCAGGGGATACATATTTAAGGGGTGGGAACAGGCCATAAACCAGGCCCACTTTTATTACATATGACAATTCATATTGGGCCATAAACTAGGCTCATTAATAAATCCAACAACAATAATTAAAACCAAATGTAAACAACCTAACATACACCTATAATATTGATCATGGCAATCGATCATCCTTATCCAATAATATTTAATTCAAAAATTAATTTATTGGATATCATGCAATGACAATAAATATAAATAGATAAAATCATATTTCATACATAAAATCTTATTTTATATATAAAATCATATTTTATCTAGTTTATCCATAAAATCATATTTTACATATAAAATCCAATTTTATACATAAAATCATATTTTAGTATCAATTGTACCAAAATTATTAATTTTATAAAATCTAATTTAATGGATAAAATTTATAAATTTTCCAAAAATTCAAATTTATCCAAAAATCAATTTTTAAAATTTCTGACTCAAACAATTTGATCCGATGCCTCATGGACCAATCAAAAACAATTTTCAATCGGACCAAAAACTGAAATTTCAAAAATTTTAAAAAATCAAAAAATTAAATTTTAAAATTTCCGGACTGCCCGGGACAATCCCGGGCATCTCGGCCTCCATGTAGGACAGGGCTGCCCACGTGGAGGTGGGCAGCCAATCGCTGCCCGTGGGCAGCGATCAAATCGCTGCCCGATTGCCCTGGAATTTAATTTAAAATTTTCGTTTTATTTTTCTGAAAAATCGAGGCTGGTACAATCGAATAAATTTTAATCGTAAAATCCGAGAACAACCTGGCTCTGATACCACTGTTGGAACACGGTCGTTCTTCGGATCGAAAAAGAAAGTGATACCCGGTGCAGCTTAAGTTTTAAAATTTTATGTGGAATGATTCCATATCATGGGTATCAAATTCCTACGATTAAAATTGATAACATAAAATTTAAACAATATAAATTTTACCTTAAAATCTCGAAGCGAGATTATGGACACCAACAGATTAAACTGCTCTTGTTGTATATCCCAGGAACTGATGAACGAACTTTTCTTCAATCAGGTCCACGAACAGAAGTTTAATCCCTCTGATAGACTGCACTAGAAAGTCTATCAGAAGTTTCTACGAAGATAAATAACAGATTTGATCTGCTAATTCAGACTGCAAATTCGAAATTTGCAGACTGAAATTCTCGAACACAGTAGGGGAGGGGGCGGCCGAATTCTCTAGAGAGAGAGCTCTAGGGTTTCGAATTTTTATGCCTTGTGTTGTGTCAATTTCTGTACTGCAATAACTTATTTATAATGTGGGCTGCTAACAGCTTAGGGCCCATTAGTCATAAGTTCAAGCCTAACAAGCAAAGCCCGCATGTTCAGAAATTAATATAAAATTCATCGTGACTCAGATTGATAAACCAATTTCACCAATGTGCACAGAAACTATTTCTGCATCTTTTAATGTCAAGACAAATTTTCTGAATCCGAATTCAGTGGTTTCCAAAAATGTCCATCAATATGTCATTTTAGGAAATCTTACTCCCTCTACTTTTAAATAAGAAGTCCTACTTCTTTATCCACTAAATTTAACTCATTAAATTTAATTATCTCAACGGAGATTAGAAATTCATTACTTGTGTGACCCTCAATGGTTCAGGGATACAGCTAGCCGTGGGCTCACAACTCCTTGTGACTCGGAACAACAATTTCCGACTTGCCCATCGAATCATGGTGAGAGCGTCTAGAAACATCGCCCATGACTCCCTAGGTATCACTGATAGTGCCTGCAAGAACCAGTAGATTTTGGTTAGCATACAGTACGGTCCTTTCATCCATATATCCCGATCGAATCAACAACCATTGGTACAACGAGAGTCGTTCGAGATTCGATAACTATGCAATGCATCTTGAAGATCAAATAGTGACATCGCATGTGCTACTAGGAAACCAAGTAACCTAAAACACATCATGTACTCTGGCCAGAGATTCGTCACACTAATATCTCCTCAGATTGCATAGGATATCCACACTCGCAAGTATGCAGTGAATCCTTGACAACAAAGCATCGACTCTTATATGTGTCGTAACTCTACCCAATCCCGACACTTGATGACCCTAATAGAGTCGGTAAACGAGTCAAAGCACAGTACTAGCATATAGAGTCTCAATGATGTTTCAAGTAATAAGGACTAATGGTGTACAACCAAAACCGCGGACTATATCCACTCGATAAGTGATAACCACTTGGAAAGTCCGAATAGGGTAGTTCGATCATTCATCATATGAATATCCATTTGCATGCTTTGAACATCTCTATGTTCCATACCAATGAAACATGGTACTCGGCATCGAAAATGCTAGTCTCAATCTCGAGCGATCCTTATCCTTATTTGTGGACGGCTCAATTGACTAGGAACTGTTTAGAATATACAGTGAACATAAGATGTGTTTCATGACAGTGATCTCTCTATATTCACTATCTCATCTTACTTTAGTATATTCAAGGTCTTTATCAAAATAGCAATAGTATATCATTATATAATAATAAGATAAAGTGAATGCCATTTAAATAACGTATATTATATTAAACAAAGATTGTTTACAAAAAGAGACTCTCAAAGCCCTTAGCCACAAGTTGGCTAACGGGGCATCAACTCTTTCAAGACGTGCCACACGCTGAGTTTTAACATCAGATATCTGAGCATCTCTGATCCGAGAATACAATGTTGGCTCAGATAGAATAGTATACAATCGAATCTCATTTCTCCCTTTCTTGTGCTTGAGCGTAAAACTCAATGAACAGCACTCTTGAATCATATGAGATACTTCACTAGTCTGAAGTGCAGAAAATCTCACCTGCCGACTCAAGGCATCAGCAGTAAGATTAGCAGAACCTGGATGATATTTGATTTCGCAATCATAATCCTTCAGAAGATCCATCCAGCGTCTCTGTCGCATATTCAACTCTGCCTGAGTGAATAAATACATCAAACTCTTGTGATCCATGAATATCTCAAATTTATCACCATAAAGATAATGTCTCCAAATCTTGAGAGCAAATACAATGGCGGCTAAATCGAGATCATGTACTGGATAATTATTCTCATGTGTCTTCAACTATCGAGAAGCATAGGCAATAACATGTCCATGCTGTGTCAGAACACATCCTAACCCCTGACCAGAGGCATCAGTGTAGACAACATAACCTCTCGATCCAGAAGGTAGAGCTAACACAGGTGCAGTAGTAAGACGTCTACGCAGCTCGTGAAATGACTCCTCACAATCCGAGTACCATATGAAGGAAACATATTTCCGAGTAAGCTGAGTCAAAGGCCTGGCCAACTGTGCAAAATTCTCGATGAACCGACGGTAATAACCTGCTAGACCCAAGAAACTTCGAATCTCAGCAACCGTCGTCGGACGAGACCAGTTCAACACTGCCTCTATCTTACTAGGATCAACAGATATTCCTTCACTAGAAATCACATGACCGAGAAACACTACCCGATCAAGCCAGAATTCACACTTGCTCAATTTCGCATACAGCTGCTTATCTCGTAACGTCTGCAACACAATCCTCAGATGTTGTGCATGCTCATCCTTGTCATGAGAATAGACAAGAATATCATCAATGAAGACAATGACAAATCTATCCAGATATTCTCGAAATACCTGATTCATCAGATTCATAAAGACTGTCGGTGCATTCGTCAAACCGAATGGCATCACCAGAAATTCATAATGCCCGTATCTGGTTCTGAAAGCAGTCGCAGAAATATCTGAGTCTCGTACCCGCATCTGGTGGTATCCCGATCTCATATCTATCTTGGAGTAAACAGAAGTACCCTGTAATTGATCGAACAAATCATCAATTCGTGGCAAAGGATACTTATTCTTGATGGTGACACGATTCAGCTGCATGTAATCAATACATAATCGCATCGATCCATCCTTCTTCTTGACAAACAAAACAGGTGCTCCCCACGGAGAAACACTCGGACGAATATATCCCTTATCAAGCAGATCCTGCAACTGCTGTTTCAATTCCCTCATCTCTGATGGTGCTAGACGATAAGGTGCTTGGGATATAGGCGTAGTTCCTGGTACTAGATCAATACCAAATTCAACCTCTCGAACCGAAGGAAAACCAGGAATCTCATCAGGGAATACATCAGAAAACTCGCTGACAACCGGTAGCTGATCGATACCCGGACTACTCATGGACATATCAACTGCATAAATGAGGTAGCCCTCCCCACCTGACTCCAAGACATGACATGCCTTCAGAGCCGATATAAGTGGCATCGGAGGTCGCGCACCCTCACCATAAAAGTACCAGCTATCACCCTCATCCGGATGAAACTGTACCAGACGCTGATAACAATCCACAGTAGCATGATGCAAAGTCAGCATATCTATTCCCAAAATACAATCAAAATCTGTCATCGCTAATATCATCAGATTAGCCGATAACACATTACCCTCAAACTCTAGAAGGCAACCCATCACTAGACGCTTAGTTACTACCTCCTGCTCCAGCGGAGTAGATACAACTAAATCCATATCTAATGATACATAAGATAATCTATGTCTCTTAACAAAACTACTAGAAATAAAGGAATGCAATGCTCCAGTATCAATTAAGACAAATGCAGGAATACCACATAACAGAAAGGTACCTGCCAACATGCGATCGCTTCCCTTCGTAGCCTGCTCCTGAGACAGAGCAAATACCTGACCTTGAGTCTATGGACGGTAACTAGAAGAACTCTGTGGTGCTGGCTGCTGACGTGGAAAAGTAGAAGCCTGAGATCCAACCTGTGATCCCGATCTACTAGCAGAACTCATACGCTGAGGACAATCTCTCTGCAGATGTCCCTGCTCACCACAAATATAACAAGCACCAGTAGCCTTCCGACACGAAGCCGCAGGATGCTTCCCACCACAGTGGCTGCAAAATTCCTCTTTCTTCTTCTTCTTCCCGAAATGAAAAGTACCTTGTGAACCACGAGAACCAGACGAAGTAGTAGTAATAGAAGAAGACATAGGTCCAGATTGCACAACAGATTGAGCCCTAGGCCCAAGAGATCCACTAGGCTGTCCTGGCATTATCAACAGTGCCCGCCTATTGCTGTTCTCCACTTGACGGCAACGGTTCACCAAAGTCTCATAAGATGTCGGATTATCACATACGACAACTTGTGAGTAGATATCTTGATTCAGACCTTGCAGAAAGATATCATACTTGGACGCATCACTGTCATTGATATGAGGACTAAAAGGTAGCAGATCAAGAAATCGTTGCTGATATTGATCAATAGTCATTGATCCTTGCCTCAGAGTCAGCAACTCCATAGATCGTGTCTGACGAATAGCTGGAGGAAAATACAGTTTCTGAAACTGCTGACAGAAATCCCCCCAAGTCACCTGTCCTCTCTCAGTACGTGCCTGAGTAGCCTTGGCATCCCACCATAAGCATGCTCGATCCTCTAGAACAAATTCTAGAACTTCCAGTTTCTGCTCCTCAGTGCAATCGAAAGCTCGAAATGCACTTTTGAGTTTAGACATCCAACCTCTTGCCTGTTCAGGATTCTCACCTCCCAACAAGGGTTTCGGTCCTACTTGCATGAACTTATTAATAGAGTAACGACGTCTACCCTCATGAGGACGATGTCGATCATCCTGATGGCGATGGTGACGATGATGATGACCACCTCCCTGGCCAACACTACCGTGACTCTCGTCAGCCATATCCTGAAAAGAATTGCACATTAAAATCCCAAATGCGCAATAATTACTTAAGATGAGAGTAAATCCCAAATACTAATCCCAAAATCCATGCATGCTCTGATACCAAAAATGTAGTGACCCTGCATGGAATCACCTACTAACTGGCAACTAATAGCATGCATTAAACTTAATACTGCAAAATTCTTAACAGAGTAAAAACGTGCGGAAACATAATCCATAATTTACATAACAGCTTAGGAAAACATAACCAGGCTTAAATCTGTAGTGATACAACCATATCGAAGAACTTAAAAGTAACCATTATACAGCTAAGCAAATCCTACTGTATAAAATCCCCTGAAAAGCTCCGGCTTCCTAGTCCTGCCTCGAACTACCGGCTCCGTCCATCCTGCGACCTGCCCGTGGAATAGGGTGTCCAAGATAACAACTAGGACGTGAGCGCTAATGCCCAGTACATAGACATGAGTAAACATATGTATATGATGCATGCAACATGATGACTGATAAAGGGTTATCTGAAAAGTCATGCTCAGTACCGGCGCCACACGAGTGCTGCCACCGCATGGATCAACCTCTGGGTGCAACCACACTCGTCTAATACACCAGAGTAGTCAGACATACATGTCCCCGCCGTCGCGGTACTCTCAGTGACAGACTATCGAGTATAGAGCTGAGCGGCTCTATAATCAGGTATAACAAGGTATAGGCTCAACGTGTATGTGCACATGATATATGAATATAAAAAACGGTAAAACATACATCATGCCACATAATAATGCCAAATAAATGCAACATATAAACATGTATACTCGCTGGCAATCTCAGTCAATGTGTATGTACCTAACACCGAAGTCTGAACTAAGCTGGAAAAAGACAACCCCTAGCTGTCCTAGGTCAACTCTCGACCCGACCTGGTCTCAATCCCAACCCGACCCGACCTGGCCTCTTGGTCCGACCCCAAGCTCTTCCTTCCTGAGCTATTCCTTCCCGAATTCCCGAGCTACTCTTTCCCGAGCTCCCGAGCTACTCTTTTCCGGGTAAAGATATGAAGTAAGATGGAAGTGATGTGAAAAATAACTGAATCCCCAGCTCCTATTTATAGACAAATATTTGGGGTGATCGGGATTATTGAGCTGACGTCGAGACGTCCGAGCTCCTATAAGCACGCCACGTATCAGATGCTTGAGCTGAGTCACTACCATTATTGACAGCTCATGCTTAGGCGCCAACTGTCATTCATGCAAGTGTCCACACACCTGCCTGCCTGTCCTGGAGGGTTCGGGCTTCCCTAATAGCAGTTCGGGATTCCCTAGCAGCAGGTCGGGATTCCTTAATAGCAGTTCGGGATTCCCTAGCAGCTTTTCAAACTTCCTTAGTAACAAAATTCCCTAACAGGCTAACAGCAGAATTCCCTAGCCATAGAATCCCTAGCAAGAGAATTCCCTAGCTAAAGAATCCCTAGCTATATAATCCCTAGCAGCAGATTCCCTAGCTGCTCATGTTTCCCTAGCTGCTCATATTCCCTAGCTGCAGTTCAGCAGCTCAACAGTTCAGCAGTTTAGACTGGACCCTTAATCATGATTATCATATTATTATCTTAAAATGGAATCTGGGTTACTACAATCAATCTCTGGAATCAGGTCCACGAACAGAAAAAAGAAACCCTCTGATTGATTGCACTAGAAATCAATCAGATGTTTATCGAAGAGAATAAATAGATTTGATTTGTTAATTCGGAATGTAATTTTTCATAAAAATAACAGACCGAATTTTCTCTAAAGGGACAGAAAAATTTTCGAAAATTCCCCTTGAAAATATATGTGTGATTTCGAAAATTGCAAGAGAGGAATTCTTATGATTTTCGAACACTACACATGTATTTATAGATAGTTTCTAGACTAGATTAAGTTATGATTGTATTAGGACTCTAACTCCTTAGGGCCCATAATCCATAACTCAAGCCCAACAAGCCAAGCCTGTTGTTATAGAAATTAATATAAAATTCATCATGACTCCGATTGATAAACCGATTTCACAATGTGTACAGAAACCATTTCTGCACCTTTTATAGTCAAGATAATTTTTCTGAATCCGAATTCAGTGATTTCCAAAAATGCTCATCCCTATGTCATTTTAGGAAATTCCACTCCCTTTTAGTTAAGAAGTCCAACTTCTCTTTCATTAAATTTAACTCTTTAAATTTAACTATCTCAACGGGGTCTAGTAATCCATTACTTGTGTGACCCTCAATGGTTCAGAGATACAGCTAGCCGTGGGCTCACAACTCCTTGTGACTCGGAACAACAATTTCCGACTTGCCCAACGAATCATGATAAGAGCGTCTAGCAACATCGCCCCATGATTCCCTAGGTATCACTGATAGTGCCTGCAAGAACCAGTAGATTTTGGTTAGCGTACAGTATGGTCCCTTCATCCATATATCCCGATCGAATCAACAACCATTGGTGCATCGAGAGTCGTTCGAGATTCGATAACTATGCATTACATCTTGGAGATCAAATAGTGACATCGCATGTGTTACTAGGAAAACCGAGTAACCTAAAATACATCATGTACTCTGGCCAGAGATTCGTCACACTAATATCTCCTCAGATCGCATAGGATATCCACACTCGCAAGTATGTGGTGAATCCTTGACAACAAAGCATCGACTCCTATATGTGTCGTAACTGTACCCAATCCCGACACCTGATGACCCCAATAGAGTCGGTAAACGAGTCAAAGTACAGTACTAGCATATAGAGTCTCAATGATATTTCAAATAGTAAGGACTAATGGTGTACAACCAAAACCGCGAACTTTATCCACTCGATAAGTGATAACCACTTGGAAAGTCCGAATAGGGTAGTTCGATCATTCATCATATGAATATCCATTTGCATGCTTTGAACATCTTCATGTCCATTACCAATGAAACGTGGTACTTGGCATCACAAATGCTAGTCTCAATATCGAGCGATCCTTATCCTTATTAGCGGACGGCTCAATTGACTAGGAACTGTTTAGAATATACAGTGACTATAAGATGTGTTTCATAATAGTGATCTCTCTTTATTCACAATCTCATCTTACTTACACTATAGTATATTCAAGGTCTTTATGAAAACATCAATAGTATATCACAATATAACAATATGAAGAAAGACAAAGAAAATGCCATTAATGAATGTAAATTATATTAAACAAAGATTGTTTATACATAGAGTCACAAAAGCCCTTAGCCACAAGTTGGCTAACCGGGCACCCACTCTTTCACGTCATTCCTGTATCGTATTGACCAAGTCTCCTGTTTTATTTTACAATAACTAAGTTCTTCAAAGAACCCTAAACTTCCGACTAACTTCTCTTCCGTTTACTCTATTGATTCACAGGAAAAACTCTCGATGGCTACTTCATCTGCAGTTTACATTCTCAATGCTCTTGCAGTTGATTTTGACTCACTAAACAGAATGGGCAAACCAGAAATATCCAAGGTATGCATTGCTTTGGAACAATCTGGACTTCGCAAATTCCTGGATATCAAAATTTTGAATATCTATCAAAACGATCTCCTATCTCTATATCATAAATGTAAGCTCGGCGATGATGGAATTTTATTGATATCTCTCGGAAGACATACGGTTCAGATTAGCGAAGGATTCTTTGCCAGCACTTTCAGTTTACCTACGTCAGATAACACTGATTTCAACATTATCTCAACTACTGATATCACTGAGATGCAAAGTCTGTTTTCGGGATCAAGTCAACCAATTTCTCTATCTGGACTCAAAAGAGACCTTAAACCTGAATATCAAATGTTAGCTGATATTGTTGCCAAAAGTATTTTAGCCAAAGGAGGGTCCTTTGCTAGGCTAACTGTTGGAAAGTTTAAAGTAATGACGGCTATCATGAAAGGTGTAAAGATCAATTGGAGTAACATTCTCTTCAATATCTTTGTTCAAATGATGACACCTACAAAGCAATCTTCTGGTTATATTCTTCAAGCCAGTCAACTTCTTGAAGCCCTGGGAATTACTCTTCAAACTTCCTCCCAACTGCACAAGTTTAAAATTCTGAATCATGAATATCTCGCAAGCTTTTAATCCAGAGAATCAGCTGACTCAATGATTGCAAAAGTACAAAAAACACTAACGAATAAGTCTATCAAAAAGAAAAGAAATCTTATCATTTATGACAGTGATGAAACTGACAGTGAAAAAGTAGTTAAACTGCCTCAAACCAAGCGAACAAGAACGTTACAAACAAAGGCTGTAACTTCCCCATCTAAATTGATCATTTCCTTGGCTCCTAAACTAGCTAGTTTGATCTCAACTGAAGATACTCACCTCATTGATAAAACAGCTAAGGAGTTCACAACCAAAACTGATCCAAAAAGAAAGCAACCTATGATGATTGAACCACTTCAGCGCCTTCAAACATCTCTAGAAATCCCAACACCCGAAGATTTGAGCACTGTTGTTAAAACTCAGAAAGCTACCCTGCAGTTTATCTCACCAACTATAGCTCTGCCTCCAGCAACACCAATCGGTGGTCTATCCTCGAAACAAATTGTTGAATACACTCATTCAGGCTTGGACTTGGTTGCAGGAAGTTCACAATTAGCATCATCCTCAGACCCTGACAGACCATCCAATGCCATTCAACTACAAATTGACTTGACCATGGATGAAGTAATTGAATATGCTGAGAAACGCACTGCTGAAATCTTTGATACTTGGCATCAATACAGGACTTCTACATTAGCCAGACACTTCACCAAGAAAGCTGAGCTATCTAAGTTTGTCAAAACTGAAGAGATTGTGCTAAGAGTAGTCAAGACTGCCAATATTCAAGACGCTTTGATGAGAAGAAAGTACTTCTATGATCTCTTACGGATAAAGAAGCTAGGAGAAATTGTTGGTGAATTTCAAAGCAATTATGATCCATGTGCTAGAACTTCTTATGAAGAGAGAGCCATATTCATTCAATTGCAAACTGATCTAATCCAAATCCAAACAGAAGTCAAATTCTGGGAGACTGATCAAAATTTGGAGATTCCAGAAGCATTTGAATGGAAGAAACACAAAACTCATTCCTCATCCAAACCCAGACACAAGAAGACCAAGAAAAGTCATACTTCAACTGAATCCTCCAACCAGTCTATTGATCAGGCGTTTGATGAACTTCAAAAAGAAACTTCAGTTGCTCCGGATACAACCATTGAGCAGCAATTACACTCTTCAGATATTGACAAAACTCTACCTCAGCTTCAACTTATGCATGTTGATGAAGTTGTCTCTTACATTGAGACAGAGAATAACTCAATGTTATCAGCGCCAACTACAGAAGAATTTGTATCTCCCGTGTTTCTTCAAAAAGAACTTGAAGAACCTCAACAAATCATCATGGACACACAATCTTCTCCAATTCATGATCAAACAGACGAGTCATTCACTTTAACTCAGATGGAAATCTTATAACCACACCTGTCTCAAGTAGATGAGTTATCAAACCCCGTTGAATCAGTTATGACAGAACCTAAGGAAGTCAGTCAGACTTTGGACAATCCATCTCAACTCAATGACACACCTGTTCAAACAGAGTCTGTTGCGGAGGAAACACCCTCTAAACTCACTTCAACTGATGATTCTTTGGTTCCACCAGTTCATCTTGAGGACAAGGAGTTGCAAGAACCGATGAATGAATCTTCCCCAAATGAACAAACTATCAATGATTCATCTTCTCCTGCCAAAGCTATTGAGACAGAGACTTTACCTCAAACTCTAGCAATGATTGTTCAAACAGCTCCTGAATCATCAACTCATCTGGAAAAGGGTAAAGGAAAGGTTGAAATGCTCACAATTACTCCTTCATCTCCTACTAAAGGACAGAAGCAAGATTTTTCCAAAAGAACATCTCTTATTCTCTGACAAAGGACTTCCATCTCCAACATCCACAACTGAAGATGACTGGTATCAAACTCTTTCTCTAATTGAGAACTCATTTTATGCCATGTCCAAGACTGTCACCAGTCTTAAAGAAAATCAACAAACTACAGACAGCAACATCTCCTTTTTGAGACAATCGATGAATGCTGAGTTTGGAAAACTTCAGGAAAAGCTTGCACTACTGGATAAGCTCTTTGCAGATTCAAATCAATCAACTAGCTCATTGTCTCATCTGCAAAACTCTCATTAGTCTTTGGAGACAAAAGTTGACAACTTGAATGGCTTTGTTCAAACACTTCACAATTCAGTTCAGTCCAATTTTCAAGGGATCTCTCGGCAACTGAACTCGTTAGCTGACTTATCTCAGAATATCTTGCGAGCTCAACATGAATGGGCTCTACAACGCTCTAATTCAGCGGCTCATCCACCAGCTCGTAGTTCAGCATTTCATAGACCATATTCTGATCGGCGATAGTTCTTTTTCTCTCACATCAAGAACATTATCTTATCTACTCTAGTATTTCTCAGTTTATCAAAAAGGGGGAAAGAGTTCTTACGACCTTGATTAACTTTGCATGACAATGAAATTCAGTTTTTGATGATAAACAAATATATATCAGTTTATGATGATGACAATGAATATCAGCTTATGATATGACAAACTGAAATGTTTTGATAAACACCAAAAAGGGGGAAATTGTTGGAAAATTTAGTTTTGATATTTACAAAACAAAGTCAAACTACTTAAGCAACTACAGAAAACCAAACTGATATACAGAGGTTGATGACGTCATGATGACCTACAGATACCTCGACTAAACTGAATCTATCAGTCACGCTAAAGGAACACAAATCAGTTTACCTTGCTAAACTGAATTCATCAGTCCATCCTTACTCAACTGATTATCTCAGAGATACAAAACAGTTTACCCTGCTAAACTGAATCTATCAGTGTACCATTGCCCAACTGATTGCGCAAATAAATTCACAGTACTTCCGGATAAGATCGTCCGTACTCTGACATATCTGCAGAATGTAGTGCCGCGATACTAAGGGAATGTCGGCGTCAGAGATCGTTGATGATAGTGACAAATCCAACGGGAATAATTTGAATCCTATCTGAAGAACACTTTGAAATTATGACCGTTGCAAACCAAAGCTTATAAATAGAGATCTTGATCAAAGTTCAAAGGGGCTGACATCTCTGCTATTGCTAAAATTTCAAAGAAGCATCTTACGCTCAAGACTTGATCAAGAAACTCGAAAGCACAAACACTCAAAAGCATCATTTTGACCATTGAAGGGTCGATCTTTGTGCTAAAAGATTTTGAGTTGTATTTATTCTACTGTAAAATCAGTCTAGGACTGAAACCAAGGTGATATACTAGGAGTTCTTGTTTAGGCAGTGTTTAAGTCCTAAATCGGATTGGGTTTGTGCAAATTGCTTGTATAAATCAAAGTCTTCTAGTGAATCCTTCCGAGGTGGAAGAAGGGGTGATGTAGGAGTGTTTGAAATCTCCGAACATCCATAAATAATTTCTTGTGTCATTTCAGTTTACCATTCATCCTCATACTTCATACCTACTCCTAAACTGATTTACACTAAGTGTTTTAAATATGTAGCTTGACATCTTTTCGCACACATTCTGTTTGTCAAACTACATTCGACACTAAGATAAGCCTTGAACTCATTCTTAAATCGATCGAGTTCCATTTTACTTAGTTAAAACTGCTTGAAAGTATATTCACCCCCCCCCCCCTCTCTAGACTTTCAACCGATCCTAACATACACTTCTCCTCTGTGAAATTTTAATAGGCATCTTAAACCCCGATCTTTTAAAAAATTAGCACACTCACCCTTCAGATGAGTGATTGTTGCACACACGCCCCTTATGCGACTGGACAAAGATTTTGATAATTTTTTTGCACCAAATACTCCTGTGAAATATTAAAAATGCATATTTAACCCATGTGAAATTAATTTTTAAATCTATTCAACCCATAATACATAATTTTTAATAAAATCCAAATATAAATATTTAGCAAACATTTTTTGTTTTATTATTTTTTATTTTTTATTTTAAATGTATTATCATTAATGAATTATTTTCTAAAAAATATTATTATTTTATCTTATTATCATTATTTTATTAAACTCACTTCGTATTTCCAACTTTTCCATTAAAAATGCATTCATAAACAAGTATTTAAATAATTTCAAGTACCAAAATATTGAACTAAACTGATAAGTTCAAACATATTGTTTTTAGATTTAGGACTATATTTTATTGAACCAAAATTTAAATTTTTCGAGAATATGCATTGCACAATTTGTAATAAATAATAAAAAATAACAAGATTATATAATTCTAAATCGAAAAAGTAACATTCATGAACTTATCATTTGGTTCAATATTTTGGTATTTTTAAATATTTAAATCCTTATTTATGAATCATGTTTAATGGAGAAGTTGAAAACACGAATTGATTTGTTAAAATAATGATAACGAGAGAAAGTAATAATTTTTTTAGAAATAAATTAATTAAAAATTATAAATTTAAAATAAAAGTTAAATTAAAAAAATTAAAAATGTTTGGTACTTATCATGCACTTATCATTTTGTTTTAATATTTTGGTACTTTTAGGTATTTAAATATCGTTTATGAATGCATTTTTAATGGAAAAATTCGAAACAATAAGAAAGTTTAATTAAATAATGATAATAAGATAAAATAATAATATATTTTTTAAAAATTATATAATCATAATAAATTTAAATTAAAAATAAAATTAATAAAACGAAAAATGTTTGCTAAATATTTTATAATTAGATTTTAATAAAAATTTTGTATTATGAGTTGAATATATTTAAAAATTATTTTTGCAAAGGTCAAATATGCATTTTTAATATTTCACAGGGGTATTTGGTGCAAAAAAAATATCAAAATCTTTGCCCAACCGCATGAGCGGCGCGTGCGCAACAATCACTCATTTGAAGGGGCGAATGTGCTAATTTTTTAAATGGTCAGAGTTGAAGATGCTTACTAAAATTTCATAGGTGAGAAGTGTGCATTTTTAATATTTCACAGGGATGTTTGGTGCAAATATCTCGTTTATATATATAAACAAGTTTATATATATAAACAAAAAGTGAATGAAATTTGAAACTCGATTGTGTATTTATCCTTTTTATTCAGAGTCAGAGTCAAATGTCACACATAACTCGTTCATATCCGACCTTTCAACAAACACTTGCAAAATTGTGGGAAAGGTTAAATTAGGGTTTTTCTGGGTTTCTAATGTTGAGGGACCACCATGGCTGATTCATCATCAACCTCCGAAAACCCCCCAATTGAGAAACCAGGGTTAGGGGTTTTGATCCCTGATACGGAATCGTCGGATCCGGTTGCCTCCCATTCCATGGATGTTGAGATTAAGCCTGCCGAGTCGCCAAAAATTGCCCCTGATGGAGACAATGATCCACCAACGGAGGGCATGGTGGAGGTGGCAGACGATGCTGATAGCGACGAGGAGGAGGCGCAGTTGCTTGATGCCATTGAAAGGCAGGTGCGTCAGCTGACGATTGAGCAGGCCGAAATCGAGGCGGGCCTTGAGCAATCGCAAAACGTTGGAGGCTGGGAAGATAATGACTGGAAAATAGAGGAGAGGGATTATGTTCACGAAGAAAAGGATGGACAAGAGAAGGAGATATCAGGGGACGAAAATGAGCACGAAGAGGGTTATGAGGAGAATGCTGATGTGCCTGTACCGGGAGGGAGTGCGTTGATGGGCACGAGATATAATAATCTCAGTGGTGGTCGGAGGAAGGTTACCTATCCGCTTAGACCTGACGCTGAGGATTGTGCGTATTACATGAAATACCTGTCCTGTAAGTTTGGATCGAACTGCAAGTTTAATCACCCTCCGAGGAGAAGGAATCAGGTCAGTTTTCTTACAGAATGTCCGTAATTGTGTGCGCAAGCCATGAAATATGGGATCTTGGAGTTGTTTTTATCAGATTGTTGCTTATTGTCGGTGCATTTTTTAAGAGTTTTGAGTCACTGGAATCTACTTGGAAGCACTTATTTCTAGGGAATGACATATGATGGCACAGTTGTTCAGAAGAACTCGATCTTTGTAGAATATTGTTTTATGGGATGAATACGTTCATCGTACTTTGCATCTGTAGTGTTGTTCTTATTTGGGTTGTATATAAATAGCTGGTGAATGGCAGACCAATAACAATGTTTCCTTCAGCTATGAAAGTGATGGCATGATCCTCTTTGATTATGATTATAATGTTTATCTTACTTACCCTTTTGTCTCATGATATCGGGCATAGACACATAGCTGGTTATGCTTTTGAGTTCTGAGATGGTTGAAGTTTTATTAGTCATTTGTGAACTTGGCCAATCTTATGGAGGAAATCATACTGTGAATATTTTAGGTACCTGTAAATTTGTAATGATATGCATTCTGCAGTAGCCTGTGCCTTTTCTTTCTGTTGAAATTTCTTTATATTCAGCGTTTATTGTTTTTGTCTGGCTCAAATCCTTCGAAGTACTAGATAGCATTACTTTCACAAGGTTTTTTTTAAATGAATTTGATAACGCAGGGCATTAAAGAGAGAGTGAAAACTAGGGAAGAAAATTCCGAGAGGGAAGGACAAATGGAATGCAAGGTTTATCATCATGGATATATTTTTTTCCTGATCATTGAGCGATCACATTTCTTCAAAGTTACTCCTGCTTGTCCGCGGCAAAAGCTTACTTGAATTCTTTGCAGTATTACCTGTCTGAAGGAGGATGCAAATATGGAAAAGATTGCAAATATGTTCATGGAAGAGACCGAACCTCCATGTCCCATACTCAGGAGCTAAACTTTTTAGGCCTGCCGATTCGACTGGTATAGCTCTCTCGCACTCATAATTTGAAAATGATGTTTTTCTAATGAATTTGCTGATCATTTTTCCTCCTATCTGGGCTTTGGGTTGATTTAGATTTTTAAATGTTCTTCATTGATGTTGAAATAAACTAGTTAGTTTTGATGGCTAAAGCATTTCCCCCCGATACTTAGAAATGGGAACGGAAGAATTTTAGCGATGTATTTTCATGGAATTGGACAAATGGTACAGATAATCCACCTATTAAAATAGCACTTAGTTTGATCTTATATAAGTGACAATTCAATATTTTGTATCTTTGGCGTGTCCAAAATAATAATAGTTTTTTTTTCATGCAGGGAGAAAAGGAGTGTCCATACTACTTGCGCACTGGGTCCTGTAAATATGGGTCCAATTGCAGGTTTCATCATCCAGAACCTACAGCTGTGACAGTAGGTGACTCACCTTCCGGATTTAGCAATGGTGGATCTCTTCCATCACAGCATATTTCCACATCTTCTGTCTCCTCATGGTCGTCTCCAAGGACCTACAATGAGGCCTCTCCATTTCTACCTTATCCTACAACCCACCATGGTGCCCCTACTCCAAATTCCGAATGGAATGGGTATCAGGTAATGTATTACCTTGTGAGTATTCACATATTTGTATGGACCATTATTTTCTTTGTACTTCTTTTGTTGTAATTTAGGTTTATTCTTCATGTAAAAGATGTTTTAGAGATCAATCAAAATTTCACTTTGTGTAATTATGTTTTTTTTCTAGGTATGGTATTTGAATTCTCAATCTAGCTTTCTTTTGGATAGTTGGTGTTAATGGATAGCTTTTTTCTGTCTCTATCTTGGAATGATTTTTAAAATTGGTTTCTATATTAATATATCATATTTTCTTAATAAAAAATATTGCAGTACTTTTCTCAAACATTGAAAAATATACACAATATTATGGATGTCAGCTGTCCTTTACTTTTTATGCACCTACAGAAGCATTTGCTCAGATCTGAATTATTAACAGATCCCAAATTAATCATATCTTGTTTTGATTTAAACGGACATGTGGTCGGGGATAATATATTTTCCTTAGTATTTCTGTTTTGGAGTGCTCGGAGGGGATGCCGGTTTTTTGTTTTTGTTTTTAATATTTACTAAAGGTCCTTTGTATGAATATAAAGGAGGAAGACAAGGAATTATAGCACCACCAATTGCTGTTAATATATGTCCAATTCTATTCATTTTTTTGGTCTGGTGGTAAGCATAGATGAATCCAGAATCTTTAAATCTCCTGGGATATTTTAAATTTCTAGTCTATAGTTTGATCGAGTAATTTGTATCATTGAGTAATCTTTCTGTACTTCTGGAGTATTATCGATGAAGATTTGGTTTAATATTTACCATTGATGGTTCTGTTTAATACAGCTTTGAGGCTTTAACTAATCAAGCTCATCAGCTCATCGACTCCAAAGAATGAAATGAGTTCTGGCATGAGTTGGAACTTGTTTTAAAAGCCTCAAGTTTTTTTAACTTTCGTTGCTTAGCTCCTTAAATGGTTTAGTTTGATGGTACATGCAAAAGCTAAAATGATTCGTCGGTGTGCCACATCTCGAGGGCTCTCTATTATATCTTTTCATGTATAGAAACTTGCCAAAGATTACACTTAGCGCTGCTTGCCACTTTCAGACGAATTCTTAGTCAAAGCAAAACATTCACCTTTTTTTTTCTGCATATATTGTCATAAACGATGTTGCTTGACTAACTACGAATTGTTGTGCTATGTTACTCCAATATGGTAGTTGTATGATGCAGATCAATCATCATTCAAAAGATGACATTTTGATGTGTATAATGCTTGCTATTCCGGTTCATATCGACTCTGTTTTCCAGGCTAACTAGCTAGCTTATATATTAAAAAAAATGGTATCAAAATCGATTGTGTCACTATGAGACTGATGCTCATTGTTTCTTATCCGATCCGTTTTTTTTGTTTTGAATTATTTGAGGCTGCTGCCTACCCAACATCTGAGAGGAGCCTACCTACACCTCCAGCTTTTGTCATAAACAATCTGCCGACTGAGATGAACTTCCCCATGCAACGACAACATGATTTCATAGTGGATGAATATCCTGAACGTCCTGGTGAACCTGAATGTAGTTACTTCTTGAAAACTGGAGATTGCAAATACAAGTCTAGTTGCAAGTATCACCACCCGAAGAATCGTGCATCAAAAGCAAAGGCAACTCCATACGTTCTCAATGATAAAGGCCTGCCCCTTAGACCTGTAAGTTTGCATTGTTACAGTTTATCATGTGCCTGCTGTTTTTAAAGTGTTCGCGAAGTTTTTATGTTTGAATAAAATTATTGATGAGATAATGTGTCGAATGTTTTATAACAATATTCTCAATAATGCAGGATCAGCCCATATGTACGCACTATCATCGCTATGGCATCTGTAAGTACGGACCGGCTTGTAGATATGATCATCCATTGAACCCTGGAATGTTTCCGCCTCCTTTTGATCAGAAACCTTTTAGTGACTTAAGAAACGTTGATGGAGCTGGAAAGTTTAGGCAAGGAAATGAAAGCAGATCTTGAACGTAGCTACCTAATATTAGCACAAGAGATGTTCTGAAGTTTTCTGGTACAGTGACGAGGATTTAAACTTCTTCTGAACTTTGTTATGGATCTGAACTAAAACTTTTTGACTTAGACGTGATATTTATTTTAGTTTTGTGTTAATGAAAGCGCAAGCGGGTATTGAGGGATTCTTTGGCTGTTCTTTTCCTTCTATGTTTTATCTACAATTTCAAGTTGACACCCATTTCCCATCCTCTTGCCAATGTGCCGTAAAACTCCCTGGTAAGGAGCAAATGTGATGTATCTTTTAAATCTATGTTATACTGGGTGAAATATACTCGGGTATATTAGATTGTCTAAAACGTTGTACGTACAAGTGCTGCATAAAATTTACTTGTGATAAATTGATAATCTAGTAATCATAATTATGTTAAAAAGGGATTTAGTTCAAACTGCGTTTTAAGGGTATATTACCCTCGTGGTAAACCCTATGGTGACCATTATTTCAAGGAGAAAATTGATTTGAGGTATAAAATGGATTCTTGCATATTTTGGACAAGGATGGCTGCTTGAACTGTGTTAACCCTAAAGGAAGGAATGTTCTTAAGCATTTGCGGAAGATGACATGTTAGCCGAGGCATTATTCTAAGAGTGCATATTTTGTTTAGTAGACTTCACACGTGATAAGAAATATTCAATTTTAATGCATCATTGAGGTATTACCTTTAGAAGAAGGTGAAGTTTCCCTCCTGCATTTATATACATGTGTGTGTACTGTGTAGTATCATTTATGATCTTTATTAACACTGTAAATAGCTAAAACTATTGTGGCCCGTTTTGTGTACACAATCGGTGTAATTGCTATTGTTAATAAGAAATAAATGAGTTTTATGATATTTATGTTATAGTGGACATCATCTGTGATTGGTGTGAATGATAAGGATTCAATATTTTGCATCATCTGTTCAAATTTTACAATAATAATTTAAATTAAAAAACAGTTATTCATAATTTCATATATTTCAATTTATCATGTCATCCTTCGTCATTCTGTTCGAGAACCAAAAGATACCATGAAAGCCGTGATATTATAGCAGTCTTGTGATAAAAATAGTGCACTTTATTAAAGTTACCGTAATATATATTTTTTTGAAGGTGGACTCTAATATATTCACCACAAGCATCGTATTAATTATTATTTTCTGTGCATGTATTATGTTTCCAGAAATATTATGGTCCAGTAGCTATCAATGAACCATCATCACTACACAGTCAATGCAAATACATAATATAAATCAATAATATAAAAATTTATTATACGTTTGCAACTTTCATCATTATTTCTACCGATTTTAACTAATTTATTAAATGATTGTTATTTTAAAAAATATAATTTATTTTGCATAACCAATCAATTCTATAACAAATTATTAACAATACATCATAAAAAAAAAAAAAAAAGCCAAACAAACAATTTGTTTTAAATTCACAATGCGTGAATGGTATGGTATATACTTGTAGTTAACTCCAAATACCATGTTTCGGACGATATCCAAATTCAAATTGTATCTATGGTTATCAGTGAAATCATATATCAAAAATCTAAATTTATACGCTATTTATTTACACATAAAATTAAAAATAGTGGTTTCAAGTTTATGATAGTTATTTTTTTTAAATAACAAAAATACATTTGAATATATTTGAAATCATTTCATCCAAATTCAACCTAAGGGTATGCTGAAATCAACCTTGAAAATACGATAATCATTTTTATTCATGTAAAATGAATGATATAATCTAAAATTCAAATAAAAATGCAGCAAAAATTATACAATCATTATATTTAAAGTACAGTAAACTCAACACATGTAATTAATAAATTAGTGCACCAAATGCACCGTGGCGGCAGTTGAACATTTACTAATATATTTATAGGTTTGTCTCCCAACTACTCTCGTGGATTTAATTTGCCAGCACCATATTTCATGACCAACAAATTTTGGATCCAGGCTATAACGTTGTCAAATTATTTTACACGACCTAAGTCATTTTACCTTTTCAACAAAAAATAATGTAATAATAATAGCCACGAGAATAAATATATCGAGATTGCCAAAAAATGGCAATAATTTGGCCATAAAATAATAAATGCGATTCCACTAAATTAATAAAAATAAAATGGCTCGAAAAATATATGTCGAGCGTAGATAAATGTGTTATATTTTATTGATATTAATTCCGAATGAATATAATGACAACGTAAACCATTTGAACTTCCATTCAATTTTCAAAGTGAAATAAATTATTAAATCTTTTTATATAATTTTCCGAGATGATATACATGTAAGGAATAATTATAAGTTCCCTATGCAGATGCAGCCAAATTGTTCAATTGAAAAGTTGGTAGGATGAAACTATATTCTAAATAAACGTGGTAAAATTTCAATTTTTTTCCGATTATAAAACCAAAATATAAATTATAGGAAAAATTGAAATTTCACGCTCTACATATTTTTTTTTTCAATTTGCGATTTTGGTCCTTCTTATTATAAAAAATAATTATTAGTTTTATATATTTCAGTTTTTAACAATTTTTATTATATTTAATTGGATGTATTGCTGATGTGACACTGCACACAGACACCTCTTGTCTATAAAAATCGCAGCTAGAAAAAAGTATATGAGACAAAAATACAATTTTCTATGAAAAATAAATTTTATATAAACCTCACCCCAAACACCCAAACCACTAACCCAAAAAATTAACATGGCCCTTTCTTTCACATTTTCACATCCAAAAACCACTTTTCTCATCACCACACTCACTTGCATGCTCATCGTCTCTTCCTCCCAGCCCCATGCAAACCCCGTCCCCCGCCGCCGCCGCCCTTTCGACGCCGTATACGCCTTCGGCGATTCCTTCACCGACACCGGGAACACCCACTCCGCCACCGGACCCAGCGGCTTCATGTTCGTGTCCAACCTCCCATACGGCAGCACGTTTTTCCACCGCCCCACAAACCGATACTCCGACGGCCGCCTAGTCATCGACTTCGTCGCCCAATCCCTCTCCCTCCCCTTCTTGCCGCCGTATCTCGACCGCAAAGCCGACAAATCCTCCGGCGTGAACTTCGCCGTGGCCGGATCGACGGCGATAATCCACAGTTTCTTCGTGAAAAACAACCTGACGCTGAATATTACTCCACAGTCGATCCAAACTCAGCTCGCTTGGTTCGACAAGTTCTTGGAGAGCAAAGGGTGCAGAGATTCGATCGCCACCGCGAGCCAGTGCGCGGCGGTGTTCGAAGATGCGTTGATTTGGGTCGGTGAAATCGGAGCCAATGATTATGCTTACAGCTTCGGATCTTCTTTTTCCAGCCAAACAATCCAACGACTCGCCATTAATAGTGTCACCAGATTTCTACAGGTATAAAACACACACAAGACATGCATATGTAGAAACTTTAAAATGTTTTTTTTTAAATAATTTGTTTATGTTATAAGTATAATAGAAATAATTTTATTAGGATACGGTAGTTGTAGTTTTTATTACTTTTTTTTAATTAAATATATAATAATGATATATTTTCGTAATTTGATAAAATCATATTGACATCAAATTTAGTGATGCTTCACAATTTTAAAAATAAACTATAATTATATCATTCTAAAACTCTTTTGTGTTTGATGAATTGGATATGATGTTGATATATACAGTATTATAAGATAAGAAATCCAACAAAAAATAAGTTAATACATATAATTTAAATTTTATGTGATATTTCTATTTTTAAGTTTGATTTATTAATACTGTTGTTGTTATTGTTATTAGTGTAGTTTGATTTATTATTATTTGAAATACCGAACACATCAACTATATGGACGTGATCCATCCACTTTAGGAGTATCCATGTTATATTCTAAATTTTCAGTTGTCCAACTAATGATGTTCAACTCGTTTTCAACAACTAAAACCCGGTATCGTGTTTTAGTTATGCGAAAAATAAACAACTAAAACACGATACCGGGTTTTAGTGGTCGGGGACGAGGTGAGTAGGAATGGTTGGGCAGCTGAAAATAATTCATATATATATATAAGTTAGTTTTATTTAAATTAATTATATAACTAAAATAAATGGTTCAAATATATATATATATGACTTGAATTTGATATAATTATACTATTTTATATCTCAATTTAAATGATATGAAATCTTGAATCCTCGAGTTGATTTTGACGCTAATATAAACCAGGGAATATAAAATATTGTTAGGTGTGTTTGTGAATTTGTTTTTTGTTCTTGTTTTTTTATATTTAGATTAGATCGAATAAGATATCAGTTTGTGAATATAATTAATATTCAATCTTAAATCATATTTCTTCGAACACTCCACAGGCAATACTGAAGAAGGGAGCAAAATATGTTGTAGTTCAAGGCCTGCCTCCTACAGGATGCCTCACATTATCATTGTTCTTGACTTCGCCGGAGAACAGAGACGATCTCGGCTGCGCCGCCAGCGCAAACAATCAAAGTATCTCTCACAACACTGCCCTGCAAGCCAAAATCCATCTCTTCAGACAGAAGTACCCGAAATCTGTCATAGTATACGCAGACTACTACAACGCGTTCCGTAAAGTGATCAAGAATCCAAGAACATATGGATTCAAGGAGCTTCACAAAGTGTGCTGTGGATATGGTGGCGGGGAGTATAATTTCGACTACTTCAACGCCTGTGGATCGCCCAACTCAAGCTCGTGCAACGACCCTTCTGAGTACATAAACTGGGACGGTGTTCACCTCACTGAAGTCATGTACAGAGTGATGGCGGATGCGTTTGTGAATGGAACTTTCAGTGATCCTCCGTTTAGTTATCTGTTGTGGAAGAAAAGGCAATCAGTGTAAAGGAAATGGACATTGGCTGAGTTTTGTATTGGAGCTCTTAGTATAGAAATTTGAAATTGAAGTTCGTTATACATTTGTTCTTTAATAAAAGAAACACCAGATTGGTGATTTAACAACTATTGGTATTGATTTCTTGTTGTTTGGATGATTCGAGGTTTTCGTCCGACTCGTGCTCGAACCGATCGTGTATATGACCATACATTCTATATGTATATACAGGTTGAATCGATAATTGAGTTGGTTTGTATTTGATGTGTGAAGGATGGAATGTCTTCTTAAACGGAAATTGAATATGATGAGGTGACTATTTATCAATAAGACTTTTTATCTGTTGGTGGGAACCTTAGTAAATAGTAAACTTGTGACTGATCAGTTCAGTATAACGAGATAGATACGAAGTAGTTGCTAACGACTCATAATGTGTACGGATTGACATGGGTCCCAAGAGTCTGGGAGATGACAAGTCGAAACTACCTAGCTCGACTATTGGTCATGAGTACGTGAAAACGTAGACATCACACCACAACACAGTCGACATTTCTTTGCTCAAATATCAAAAATGAAAAAAAGAAAAAAACACACACCAAAACAGCAAGTGATGAATCTCAAGGATGGTAAGAATGAACATTTTATATGACTTCTCAACTGTTCTACAATGAGGATTTACATCATTCCGATAAGAAGGTGAAAACAAAAGAAAGATCTACCAGACACTATTGACATGTGATGGTCGGTATTATTTCAGCTTCCGCGCTACTCGGTTATACAGCAATAGATCAGATCAAGTATTCATAATAAACTAAGAAGAGGGCATCAGGGGTGTCTTTAGGTAAGTTGTTTATATAAAGATACAACCGTAAAACGTCTTCCTTAGAAAGGCTCGCTTGATCAACTATGTCTCTGCTGCAAGGCAGAACCCACAGATCACCAGAATTCACTCTCTTGAGGTTACCCCGGCAAAAGGGGCACGATTCTGATCTCATATTCCTGCGAGAAAGTAGTGATGTAAAAAGGTGGTCAAAGAGTAATCTTTCTTGGAGACCAGAATAACAAAGGAGGGTCACGTATAGTGTATATACCAGTCTCGGTAGCAGTTGATGCACATTTCATGACAGCAATCCGGCAAGACAATCTTGGTACAGGGCTCTAAGCAAATTCCACACTCATCTTCCCTTTCCAAATCGACTTCCAAATTCTTACAATTATTTTCGGATTTCTTTTTCTCGATCATGTCCAAGCCATGTACTTCCCCTTGATAACTATCCATATCCAATGAGGCGTTGTACAAATGTTCTAGGGATGGTAATATTACAGCTGAAAAATATGCAATTTTTTTATTCAGCCAAGCAATATTGTAGAGCTATCGATTTTCCAGAACATAGATACTGAGTTTAAGTTGTATTGGGAGCGTGAGCATTAAATTCTTTTGAAAAAATAAGCGTATGCCATCTTTGAATTGAACATATATAACGTTTTGAAAGGTGAACCCAGTAAAGACTCAGAACCATGCAGGAAAACAAAGGAAATTAAAATTCATCAAACATTGCCCAAACGGTTCCGAGCTGAACTTGTGTAACAACAAGAATGTGCTAATTTATAGAGTAATCTTCAGTTGACTTAGAAAATAAGATTAAAATAAACAGATTTGGTGCCACTTCGAATCATATAGCAGTGAAACATAATTTACGTACCATAGAATTGTCTCATGGTTGCTTTTCTACCATGAGAAGGAAACTTCTGTTTATCATCGAGATGCACCTGAAAATATGCCAAACTTAGACAATGTCATGATCTTTAAAATTTTGTGAAGAAGTCATATGCATTACTTACCTTGTAAATAACTACGTGGATAAGATTTAGATAGCTCGGAAACAGGCACGAGCACGAGCAGTCCAACCATTGCAATAAAAACAAAAATATAGGTGCCAAGTGATTGTAGACCAGTTTCATTTGCAAACATGCACCACCCTTAGCTCTTGAAACAGAAGCTGCCCTGAAGCAACCAATTTACTCTATTATGATCCATGTAAAAATAAAATCGAGCCCCAAAGAAAACCATCTAGTGTTATGGGAGTATAAAAAACATTACAAACAAGAAAATGCAAACATACGATGCTTATTAAATCGAGGCCGAATTTCAAATCATTAACACAAGTACCACAAACAAAACGAAAAACTAAAACTTTCAGCAAAGCCATCAAGTGGGTACTAATATGAGCCATCACCTGTGGATTTTGACAAGGTTGGATGTATGTCGAAAATCATTTTAAGCGCAAAATATGCATATGACATTTACAAACAGACTTGACAGCACAAAATAGTCTCACACAACAAAAATTACATCTAGTGGGCAAGCAGAATAGATAATGGCAATAGAATTCAGTTCAATGATTAAGTTGCTCCTTTTGATGCTAAAGAAATAATTGTTCTTGATACCAAAAAAATTCTTTCACCGATTATACATGGAAAAAAACCACTTGCACACGATTAATAGAAAAACCCCACTAATGAAGCCCATATATCACATACATATCTATGACAGTCAGAGCATAAATTCTCCACGCCTATCATAGCAGCAATAATAGAACAAAATTTATGGAAATCCGATTCTTTTTGTGTTCCTCGTAAAACATTAAAAGTTCTTTTATTGCAAAACATCACCACCCACCAAAAGCAAATTAAAAACACACCAGAATCACAGGTAAAATTCAAGAACTTCACACCATAATCAAGCCCCTTCTCTACATGCCACAAAAAAAAGACAGTAACCACAGTCCACTTGATACTTCGATTCCATCATGAAAATTGAAACCGCACAACCACACAGAAGCCAAACGTTTCAGAAATGAACCTTAAAAAATGCAAACTAATAAACAGCAAGAGATGTCGAGAACCCACAACATATTGGCATGCTGAATATCAGACTCAATGGCCCTCAAAGAATCGTGGCAAGAAGCGGACTTTTCAATCTGGTAAAAATCCATCACCACGAGAAAAAACCCTCAAAGATTACACCTTTTTCCAGCACTTTTTTCACACTTTTTCCAGAGAATCAAAGCCAAAGGGGGGTATGTTTTCAACGAGTCAAATGGGTATTCCTTGCAAAGAATTAAAGCTCCGATTTTTATTTTTTGAACGGTCCTTAAAAACTAATTCAAACTCTATAAATTGAAACCGAGTGTATTGAAGGCAGTCGGAGAGAGATGAGGTGAAGTCTATGCAGTGTGACACAAGTTATGCAAGAGAGAGAGAGCGAGACATACTCCGTCAAGAAATTCTTATTTATATATATATTGCCAAAAAAAATTTCTGAAAATTTTAAAACTCGAAAAAAATAAAAATAAAATAAAAAGGAAAAGGAGATTTGGTCTTCGCGTTGGTTGATTTGCAGTTAATGTGCTATGATTTTTTGTTAGATTCATTGAAATTATTTCCTTTGACTAAGTGGTGTGATTCTACGCATACATTGAAATGCCAATAATGAATAATCTTTTCTTGATGTTCAATTTAAAGTTTTATATGTGTTCATAATGGAATTATGGAAATTTTCAGACAATTAATATGATTCATATTTATTGTATTTCCATAGTATTTAATTATGCATCTGGTTTAAAAAAATTAAAATTATGCATCTATATTTAAAATTATATCTAAAATTTATCTTAAAATATACAATTTTTTAATATTCATGATGCTACTAGAACAATCAAATGCGTTTGGTGACTTGGTCATCTACATTTCGACCACCACATTAATAATAACCACCGTATTTGGGTCATCTATATTTTGAGTTGTGACTGTGTTATAATTAAGTTTTGAACATAATTGATATTTTAATTTCGGGTGTGCTATAAGCTATAACATTAGTTTCAATGATAATTATTATTTCGTATCACTAATAATAACAAATTTTATTATTATAATGACTAATATGATATGCGTGGGTTATGGATAATGTACAAGGGGAAATTTTAAACACAGAAGAGTTAATAATATATGATGGAAATAAATAATTTCCGAACAATAAAGATTCAATTGTTTGTTTTGTTTCTTTATTTTTATGATATGATATAATTGTGTTCTCACTTTTAAAATCTTGATCCCACACATTTTGATTTAATTATAAATTATAATTATGGTATTTTTGGTTCAAATGTTCTAATCTAACTTTGGAATTTAGTGAAAAAATAAATTAATAAAATTAAGATTTTATGTGCATCATGTTGTCAAAATTAATATACCCAAAACATTAAGTACTTGTTACTAAAAATATATTTTAAGGTGGATAACTTTTAAATAATCTTTCATGTTTTTTTAAAAAATAGATATATGATAAATTTTAGAAATCTTTGAAAAGTCTTCGATGCAACCAATGTCAACTCCACATATAATAGAGTATGCTTGTTTTGAAGCGATTAGAAAGTGCTATAGGCTGACCCTAAACGTGAGAATTGAGATTGAAAAAATAAAATAAAATATGTTTATTTGTATATATATAATATATATATATATATATATATTTCTTTATGAAATAAAAATAAATAATTTTGATTTTGTTTATGATGGTCATCTCAGACTCTACGTCACAAAGACACAATATTTTTTACTATTAGTCCATATATCAATTGATCTTGGTGTTATATTTTTTACTCGATTTTACTCTTCATCCTTGTCGATATGTTAGTAACTCACGATTCTGATAGCAAGAAAAACACACGTTGGATATTTATCCCCACTTAAGCATATCATAGCTTAATTTGAATGCAAAGTTCTTAAACGAACGCAAAACATTGTTATACATTGATAAGCATTCAGCATTGTAACCTGAGTGAAAGAAGATATTAATTTTTTATTAGATGTTATCGCCTCAAATAAAAAAAAATGTATAAATATAATACATTTAAAAATAAAATGCAACATTTTTATATTTGCAGTACATTGTTTTTTTTTTTTTTAAAAGGGGGAACAGATTCAAATTATTTATAAATAATAGGAAAATATTTTATTTTATTAAAAATATTAAAATTTTTTAAAGAGATCTCCATAATCTAATTTTTCATGATATATATTATATTTTTTAAAATATTAATTAAATATTTTATTCAATTTTCCATTCAAAATCAAACTATTCTATTTTTGTTCACCTTTGTATCCAGATAAAATAATCATCAACTCCAATCTATACTTCGAATTTATTGTTAACATATGCATATAAAATAAAGATATATATTTTGTTTAAGTAAAATACATTTTGGTACACAAACTATTGATAAAATGTCAAATTGGTACATAAACTATTGAAAATAGATTAATTGGTCCACGATCCAACTAAAAAAACGATTTTATCCATTTGAAAATTTTCATGTAAGTCCAATTATTTTTAGTAAATTCAACTAAGAGCATATTTTATTTTTCAAAGAAATTTTTATTGATTAAAATTGTAAAAAAAATTATACAAATTTAAAAATTATAAGAAGTATTTACTATTTTTATAATATATTTATATTTTTAAAGGTGTGCATATTTTCGAACCGAACTGAAAATTCGATTGTCTGAAATCCGAACCGAAAATCCGAACTTTAACCGAATTTTTTGTTTGTTCGAATTTCGAATAAAAAATCTAACTGAATTTAACGATTCAGTTAAAAATCGGTTCGGTTTATGTTTTAAATGAAATTCAATTTTTTTATTATTTTTGTTATTTTTATATTTATTATTATTTATTTTATTCATACAAAAAATTGATTTAAAAAATAGATTTTCGTTTCGATTCGGTTTTTTTCGATTCGGTTAACCAAGAGAAAATACCGAATCAAATTAATGGTTCGATTTTTGGTTCAAATCGAATTTTCAGTTTCGACTCGTTTCGGACGGTTAACCGATCCGTGAACACCCCTTATTTTTACTCATTAATAATTATTTATTCAAATATAATATATTTTAAAAATATTAATAAATATATAATAAAATGATATTTTTCTATTTGTATAAAATAATTGTCCAATTTTTTGAAAAAATTGATATATAAATTATATATTAATAAAACAACACGCAATAAATAAATCACATACACGAAATATATTTAATACCGATAAAAATATAATAACATAAATATTTTTTTATTTATTTATATTTAAATTCAAGCATGTGTAAAAAAAATATAAATTTACAAATTCTTAAATGAAGATATTTTAGGTCATCAGAATCACGTAAATTGTGATAATGAGTTAAATTTTTTACTATGAAATTTACTTTTCATGATCTAAATCTTTATTGTTAAACATTTTTTTGAACTCTCAATATAAAAATTATACCAGATTTTGAAATACGAAAATGGTAATTATGTTTGGTACAACAGTTTTAAAAACAAGATCAACAAGTTTCGATTACAATATTTGTTCTTATATAATTTGAGTTGACAATAATATTTATCTTGATATAATTTAAATAAACATGATATCTTTAAAATTAATCATTCTTATATAATTTGAGTTGACAATAATATTTATCTTGATATAATTTAAATAAACATGATATCTTTAAAATTAATCAATAAATAATTTTTTTTAGAAGGTCAATAAATAACTTTGAAAACAAAATTATGTACTTAATAAATTTTCAATAATAGTAATTGGACTTAAAAGAATTTTTCACAAGGATAAAATCGACTTTTTAGTTGGATCATGTATCAATTAAGCCATTTTCAATAGTTCATGTATCAATTTGACATTTTATCAATAATTCGTGTATCAAAATAAATTTTACTCTATTTTGTTTCGTCCTCTCTACATTTTATGAATTTGATACGAGTTAATTGCATACGTTATCTTTGTAAAAACTCCGTATGAAAAAATAATCTATTAATTTTTTATGTTTTCAAATCTCGAGTTTACACATTTTCATATTTTCAAATTTTAAAGACAAAATCTTTGTCCGTACGTGTTCTAATGGGTATGTTTATTCAAAATTTGAGAATGTGAGAAATTAATGGTTATAAATATTGTTTAGTGATCTTGTGATTTCACAAGAAAATAATGTACACGATTGATTATCGTATTTGACAATCTCGATATTTGACCTTATAATATTTACTCCTACAAAATAATTGAGGTAAATTTCAAATAAAATAAGATACAGAGATGTAATGAGAAGTAACCATGTAAAATAATGTTGATGATTGGATAAAATTTGAGAATGTGAGAAATTAATGGTTATAAATAATTTTTAGTGATCTTGTGATTTCACAAGAAAATAGTGTACACAATTGATTATCGTATTTGACAATCTTGATATTTGACCTTATAATATTTACTCCTACAAAATAATTGAGGTAAATTTTAAATAAAATAAGATACAGGGATGTAACGAGAAATAAACATGTAAAATAATCTTGATGATTGGGAGGGAAACGTTTGGTTGGACAGGTCAGATTGTCACCAGGGATCTGCTACAGCACAGGGTGAACTGAAAGGTTTTCTCTTTCGCTTTCATTTTCACCTATTTTCGAACAATCTTTCGATTTCTCAGCCTCATTTACGATATTTCAAAGAATCACCTGTTCTTCTTCTCCACAACGATCTTTTTTTTTTCCAAGGGGAGTTCTGTGTAGCTCGGTTTAGGTCGTGGTCTCCATGCCTATTTTCGTGCATGCTTGCTTTTCTGCAATTTTCTGATGTTTTCTTGCGATATTTGATGTGGGTTTTCTGTGAAAAAGCTTTGTTCCGTTTTTCATTTGACTGTAGAGTAATCTCTGTGTGTTTAAACGAGGCCAACAGGGCTTATTACGACCGTTCTTGGTGATTCAGAGTCTAAGGCCTTGATGTTGTTTGATATCCGTGGTCGAATCTCATGCATTCTTCAGTTTGGATGTATTGGTTGTGCTTTTTAGATTTGTACGGCATTTTTTTGCTTAAAAATCAAATCTTTCCTGCAAATGAGATTGATATATGTTATATTGAGGCTAAGTAAATTATGTTTTTCAGGTAATATGCGAAATTGAGGCAAAAACAAGATGGCTGGTGGGAAGTTTCGTGGGGGCGTAGTAGCATGTGATGAGTGCACCAAAAATTGCATAACAATTCATTATCTAGAGCAGGGAGGCCCATCATCCACTGTCAGTCGGTTTTTCAAAATTATGCTTGGAAGGAACTGGTCTGATGTTCTGGTACTTCAAGATATTTATTTACCTATTGGTATATCTGCATTGTTTTACTGCCTATCATAAATTCAAAAGGTTGAATTTGAAATTCTTGTTGATGAATGTTGGTTCTTCTTTTAATATATCACTTTCTTCCTAATGCGTGATGAAGTGTATCTATAGTTTTTATTTTGGTATATTTGCCATAGGAGATCTGAAATTGTCTGCTCATAGTTTGCTTAGTCCGGGTTAGTTTAAAAACATTACAAACTTGAATTTATGACGTAAAATTTTGGAGGATAGTGCCCACCTAGAATGTGTTTTATATGATTGGCCTATGCAATTATGACTTGAATGGGATTAAATAGGTAAATTGTCAAAAATTTCATTTTATCTCTGACTTGATGGGAGTTTTACTTGTGCATTTCAGTATTTGCCACCAAAATTTGCTCGAGATGTGAGATGCTTGCTTGGTCAAAAGGCTTGGATTGAGGATTCAAATGGGCAGAAATGGACTGTAGAGTTTTCGCTTGTGGATGGCGCTCTGGCCTTCCAGGAGGGGTGGCACAAATTTGTTGAAGACCATCAACTGGAACATGGTGAAGTATTGGTGTTTAACTACACAAAGCACGGACACTTTGTTGTTCAAATATATGGACTAAGTGCATGTGAGATAATGGACTTCAACAGGGGAAGGAAACTTCCGAAGAAAAGATTTAGGAGTCGCCAAGAAACAGTCTTTCAAGATGAATCACATCAAATTAGGAATATGCGATTTAATCCAACATCTAAAAACATGGAGGATCCATCTTGTATGCTTAGTAGAGATTCTGGAAAATATGAAGTAGAAGACAGAGAGTTTTTGTTTGACTTATCAAACTTTGAGATGGGGAAAAACTCGTCTGTTGTTGAGAACTCTGATACATCTTTAGACAGAATTGTTGCTGCTGTTGAGACCCAATTTAGAGAGCAGAGTGAAGTTATGAGGAATGACACCCAAATGTTAAAGCAACTAACGGATCATAAAAACAGCCATTTGTGTGGCATTGCAACTGATGCTTTCCAAACCAAACTTTCCGAAAATAGTAATTCCAACAAAGATACGCCAGAGGATGTTTCCAAATTCCAGGCTGGTGAGACGGAGAATAACCGTTTGCATGGATTTTCCAGTGATGCACTCCAAACCAAACCTCCTGGTAATAGTGACTCCATGAAAGGCATACAAGATTCTATCCAATTCCGAACTTGTGGGACAAATAACTACCAGTCACGTGGTATTTTTGGTGAGGCATTCCTTGCTAAACCTTCTAGCAATAGCGATTACGGCAAAGACATGTTCGATGAAATTTCCAAATTCCTGGCTCGTGAGACAAGTGTTTACCCTCCTGTTGTTGCTAGAGGTAGTTCACTGTAACTTCTCACTTTATTTGTTAACCAATTATTTGATACATCGAGAAATAACCGTGTCTTGCATCAGATATGAAATCTCCTTATATATGCAGTAGCCTGTTGGCTGACAGCAATCATTCCATAAACTCCAAGCATTGTGATGCTTCCGTCACCAGTTCAATGCACAAGGATCCATTTGGTTTGTGTTTCTCTGATATGCCCCTATCATACGTTTTCAAGATATTGGATTCGTCTAATTTAGAAGTTGATGATATATGATCTTTGTATTGGTTGCATTTCAAACTAAACAGGTAAGTCAGCTACTGCTGTTAAGAAAGAGGCTGTGAAATTGGGAGAGGACGGCTATGGATTTTTTCGAATATCTGACGGTACTGTTTAGTTTGTAATCTTTTACCATTTTATGCTTTTCACACTCATACTTGGAGCTTATTAATTTCATACAAAACTTATCAGAAGATGGAAAAAAAATATCAACTTTGGGAATGAAATGCGGTCAAATTTCGTCTTCCATAATAAAAACTGAACCCGACATGGATAACGATTTAGACCCAGCAGGAGCTTCCAGTCCCTTTTCAGCAGAGGTGAAAAGCCTGGCTTTCCTGGTACGATTTTTACTATGAAACATACTTCTTTTTTTTTCACCATTCTCTATATATATGGAGGCAGTGGCACCGACGCAGGAAATCTGTCTTTCTTCAACAGGTAGTGGCAAAATTTTCTGTCAAAAAAATTCTTTTAATAGCCCTCTATGTTTAAAAGATAATGTGATAAAGTGCAGTATCATAGGTGGTCTAATATTGAGTCATTCATCAGTTATTCAAATGTGGAAAACGTAGGTAGTTGGATAAACGCAAACCCCCAATTTTCGTGTCCTTCAATTCTCTAAGAAGCCTTAGTAGACCTGGAGAGCAATGTTTGCCTCTAATTATACGATGTGGTTGTCCATGTTAAACGTCAATTTAAATATAATCGTATGATCTCACTATATTTTAGGAGTAACTGAGCTACTTGCGATAACTTTTGGTGCAACAGCAGTTGCTCGTTGCTCTTAGGATGGAATTTTTAGGAAACTCGTATAAAAGCCAGACCTAGCTAGTTTTCTAGACCATAGTTTGAATATGTCTAAGGTTGTTTATTCTGGACTATTATCAGATTTTCCTTCTCTTTGGATAAGTCCTTAACTCTTCTTTGTTCTTTCATAGGAGCTGCCATTGTGCGCGCCTTCATTTCATGGAATAAGGGATAAGAGACTGGGGAAATTTGTCTATCTTAAAGATTCTACTACAAGGCTCTGGCCTGTGCTGTATCCTGATAAACCGCGTGTTAGAGTGTTTACTGATGGATGGGGAACATTTTGCGAAGGAAACAGCATCAGGACTGGAGATGCATGCAGGTTTCAAGTCGAGAAAATAATGCCATCATGTGTTCTTAAAGTTGATATCATCCGCAAAGCTGGCCGATCATCTAAGTGGTGATTTAAGCTTTTTGCCCGGATCAGCCAGATCTTCTGAACAAAATTTTGTCTTTTGTAGCCTTGTATGGTATCTGTTTCCCCTAGACATTGGTAAATTTGTTCCGGGTTGTGATCATGAATGGCCGGACGTTCCATATCTCAAACCGGCTATGTTCTATAGTATTGACTGCAGGGTGGCTATGGGAAGAAATTGTATTGCGAAGTAATCTGTACGGGACTTGTGAAGTGCGTAGTTGTGCATATCCGTAGGATGAATACACCCGAGTTTTGTCCATGTTAAGGTGGGTGAGTGGTTATGCAAGACTCAATCAAACTTTGAAATTGTAGCTATTGGAAGCAGTAATAGAACTTGGCTTTTATGAAGGTTCCAAAAATGATGCATTGGAAAGCTTGTATATTATTGGCTGTGCAAATTTTTTTTCTCGTAATGTTCCTTCCGGCCTTCCCCATGGTATCATTTTTTTGTTATAAAAAAAATAAAATATTATAAAATTTATAATTATACATTATCTGTAATAAAAAAGTCACTCTAATATCATCATATCTTACACATAAACTTATGACGTATAAAAATATATTTTGTGTTAAAATTTAATCTTCATGTATACATCGTATGTCGGGGATTAATGATTATTTAGTTCCTATTTCGTTGTAAAACTTTCGATACATTCAATTTGTTCTCCCAAATTCGATCAACACAAGTAATTTTTTAACCATATTAGTATAATAATTTGAACAAACCCAAACCACAAATCTAAATTTAGAATCAAAATTCATCATCTAGAATTTAGAAATCAAAGAAATGCACAAGTTCCCTTGAGCGATCCTCTCCAATAACAAACCTCTCTCAAGGTGACTTGTGCGTCGCTTCACAAAGCTCAAACAACAACAACAAAAGTACCATCCACAATCACAAATCCTATGCTAAAATTTCTCATATGATTTCAAGATTATGTTCCGTCCCCGCGGCGGCGGCCGCGGACACTTGATTTTGCTCCTCCACCACCATTTTTCTCATCTCAATCATCCACTTGATCCACCCCACAAAATAGTCATAAATCCCAAGTGCAACATAGATCCCAATCCCTCCCACAATCCCATTCGAAATGGAATATGTTAAAGGCATTATTAGCATAGTAACAAATGCTGGCACAGCTTCTTTAATATCTCCCCAATCAATATCTTTCACCACTTTCATCATTAGCACCCCTACAATCACTAGAGATGGACCTATTGCCCATGGTGGCACATTAGCAAACATAGGTGTGAAAAATATAGATACTCCAAAGTATATTCCGATGATCACCGCAGTCAGACCGGTCCTACCGCCCTCTCGGATCCCCGAGACTGACTCGATATACGTGGCTATCGGTGAAACTCCTAGCACGGACCCCACGATGGTCGTTCCCGCGTCGACCATGTATGCCGAGTATTCGCCCTCGAATTCGCCTTCCTCTTTCACAAACTCTCCTATCTCTGCCATTGTGTACAATGTGCCTGTGGTGGCCAGCACATCAACGTACAACAATGTCACAAGGGCTATCCAAACTTCACTAGTGTTGAAGTTTGTGAAGCTAATGGCCCCTAAAGTGGACTCAATCTTGTGGAAATCCACCACTTTCTTGAAGTAGTCATAGTTTGAGTCTCCTTGTGGTGTGTAAGGGAAAATGGTCACACTAGTTCCTCTTATCCATGACACTAGTGTAACAAAAAGCATGCCATATATCATGCTACCTTTGACATTTTTCATTAGGCCATAACATATGATGAGGAAGCCGACCGAGCCGAGCCAGAACGTCGGGCTTTGCATCTTTCCTCCGACGCACTCTCCCGTGGTTGGGTTCGAGTCTTTGCAAGCAGCCACGGTCACAAGAGTCGCGGCATCTGGGCCGATGAGGCCCAATCCTTGGTGGGCCTGTAGGCCCACAAATGCGATGAACAGCCCAATACCGGCCGCGCAGGCTAGTCTCACCGACTTAGGGATCAGCCGAGCCAGTTTGGAGCGAAGCCCGAAAACAGCTATGGCAAGAAATGCACATCCTTCTACCAAGACCACAGCCATGGCTGTCTTGTATGACATGGACCCGGAACCATGGAATCCAACTAAATTATAGGCCAGGTAAGCATTTGGGCCCATCCCGGGAGCCAGGCCCAGTGGGAGGTTTGCAAACAAGCCCATTGCAAATGACCCTATCATGGAGGACAAGGCAGTGGCAACAATAAGATCACTCTTGAGTTTTGAAAGACATTTTTGGTAGCCTACATTAGGCTTCATCACACAATCCGGACCCACAGCTTCACCGGACTCCGCCGTACAATCGGAAATGGAGCACATCCCACCGGAATCAGCCAGGATGGTGGCGTTCACGGTGATGATGTACGCCATAGTGAGAAACGTCGTCGTCGCAGCCCGCCACTCCTTCGTAAAAGAAGTTTTTCTTGATTCCAACTTGAAAAACTTGCCAACCTTGCTCTTTGAAAAGGCTTCATCCAAACTTTGTTGCACATTTGCACACAATTTCCTCCCCATTTACGTGCTATATATTATGTTTTGCCACTCTTTCTTTTTGTTTTGCTCCAAGTGTTTTGTTGAGTAGGTATATATGTGTTTGTGGAATATGGCCAGGCCTCTCTTATTATGAGACTTTCATGCATTTATTATGGTTGGATTATTTATTTATTTATTTAATTTTGCCGAAAAAGATTATATGTAAAATATGATGCAATAAAGAATCATGTTTATTAAATTGTAATGATGTGGTTTCATGCGGACTGACTGGCTGAATATGCAGGCATTACAAAACAAAAAGCAATCATGTCTTTTAAGGAATTTAGGGTAAGAGTAAAGTTGGCAGGCATAATTAAGTGCACATTCTTATATTAGTTATTGAGTGTACTTTTTAAAACTTTTTTGTTTGCTTTAACATTCTATATTTCCAATAATGCTGCATTTAAGTTGCCACTAATGACTTTGGTTCCCACCATGATTTTTAATCACCTACGCTGTCACATTATTCAACATACTTTGAAGTTTGATCAATTAATTTTTGACCCCACAAATAAATGTTTGTGATAATGACTTGTGGGATTGTTTAAGGTTCATTTTGAATTCATTGATGGCAAATAATAGCATTTAATATTGTTGGTTAATATACGCTCAAATTCTAAACAATAATAGTGTCATACATGATACACCATCATCTTATTTGAATTTATTGATTGTTTTATCCATGAGCCAAACAATATCATGCTATGTGTTCAATATGTTCTGCATAAAATCCACGTACGGAAGATTTTTTGGGACTTTTTTTAATTTCAAATAATTCACAGATTAAATTTTGGGGAAAATGATAGTATAATTCCTTTCAAAGCATCCATAAAGGTTTTTTTTTAAAAAAATAAAATTAAAAAAATGTAGGAAACCATTCTATTAATTTTCTCACTAAACCTAACTCCTGCAAAGTCAAAAGATTAATGTTATTTTCCAAAATAGTCTTGACAGGATATTCTTTCAAATATGGTATTTTTTTAGGAACAAATTTTATTCGTTTTGACTTTTGACAAAATTCTTTAATTTAGTTACCCCAATTCTCCAACAGAAATATTTATTTGTTTCCTATTACTTTAGTAAAACTTACTTAATTGAGATACAGTTATGTCAATATTAAACCAGTCAATAAATATATTTACGACAATATCTTATTTACTTGATTGAATTTTGATTTATTATATATCACATCTATGGTTTTAAATTATTTGTTATATAATTATTTTGATATAATCTTTTAAGATAAAAGAAAATATTTTCCACTCGTGAGTGTAAGATCAACTATCAACTGCTACACATGCAACACTCTCCTGCCGTAGAATCCATAAATACAATTCATAATTTCATACATGTCCATGCAATATACATCGTCATCAATACAAATATATAATATTAGCGATCATGATGGTCGCGATATATGTGTTTTGTAAAAAATATTAGAGATTGAAATATTTTATTTTAAAAAATATGTAAAATAAAAGTTATATATATATATATATATAATGTCAAAGTTGAATGTGAATAAAATCATTGCTTGTACCGAGAAGGGTTGAAATCGAAATATAAATCGAGCACCCAATCGAGCACCCAATCGAGCACCCGACATATTGTTTATAAAGTATAACACTGAACGTCCGATGTTGCAACACAAGTTGAATTTTACAAAAATAATTCGAAAAATCATAGATTTGTTTCTTAAAAAAATAGCTATATATATATATATATATATATATATATATATATATATAGTTTTCAACTTTGATATTATGATTTGATGAAAATTGGTTAAATAAGGTTGAGAAAATGATACGATGCACTTGGGCAGACATTGATTCCCAATGCGTTTGAACCAAACGCACTGAGAAAATAATAAATCCAACGAAAATATTTATTAATTAATTTGACTCGGAGATTCCCCACTTTGTTCCCATTTTGGAGAACTGGCTGAAGATACTTCGTATCCCAATCTTTGAATTTTTCTTACGTTGTCATTATTTTTATGTAGTTAAGCTTCCACTTATGTCCGAAATTTAAGGAACAAGAAAAAAAAAGTATTTAAATTTTTTTATTATCAATAAAAGGATTAAAGCCATGGCGAAAAATGATTTTTTCCTTAGAAAAAAATGCATTAATTATATACTCTTTTGTGAAATCCTAAAAGAACTAATAATCATTTGTAAAAAATAAATAGCTCGTAACTGCTATATATATATTTTTTTAAATGCTTATAGACCCGTATAAAAAAAATTAATAAAATTCTAAAACTCTTTAATTTGTTGTATACAAAATAATTTTTAACCATAATTCTGCATCTAATTCAAAATCTAGTGATCAATACACATACATATAAAATAAATTATTTTTTCCGTTTTTATTTTTTAGTCGGGTTGTGGTATTTCAATGTATTTCTTTGATCATTTTATATTGCCATGTTGCAAAAATTATTACATGTATTTTAATAGTAAAAAGCTTTTTTGTGTGGTTTTAATGACAATTTTCATCTACTCAAACACATAAAATATGAACTACATATTGTAAAGTATTAAAAGTATATACTCTAAAATTATGAAGTTGAAGGTATTCGAATTTCTTTTTCAAAACATAATGAATTAAGCGTGTATTTATTTTCACATATATTTATTAGTTATTTTGATATTTCACAAGGAGTTTCTTGCAATTTACCTCTAGAAAATATCAAAAATTGTCAGATATAATTTTGGTGATCATGAAGTTATTTAATTTCAAGGATATTTTATTTCATTTTTTAGAATCTGATTGCTTGAATAAAGTCAGAATTTTTTCAAAAACTTGCATTTTTTTTAAACAGATCTTATCAATGATATTTTTTTTTTGAGAATTTATCAATAATATTGGAAAACCTGAAAAGTATTTTAATATGTAAAACGAAAATATATATTTATTATTTTTAGTGTGTAGAGCTAAAACTTGCACACACAAGCTATAACGATGAAAGAATAATAAAATAAATATTAATAATAATAATAATAATAATAATAATAATAATAATAATAATAATAATAATAATAATAATAATAATAATAATAATAATAATAATAATAATAATAATAATAATAATAATAATAATAAGAACGAATCTCGGCACAATGATTGTTAAATTAAAGGTTTATAATGATGGTATTTAATTATTTATTCATTCTTTTCATATTATATATCTATTTTTATCACAATATGATTATGCTGATTCATCGACTCGTAGGGATCGAAATACGTATTTAATTATTTTATTTATAATCAAATTTTAGTCTAGTGAACGATATAATATACTCATAAGTCATAAGTATTAACGAATTTAAACCTTTCAATAGTCTAAATATTATTTTTTCCATGTTACTTAAACTCCTCAACACACGAAAGATTAAATAATTATGACTTATAGTTCATCTGACATCAAAATTTTTTTTTTAAAAAATTTTAAGACGATATTTGAAATTCGAAATCTAATTATAAAAAACTCAATCACCAAACTAAAAGAAAAACGAAAGATCAAATAAAATATTCGTGGGTTAGTTCAAAGACTTTTCTTTCGCCCTTGGTACCAGCAAGATTCTAGTGCAAATTGGCACCAAAGTATAATAAACCAAAACAAAAGCTAGTTTTTTTAAATATTAATACAATATAATATAATGGATTGCTTTTAATTTTGATAAAATAAAAGATCCACTTTTATTTTGTAAATTACGACTTTAATTTAATTGCATGCGCAAAATTCCTTGTTAATTTTAATACTGTTAAAAAGCCTGAAGGGGTTCTTCTTTTAATAAGCTGACACCCAATTATATTAACATGCAAAGCTTCATCCATCTTATGATCTTATCGATATTGATGACACCAAATTCTCTCTTTTTTCAAAATTGTTCATTCCATCTTGATTCGAAGCTGTTCAGGTTATATTTGGTAAAATTCCATCTAAATGTACTTCTAGCTAAAATATAGGATTAAGCCTCTTTGATATAAATTTAATGCGGATAATCTCTAATTAATACGGTCAAGATATATTTTTCTAAATCTTTCTGAATAATATGATGTATGCCAATTGAGATGGTAAACACTTAGTTGTCGAATACAACCAAAAGATGACCATATGACTGTGTATCAGTTGAGAGATGACAAATATTCTCGTTTTAGTTGATTATACATTTTTATTTCATCTAACGTTTAACTCAATTTGTTAAAAAAATTAAATTAGAGTCATAAATAATTACGTAATTCGTATACATTGATTTATCAACTCTATATCATACATCTTTCATCATTCAATTTCAATCTCACGAACCAAATGGTATTTTCTCACGTTCATATGCCAACAATGTCAAGATTTGCCAAAAACGAATAATGTTGATTCGTATAAATAACTTTTGATAGTAAAACAAAATATTGAGAAAAAGTGTAAAATAATTGTCAAAAAATTCACCAAACAAATCAAAAGATTAAACAATTTGATTGCATGCTATAATATTAAAGAAGCCTTAATAGAGGTTTCCATTTTTCTAGGTTAGTACTTTGTAGCGTAGGCACATATATATAAAATAAAATGTTAAAAAAAAAGTGATAAAAAGAAACACCAAATCAGAGGGGTGAAACCTATGCATTATTTAGACTTTAGAGGCTTTCATTTCTTTTCGAATTATTTTTAGCCGAAAGGCAGAAAACAACCTTCTTTTTCTTCTTCTACTCACATCTTTATTTTCATTTATTTTTCTTTTCCATCCACTCAAATACGTAGTGATTGATGTGTAGGAATGTAATGAATTAAACTTTTTATATGAGTGAAATTGCATAAAATTTAGTAATCCAATGTCTTTCTATAACTTAAAAAAATTAGAGTATAAATCAAACTACAAAACATATACCATCCAAAACCAATGAATGATCGCCGTAGCTTATAGCCTATATGTCGCCAAAGTCCCAAGTTTGGGACAAAAACTCGAATTCAAGACTCAATCGTAACAAACCTCTCACGTGCTAAAAAAAAGGAATGGATGTTCCTGGTGTGTAGGGAATCTAACAAATATTCAATCACCATATTTTGAAGTATAACTAAATGTAATGGAAGATTTGTACTGCATTATTTGGAGGCCGAAAGTTTGTTCTTGTTGCCTTTCTTTCTTGAGACGCTAGTCTCCGGCCCTTCCTCTTCTTCCGCCTTTTGCTCCGCCTCTAGTATAGCCAACTAAAGAGTACACAAAAATATGTTAAGACTGTGATTCTTTATATTTATGGCATAACACCTGGAGACGAAAGAGTTACCTCGTCCAGTATTGGTTTCAGTTCTTTGTACCGAGATTCAGCAAGATCAAATCCATCTCTACGAAGTTCCTGAAGTGCCCATATACCATGCAAATTTCAATATTTTTCTTCCTTCTGATCTTATCTTATGGTAAATATAAACAGAAAACCGACCTTTCCAGTGTGTTGCGTGTGTTCATAAGCTGCCATTTGCCAGTACATATTTGTGCGCTTGTAGAAGTCCTTCAACGATTCTCCGGGCTTTATCAGGTAAAATGTAAGATCAGCCATTGGTGATACAAAATACAAACTAGAAATCATCAATCTCGAGTTTGAGGGAGTGCATACCATTGGAGTTCTCTGTGAGTCAGAGAGACCAAGGCTGGCTCTGATTTGGTCGATCCTCGCTCGTTTGTCCTTTCTTCGAATGTTTTTTCCTTCCCCTTTTATTATAGCAACAGCATCGCCCATTTGGAGAGATACAGTCGCACCATTCGTATCCTTGACAAATAAAAAAATGTTTTTCGTGTGAAAAAATCAGACAACTAGGAGGATAAGTTATTTTCAAGAACTTTTTGGCACCTCCATGGTGTCCTCTTCATCGCCAGACTCTTCAACATCATCATCTTCACTCTCGCTCTCTTCCATTTCACTATCGTCTTCCACATCTTCGTCATCTGAGACTTCGACCCATTCGGATTCAGATGCCTGCAAACATGAACAAATAAAATTCCAAAAAAGTAAAGGAAATGCTGCATTTGCATTCGAAGAGATGTTTTTAAGTGCACTTTCAATGGATTAATAAATCGCACACGACGGGATTTGGTAGAGGTCGATGAAGGAAGAATTTATTAAAAAAAAAAAAAGAAAGGTTTGAATAAAGTCGGCATCGTTGATGACAGAAAGTGGGGATCAAGAAAGCTAGATAAATATACATCTGTAAGAATAGAGCCACCAACCTGTATAATGCATTTCCATTCATCCAATTTGCTGAGGTTAAGCATATATAAATCGTCAAGCGTGATTTCTTGATCTCTAATTTCCATCATACCCCCATAGATATATAGTGTATCTTTTCCAACTACCATGCAGGAATTAATACGTCCACAAGGTTTCACTATCTGCATAGTCAACTCAAATTAGGGTAAACATTAATCTACGAACCATGCGTCCATACCATTAAAAAAAGGATGCACTGAAAAATTTTCATCAGTGGACTGACCTCAGGAGAAATGGAATTTTGCACAGCAACCCTTTTGCTAGATTGAAGATCTTTTTTGCCAGATCCAGAAGCGACTTCGTCTTCGTCTATTGTCGCATTTCTTCTCATATTATCGGATATATTATTGAGATCAATCTCCATGGCATTATCATCATTGTCAGAATTTTCATCTTCATCAGAGGAATAATTCTCTTTTTCCGTTGTGCTTTTCTTGCTCCCAAAATCTGTATTATTTGGTTTCATATCCAAATTTTTCTTTGACTGTATAGAATTTAACAGATAAGATTGTTAGGACATCTTATCGGAGAGCACCATTTGAAAGAATGGGGCGAGCAAGAATACCTTATCTTTTGTTGCCTTTTCCTTTCGCAGCTCCAACGGATACCTTGTTGAACATAAAATTTACATCACTTCATCAACTCAGAATAATTACGTCTAAGCAACACAACATGGTAATGGAAAAGATACAACACATCAACATTTGTCAAGATGGAATTTTTGGTATCAGACAATACGTACGTGTCTAAAATAAATTTATAAAAAAAAGTTCATTGGCTTTATTCAACAATTTTCATGGAAAAAAAAAAGATCAAGTTTCACGCATATCACAGCTGAACGATAAATTCTCCATATTCTTTATTTATTGGTGATACCCAGAACAGTTCAAAGCAAAATACTCAAAGTACAGAAACATATCATCATATAATTAAAGAATGACAAATGTTTTAAAACAAGCAGGAGGGTAATTACCATCGATGATTATCTAATTGAAAGCCATAAATTTCGTTCAAGAACAAGCTGATCATTGTGTCACCTGTAAAAAAATATGGATCAGAGTGTGAAAAATAGAGAACACAAATTCAGTAAAAGAAAGCAAAAAGAGTTCCAGCAGGCAAGAACAGCACTTTAACATTGGCATCTGGCTCCTCTCAATCTATATTGCATCTTATTTAACAACTATTATCTTTGAGTCATATTGGAATTACACGGCTTGGTTGCCTTTCATTTCGGTAAGAATCCAAGGATCATATAATAATTGGCCAAGAAAAAGTTTTGAAGTCAACTATCAAATCTTCTATTTGATGCTAAAAGAAGAGGATCAAATTTAGAAGACAAAAAAGAAGTGAAAATGATTTTAAAATGACCTTCCATTTCCATATCCACCACTCCTCCAAACAGCAAAGCCCTTTTTTTGTGGACACACATAGTGAAACCAGCACGAGGTCCAGGAGGCATCCCACTCTTCTTCACCTTTCACATCAAAAAAGAAATGATTAATTTGTTGCAGTTGCCAAAAATGTTTGCATAAGGCGTAGGTGAATTATTCAACTTATATAATATAAATTTTTAAACAGAACACAAATGATTGGATAGCAATATTCTGCATAGCTCTGTTACGGGCCCAAATATGGCTAGAGGTTCTAAGATACTGGGCCTGACCAAATCAAGCCCAAGAATTACAAGCCTTAGAAGAATCTAGATATGGTGGAGGTTATAAAATGAGAGAGTCGTAGATTGTTAGTGATATTCACTTCTTTTATTTGCTTGATACTAGCTTGGCTAGGGGGTTACTAGCACTTTTGCTAGGGTGTACAGAGCTTGCTCTGGGATATATTCTATATTGAATTGCATTATAATTTCCAGTGTTAAATTACGGTTGCTAACAAGCTCTGTATTTATAAAATCATAAGCCTTATAATGAGAATAAAGAAAAATGGACAAGTAAACAAGGGAAACAAAGGCAAACTGATAAGCAAAAAGACATGACCTGATCTTAAACAATTAAGGTAGTGTTTGTAACATCTAAAAATAGTTGATTATGAATTTTTTTCTTTAACAAATTTGTGAGGAAAAAATCCATAATAACTTATTTTTAGAAACTGCAAACACTACCTAAGATTCATTTGATAATTGAATAACGTCATGAACAATAGTTCAAACAATAACTTTCAAATCTGGATTTATTTTATGTAAAGATGCAAATAGTGTGTCACGGACAAAAAACATAGTACAACCCCACGAAAATCCTAAGTATTCATAAAAGACCACAGAAGAGGCAATAAAAGATGTCACTTATCATGCGCACCAACATACAATCTTGTGGGTATGATTACGGTCAGAGAGAAACACAGATACCTTATTCCACTCCCAAGTTTTGGGATCAAGACACCACATGTCTGAATGAACGATACCTTTCTCGGAGACTTTTTTATCTGATGAAGAAACCTCTTTTGAATAACCACCATATAAATAAATCTGAGATAAAATAGCATTTATTGAGTCTCACGACGAGTATGGATGATTCTATCACGACCATATAGTCAACACATTTTAGAAAGATGTTGCATTTTGGGAAAACAAGTTACGAGTAATTGCAGCACAAATTGAAACAGCAGTTCAGCAATCACATACCAAAATTAGATTTACATAATCTAAAGCTAAGAATAAGGGGCACATTACCAGGTGCTCGTATTAGTTTGTAAGAATCAATATTATCTGACTAGTGAGAATAGTTTGTAAGAAGCAATATAATCTGACTAGCGCTGATTGTTAAAAAGATGGTACAATCTTAAGAAGGAAATACACGTTCTTTAAGTTGATACTTGATGAAATGAAACAAAATAATTGGCTTACCGTATCTTGGTAAACCAGAAATTGGAAGCCACTTCGAGGACCTGGCCACAAGGATCCAGGTCTAGGTTTGATTTCTTGCCACTGTAACAGAACGAGTTACAAAATTTGCAATGAGAAAAACACAACCAATAAACATTAGCAATAGCAGGTCAATTATGCTCATTACCGTACCTTAAACAGATCAAGGTCAAATACATGTAAGTCATTGAAATACCTGTTGCAATTGAAGTGTTTAAATATAATAAAAATAGTTTTAGAAAACACACATGCTAAAATTTTCGACGAGCTTGAATTGAACAGTTCAGTCTAAACCAACAGGCATATAACATCTTGTTTTAATACAAAATGCTATAGAAACCCAAGGACAGAGCAAACAAAAGTAGAACCATGTCAGTTAACATGGGAAAAATATTAGATATATCTTGAGAGCGAAATAACAACCTCACTTCTCTGAGAGTGTCATAAAAGCCACCAAAAATTACGATTTTATGCTTGTACAAGACCTACAAAATAATGACAACTGAAGAACATGAATTACAACACCTGAAAAAAAAAACATTACTACGACAGGCTCCACAATTAGGATAAAATAGAATGAACAAGTAACCAACCACAATTTGAATGCAATAACACCGTGCAGGCATGCACAAACACAGACTCCCCCCCCCCCAAGAGAGCAGCAAAAGGCTATTCAGTAATGCTCAAACGACGAGAAGGGACATGGTGGAGAGAAAATTGAAGAAAACCATTATGAGGAAGAGTTCATGCAGTGTCACCATCTAATTCACTAGCTGTCACTCAAAATATCTTTAAACTCCGAAACTTACTCAAACGTTATAAGCACCCAATAAATATTGAAATTCAATCCTCCATATGACTATCACGACAAATGTTTGACAAGTCTCTTCCTTTAATTTAAGTCGCCACCAAACATGCAGCTCTTTCCAAACCAGAATAGCATAAATTCAAAACCTGTCCTCTAATACACAAGTTACTACGTAGTTTTGAACAAAAAAGAAACATGTTTGGCAGCTGCTACATTAATCGGATCAATCAATACCTCAGTAAGTTTGAAAATCAAAAGGAGAAATTGGCTCTCCATTGTACATTTAATAGAACTTAAATTGTTTGTTTTTCTCACAAAATAATTTCACTACTAAATTTAATAGGCTAATGTCATTCTTGGGGATAATAGGATCACAATGAATCACTATTTAGCCACCTCTTATGACTGGTTGGAAAAAAGTGTGCCTGAAACATCAGATCCACATGTGTCATCTCTTCCAAAATAGAAGGTCTAATGGAAGGCTAGGTAACATCAATGATGGCCAGCACACACATATGATAGAGAATTAGCAACGTGGGAGCTTAGATAAGGATAAGGTCATACTTGTAAAACACATTCATTTGTCATCGCAAATATAATCTCCCCAACAAAATTAAAGAAATTTTTAGAAAGCTCAGACTTACCATCCGATGACCTGATCGTGGGCTCGGACAACCTTTATAATTCAATTGCTCCCATTGGTTTGTTTTCAAGTCCAAAACCCAAAAGTCCTACACCATCAAATTAAAACTGATAACTAAATCTTTCGTGAGCATCGATCAATGGCATCATCACGCAGTACTTACCTTGTAGTGGTGAAATCTCTCTTGATTAGGAGATGTAAATTCACCACCTAATAACACAGACCAAAAAAGAAATATTTTTAGATCTAGCACAATGGCCAAGACCTATGCATTTATTCACACACATCATGTATTTATGCACGTGCATGGAATCTTGGAGTTTACCATAAATATATAGATAGTTCTTCCAAGCCACCGCCTGATGAGCACTTCGAGGAGGAGGGCTATTGGGGCTTGAAATCAATTTCCACTCTTGTTTTTCCACATCATATCGATATAGGTCACCATATACAAATGTCTGAATTATCAATTTGAATCTCAAACTCATTAGTGTCGAAAACAGATAAAGTCATCTCGTCGTTTACTTTCTTTTTAATAGGCTACCTCTTGGCACATTTTTCAGTAGAGTTATAATAAATTAACACGCAATGGAGAAGGCTGGGACAATCTAACCCACTGTTTTCCAATAGCAACTCTTAAAAATCCACGAAATAAACCATTTTGCAACTCCTAAATGTTCCCAAAATAAACCATTTTGGAATATCAATTGTTCTTTTAATCCAACTCCAAAAAACTGTACTTCTTAAGTTTTACATTAAAACCTGATGAGGAAAATCAGAGGAACATGTGTATGCCGTTCACAAAGCCAACATATAGTTTAATCAGGGTTAGAGTTTTCCCATTCAAACTGAAACCACAACATAAAAGTTGTTCTATCCATGCATTAAATATTAAATAACCAACAAAAAACAAGAAAAAATGCCTCACCTTGTTTCCATTGTAAAATTCACCACCGTAAAGAATCAACTCCGTTTCCTTCAAAGGATTGATGGTTAACTACATAACAAAATCGAACTCAATCAACTTTTTAATCATACAAAAAATGAACTCAACCATCTCTTTAAACATTAAAATTTAATGCATGAGAAAATTTCAAATCTTCCAAAGGTCCATTAATTATGAGTTTACCGAACAATTTGATCTTGGAGAAGGTGCAGGCACGTTGTCTTCAACATGAACTTCCTTCTTTTTAGCTTCTTCTTTTTGTATATTCGACTGCATCCAACAAACATCAATTATATTGATGCTCATCCCATCACTAAACAAACATTACATCAAATGACAAGCAAGCCAATGTTGAAACTGTCCCTCACTAGTTCTTAGTTTTCAAAAGAATTAAACTTTACAAGATTACATACTCAACCGCAAACCATAAAAATCCATCCAAAGATTCAATTTTTCACAACCATACGAAAAAGCCTTCTGAAAATTTACTCAATCCCATGTTCTGATTCATACAAGCTAGTCTTTTTTAATATTTACAGTTCATAATTCGATACCAGGATAGCATCAATGCCGTCCTCAGGGGAGAGCTTCTTGGACTCTTTAAACTGTACAAGATTACATACTTAACCGCAAGCCATAAAAATCCATTCAAACACTCGATTTTTCACAACCATAAGACAAGCCCTTGAGCAAATTTACTCAATCCCATGCTCTGATTCATGCAAGCTAGTCTTTTTTTTAAAATCTTTTACAGTTCACAATTCGATTACCAGGATAGCATCAATGTCGTCTTCAGGGGAGACCTTCTTGGACTCTCGGCGGGATTTTTTCTCCTCAGCTTTAGCAGTTTTCTTCTCCGTTTTCTCTTTCCCTTTGCCAGGTTTCTTCGTCTTCTTCCCCATTGTGATGCTCTTTGTGCTGTTCCACGGCTGCGAAGCTGATTTCTGTGTTCCCTACTTTGAAGTGGAAACCTTTCCTGAGTTTTGTACTTTTATATCAAGTTGTTTGTTTTTTTTTTTTGAGAAATATATCAAGTTGTATTGACTAAACATGTTCCCACAAAAAATAAAAATAAATAAATAAAAAATATATTCAATTAGCTCTTTTTGAAGCTCAATTAACCGCTAATTCATATATATTTATTCTTTTTTTTACAATCTAAACTCTATTGAAAAAATCACTAAAAACCATATATATTAGAAAGAAATAAAATAAAAATAAAAGTGATATATTATATTATATCACTAAAAACATATATATATTCAATTAGCTATTTTTGAAGCTCAATTAACAGCTAATTCATATATATATATATATATATATTTACAATCTAAACTCTATTGAAAAAATACTAAAAAACATATATATTAGAAAGAAATAAAATAAAAATAAAAGTGATATATTATATTAAAATAAATATTAACATTTCAATCTTTCAAAATACGAGAAAAAAACTTAAAATAATGAGATATTTTATGTTAAAAAAGAAAATTTCATCATCCATAGGCAAAATAGGTACTGTACAGCCTCTCTTAATTAAAATATTTGTAAAAATAAGTCATCAAGATATTTGAATAAACAATATTGTAGAATTTAAAATATTGATATAGACAATATCATAGAATTTTTTTTAAACATCATAGGAAAATATGATACTATAAAATCAGTGTGTCTATATACATATATTTGAAACATATTTTAGAATTTAGGGTCCGCATTGTTGAATTTCCAGAACATATATGATATATTTGAATTATAATAAATAAAATAAGAATTTGAAAATTGAATTAATATGATACAACTTTTTCTTTTTATATGACATTCCAAAAAAATTAAAAAAAATTACTAGACTTTTGGGCCTCATCGAACAAAGTGGGCTACATGTTGTTTAGGCCCATATTGTAGGACTGGCCCAATGACCATCGCTGAGTCTACAACCTCCGTCCCCGTGTGTCGACCAGCTAGAGAATCTCGTTGGTCACCCTCTCTGCAAGAAAGCTCGAAGAAATTTGGAAAATGGAAGCTGAAGAGGGAACGCAGCAGCCGCAGCTTGTGCTTGCCCACAAGCTATTCCTGCTCACGCAAAACGACGTCGATGACATCGAGAAAGTCCGCCTGCGAGATGAGGTCTTTAACTTCATCATTGCCAACGGTAATTGTTTCTTTTTCCTCGTTTTTTTTAAAGTTAATTTCGTGTTTTTATGTTATTATTTATAATTGTTATGGGTTTTGATTTCTGGGTTTTGATGGGATGTTCCTTTTTTGGTAGATATGGCTCCGTTGTATGAAACCCTAGTTGGCAACAAGATTTTTGATTTGGATCAGAAGGCGCTTGACTCGATGCGTGCCAAGATCGAGGAAGAGCTGAAGAAGCTCGATGAGAAGTAAGTCGGATTTGACGTATTAGTTGTTACGTGCCTTTTCAAGTTACATTTTGTTAGGGTGTTCTTGTTTATGGATTGCATTATGAGATTATTGTGATTTAGGAATTTGTTGAACGGGGATAATTCAGACGGCATTGTACTTTTGTGGTTGTTTAGCTCTGCACTATGGGTTCTTTAGTAGTCTCTGGTCTCTCACCTGATCCCTTTCGGAAATGAAGCTGCCCTGCAGTCCTTTGTTGATCAACTTCTAGTTTTTTGTTGCTTCTGACATCATCATTTTTGTGTGTGATTGGCTTGATGTCAGGTATTCTTGAAATGTTTCTCTATTGAAAAGCAAGTGTGAATCTTGTTGGATCCATTTGATTCTCCTTTATTCTGTCCATTTGATCTTGTCTGTTGAAATTGGAATCGATTTTTTATTGGTCATGAAAACTCCTTAGAGTTGTAGAATTCGTGATAATAGCTCGAGTTATAATTTGAACAATGGAGATTTGGTGGTGCTAACTGCTTTAAGAGTAACAATGCGAAGACCTTTGAGATTGATATTCCCCGGGAGAGTGTTGTCGTTGATTGTAGCTACGAATTGTGAGTAGATTAAACTTGACGAGAAATGGTCTGTTGGAGTTGGCTAATTGGAGATTGGGGTGTCGAGTAGGTGGCTGGAGGTACTGTCTTGTGAATGTGGGAGTTGGGAACGTTATTTGGGGCCATTAACTTCAGATATTTTATTTTATGAAGTTGAGACGAGACTAAAAGTTATTCAAATTCTGTTTGGGAAGTTTCTCCTTGGGATACTATATATTTAGGTTAACAAGCTCGTACAAAGTACAAGATATTCTATCGCTTTGCTAGAATAATTCTAGAACTCTCATATCTTTATATGCTAATTTATGGTTCAAATGCATGAATATATAAGATAGATGCTATCACATGTTTAAAAAGTGAATATTCGGAGATCATTATACATATTTGGGGGTGTAATGAGAAGAGAAATGGAGTTTGAAACTCTTAAGGGCTCGAGGAATGCACCAAGATGCCTCCATTTCAAGTTCAATGAAGCTTATCTCTGAAACTACCAAGGAATTTTGTTTTTCTGTCGGTAGCCTAAGTAACCCTTTGATTGGATAAAGCTTATTAAATGACTTGAGTCAAATTTTTTGCACTTCTTCAGTATACCATTGACCATTCGATTTCCTTGGCGTTTATTGTGTAAGCAAACTCACATTTTTATTTTAGACTTTAAACTTCATTGATCATAAAACCTACTTGTCAGGCTTTGTTGTTCCATGCAATTTATCGCTTATTAGTTTAACTTTTTGTAATATCTTCATATTTCGCTTCAAAAACATCTCGATTCAGTTCGTTCTGGGCAAAACTTTCTCATTTAAATTATAATCTATTTTTGTTCATCGAGAATGGAGATGGAATCATCTTCTTTTGTATTTTAGCATGTATCATTCTGGGAAAGCCATTGCTTGAATGCTTCTGTTTCTGTGGCTGAATTTATCTAGGATTGCTGATGCAGAAGAAAACTTGGGTGAGAGCGAAGTGAGGGAAGCTCACTTGGCCAAGTCCTTATTTTATATTCGCATCGGTGACAAGGTACAAAAATAACTCTGTTCTTCTGTTGTATCACCTTTATTAGTTTAATGAACTATCTTTGACATTTTTAATATTTAGGATAAGGCACTGGAACAACTGAAGTTAACCGAGAGCAAAACTGTCGCAGTTGGGCAAAAGATGGACTTGGTATTCTACACACTACAGATTGGTTTCTTCCACAAGGACTTTGATCTAATCTCAAAAAGCATTGATAAAGCAAAGAAGTAAGGGGAATTGTAGATCTTGCTTCTAGATAATTTTTTTCCCAGCCTTGTTATAGTTTTATTTAATATGGTCCATCCTTTGGTTCTGACATTCAACATTTCAGCTTGTTTGAAGAAGGAGGTGACTGGGAGAGGAAGAATCGTTTGAAGGTGTTTGAAGGCTTGTATTGCATGTCTACTCGCAACTTCAAGAAAGCAGCTGATCTTTTCCTTGATTCTATCTCAACCTTCACAACTTATGAGCTCTTTCCCTATGACACCTTTGTATTTTACACAGTCCTCACTAGCATCATTTCCTTGGATAGAGTTTCCTTGAAACAAAAGGTAATTAATATTTCTTCTAAGGTGGTCATGTTGTGACTAGACTGAACACCATAACCCTTCAATATCCATGTCTTACAATTTGACATCACCTTTACTCTAGAAGAACCAGATATGCTAAGTTTCCAACTTTTCTTCCTACTCTTGTTGGGATCTGTTGCAGGTAGTAGACGCCCCTGAGATCTTGACTGTTATTGGCAAAATTCCATATTTATCCGACTTCTTGAATTCTCTCTATGAGTGCCAGTATAAATCATTTTTTATGGCTTTTGGTAAGTGTCTTTATATACAAAAGTTGGCCGTCCTTGTTTTTTCACTTGCTCAAGTCTCATGAAAATCTTTTCTTTGCTGTCAATTAAGATCCTTGAAAATCAAGCAATTTACTGTACTGATGACTGATCGCATTCCTGCTTTCAACTTTCAGCTGGTTTGACTCAGCATATTAAGTTGGATCGCTATTTGCACCCTCACTTCCGGTATTACATGAGGGAGATTAGAACTGTTGTTTATTCTCAGTTTTTGGAATCCTACAAGAGTGTGACTATCGAAGCTATGGCTAAGGCATTTGGAGTGACGGTGGATTTCATTGATCTGTGAGTTGTTTTAGTTGATTTTTTTTTATGATTGATTAGACCATAAATAAGTATCATCTGCTGTCTCGTCAATCTTATTGTAGCTCAATATGGTTTATCTTTCATATACAGGGAGCTATCACGGTTTATTGCAGCTGGGAAGCTGCACTGCAAGATAGACAAGGTTGCCGGGGTACTGGAAACCAATCGGCCGGATGCTAAAAATGCCCTTTACCAAGCAACCATCAAGCAAGGAGATTTCTTGTTGAACCGTATTCAAAAGCTATCTCGAGTTATTGATCTTTAAAGTAGGAGACATTCGGGCATTTTAAGGACTGTGTTCGTTTGTTACAAACTTCTGTCGAGTTGAGTTGTATTCGTATGAGTTGACATGTTTCATCTTGACCTTTGATTCCAACAGAATTCGGATCTGGTGATTCATACACCGTGCTTGAAATTTTTAGGCACGATAATATACTCTAGTTCCTTGTTCAGTTGGATTTGAGCTCGTTAGTTTTGGTCCTCTGTTGTTTCCTCGTAATTTGTTGAAATTAGTAGTAAAGAGATGGAATATTCTACTTCTTGTGTTGGGTTTGTCACTTTAATATAGAATTTGAGAATTTCTCGAAGTTGTGAAATGATCGACTTGGGCTATGTGCGTAAACAAAACGAATCGAGCTGAATAGGAAGAAAATTTTTAAGGTCTGAATTTGATTTTGAATTAAATATATTCGAGATTGAGTTGAATTCAAAGTTTGAAAATGTTAATAATTTGATTGGAACCAAAAATCTGAATGTTCGAAATATATTTATTTAACATGTAATTATATTACGAAAATAAAATTTAAAGTTCACGAACTACCATAGTTGGAGTCGAGTTCGGATCGAATTCAATACTTTCGGTCCGGATACGAATTAAATATTTTTTGAGTTTGAGTGTTGTAATTAAAAGCAAAATAATTACTATTTTCTTTCGTAGTTTTAACATTGTAAATCCTTTGAAGTTTCGGCTGGGTTCTAGCATATACTCCCTATAAGTTATAACTAGTCCCAGTCAAAAAATACGCTCAAGATTTCAAATTTTATTATTTTTTTGAAATTGATATTAGCCAGAAATATTTATTAGTTAAAGAATTATTGGAACTGCCATAGAATGTAAATATCTTAATACAAACAGAATATAACTATGAAAACCAGCTACACGGGATGCAATATTCCGTGTCCAAGAACAATAATTATAACTACATAATACAACAATCACGAACTACCAGTTTAGTCCCTTCAATGCATTTTGTGAACGAAATGCACCATTCGTGCTAGAGGGGAACCATTGTTTCTTGATGCAACTTCTGCATCGAGCTATTTCTAAACATGACTAGGAACCGTTGGACGTAGTTGACAAACTGGACGATGAAGAAGAATAGAAACTCTCTATATTCATATCCTTCGTGTCCATCGAGGTTTCTGCATGCTTTGAGAGCTTGTAATTCGAAAACATATAAAGAATAGACATGTTTGAGCTTTGCTTCTCATTTGAGGAGTGTGCAGATCGGGAAATACCACTCAGGTTTGGAGAAGACTCGGCTGAGGAACAATCAGCAACGGTCATTACCTCCTCTGGTGGATGATGAGTTGTGATGGTACTATGGCTATTCGTCGTAGCAGAGCCCTCCGAGGTTGAGCTTTGGCAGCACTGAGAGCCTTGTTTAAGCTTCAGAAGTGTAGATTCTGTATGCATCATTTGGAACCAAAAACCCGAAGAGTTAAAAGATATATGAATTATATCATACCACCTCGAAACCAAACTGAAAATTTATGATCTAGAAAATATTTGATAGAGAGTGTATAAGTGGTTCCATGACACAAATTACTCCACGAATCACACTAGTCAATAAACTTGTTTGCATGAAAGTTGAAAGTTGAAACAAGCATTCCGAACAGAAAATGCCAACCAAAAATAGGCATTAACAGACTAATGTGACAAAATTCATGCTTGAAGAAGTCCAAATACCTTTTCCATTGTAATACTAGAGAATGATCACTAACAACAATATCGTAAGAGAAACCTAAGCTATTGTCAGAAAGGCAACCCCAAATCATGAACGTATGAACCATATAGTTGCTGAACCAGAAAGATCACTGTCCCACCGATCATAGTAATCAAAAGCCCAGAAGATGTGTGCATCCCTTTGCTACTAGACACAACTCAAGGCTCAACCCTCTACAAAGAGGCATGCCTTGCATCTCGTGTCTCGTCATCAGCGTTTCTACTACACGAGCTTCTCATAATACAATGGCAACATTTCACAAATAGCAAAGACTCAGTGCCTTCCAATACAGCAAAATTGTAACTAATAGTAACAGCACAACCCAATTCGGGTAAACTACATGAGGAAAACGATTACAATCCACACAACCCAAGCCCAATAATCACCTCCAAGTGATTGCCGGGAGAAATCCATTGGCTCGAATACCAATTGTGCCGTCTAGCTGCTGATGTCATACAATCCTTGCAGCCCACAGGCTTGGATACGACTGTCTCAAAGGACCCAGCAATTTCTTCAATACCGGTCCTCATAATTTCATCAAGGCGGCCAAACTAGATTTTAGAAAGGATTACAATTCGAAGCCAATTAATTCATCTTAACAAAAGATAACAGAAATCCCATCAATTTTCCGCCCAAATCCAAACAAGATATCGACTTTTCTACACATAATAGTTGAGACTGCAACACATCAATTCAACCAGAAAGAGCTACTAAACAAGAAACATTACAACGGGTACCCAATAACAAAGAGTGGCACTGACCATAAATGGAGAGGGAATCTTGTTTGGAGATCTTGGAAGATGACCTTTCCGTTTCCAGTAGTTCCAGAGAGCTTATCGGTGATGCTCTCACTCTACCCAACATTTTCTTCTTCTTCTTCACTGTAACATGTGGCGAATGGGAAGGAGAAGAGGTTGAGTCCAAAGCAAGATTCTTGATTGATTTTGAATTATTTTCCCATTTTTTTGATATTTTTTTTGAACATTTCTGTGGGCTAACGACGCGCCAACATGATCGCGGGATAGACGAAAGAGAGTAATTCCATTGGGCCTAGTTGTTAATCGGTGGGCCGGTTTGATACTACTTGTCTGACAATTAACATAACAATTGGAGCGGTTACAGTGGGTTGTTCCAAATTAAATGGATCGAGTTGGTAATTTTCTAATCTAATTTAATATGTTAAAATTGTAGATCGACCCGTTTTGCCTGAAATTCAATGTTGATGCATCTGTTATTACAAATTTAAACAAATTTAGTGTGGGCATAGTGGTTCGAGATAATCAGGGTAGATTATTGTTAATTTTTATAAAACAGATTAATCAACCGATATCAGTGGTTCATGGGGAGTTATTGACTATTCGAGAAGGGGTGAACTTGCTAATATATGAAAAGAATTTCAGAGATGTGCATGTAGTAACCGATTTTTTTGGTAGTGCAAGCAGTTACGGTTGATCATGAGAATCTTGGATATGAAGAAATGTGCACGACAAATATCAGGCGAAGATTGCAAGAACCGGTGGTTCTTCCATGTATCTAAATCGGCGAATAAAGTAGTCTATAATATTGCTTGTTTTACTTTTTTTCTATTTCAGCGTTTGTTTGGTTGAATGAAGAATTTCTTTCTTAGTTGGTTCAATTTGTAATAGACGATTATCATCATCATTAATAAATGTAAAGTTTTCAGTAAAAAAATATTCAGTCTAATTTTCATATTTAATATTATTATTTTATATATATTTTTTAAATCAACATACTCTTTCATTAATACATTTATTTCGCTAATTTCAACAAATTTTTTTATCTTACCAAAATATTAATTAATTAAGAGTAAAATCTATACGAAAACACGCACAAATCTAAATGAGAGGTTATTATTCATCAAATCAATTAAAATTAGTTAATACAAGAACCTAAACTTTAATTAAACAGTTATATATACTATTTTAAGTTTATTTACAAAAAGATTTCATAAAATTTAAATTGATATATCCCATAATATAATATAATATAATATTCTCAAACAATAAATAAATTGAATTAAAAGTTTTGACTAAATTTGTAAACAATGGACCAATGTCAAATATTTAGAATATCGAAGGTTTTCTTGATAAAAAAAGTTACAGCTTTATTAAGCAGCGAATATTCCGTCAACTCCGAAGAAGCCGCCTTCCAGAACCTACTCTTAAAAAATAAAATCAACGATCCTTATTCACTCGATTCAAACCCCTCGATAAAATCAACGGTTCGATCAACAATTTCACCAACATACCGTAATGCACCGTGAACATGCTATAATTCCCCTCGTTCTTTTTTAAGTAGACACTTCACAGCTTCAGTGTTCATAGTTCAACTTCAGACACGCCTTGTTTATCTCGAAATCTCCATCTCTCTCTAGAAAATGGGTAATTCATGTTTGATTTTTTTCTTTTCATTTTTATGCAAATTCGATCTTTTGTTCTGATGAATCGAGTTCGATAGATTCTCTGTCTAATGTTTGTGTTTCATTTTTTTGTTTTTGTTTTTTTTTTGGTGCAGCCAAGATTAAGATCGGAATTAACGGTACTAGATCTACTCCTGTATCTTCTGGATATTGATTTGATTTTTGTTTTTTTAAATTGTTTGTGGAAATGATTGGTAGCTGACGATGGACGAATCCTCTTTGATGGTCTATTGTAGGATTTGGAAGAATTGGGCGATTGGTGGCGAGGGTAGTCCTTCAAAGAGACGATGTTGAACTGGTTGCAGTCAACGATCCCTTCATCACTGTTGACTACATGGTACTTTTGTTTTTGTTTTTCTTTGTGGAAATGGGTTAGTAGAATGTGTGGATATTTGTTGATTTCGTTTGATTTAATAGTCATAGGCGATCCTTAGTATTTGCAACTGGTGTATGGATACTGATTTTACCGTGTAGAGCGCGTAGAGGCTGATTGAACTATTTGATCATGGTTGTTAGTGGTAGTCTCGAGATGTGGGTAATTCGAGGATACCCAAACTCCAGAAAATTAAGGAAGAAGACAGAATAACTTTTGGGAAATTTGCATATCCCTTTTCATTTCATTCATTATAGTTTAAATACAATTCATCTCATCATTCTCATAGACACGTGTCCCTACAATGTAACAAACTAAAATGATTATTTTAATTAGTAGAGACAATAGCATGTGCTATAGTGGTGTTTGGTTTGGAATATTCTTCTTCAGAGACGTGGGTTTCTATCTGATGAGTGATAAAATCCTTGTGCCATGTTGGTCCTTTCGTTTCCCTTGATGATCGACGAATAAACACATCAGTGTGTGCCCTATCAACTTCCCCTGGTGCTTCAGGAAATACCTTGTCCTCAAGGTCAAAATCAGGATAAATGGCCTTGAAGTCTTGAATGGGCATCCAAGTCGATTCTTCGGGTGGGAGCTCTGCCCATTGAATTAAAAGTTGGGTCTGAAGACCAAGTTCTGTCTGGACTTGCCTGCTGTTGAGGATTGATAACGGAACCATGAGAGGATGGTTGTCTATTGCTTGAGTCGGAAGTGGCAGAGGGTGAAGAGTGCTGTTATGGTGATATAGCTTCAGTAATGAAACATGAAACACTGGATGTATGCGTGAATGTTGTGGAAGTTGAAGATGATAAGCGACTGCACCAACTCGAGCGATTATTGGAAAAGGTCCATAAAAACGTCTTGCAAGTTTCGAGAAATGCCCTTGGCGGATGCTGGATTGTCTGTATGGTTGAAGCTTTACTAAAACCATGTCACCAATTTGAAATTCCACATCACGTCGTTTTTTATCCGCCATTTGTTTCATTCGATTTTGTGTGCGCTGTAGATTTTCTTTGAGATCCGTAAGAACCCTGTCCCTTTGCATTAAGGTATGTTCTACAACTTCAATAGGAGTGGTGAGCTCTTGATAAGGGTGTATGACAGGTGGAGGCCGCCCATATAAGACCTGAAATGGTGTTATAAACCCATGAGGTGTCCATCCCGAAAGGCTTGCCTATTGGGTGGGGTTGCCTCAAGGGTTTATAACCAACTCTTTATTAGTTTAGTATTTCAATGTGGGATATTGTAACATTATTGTTAGGATCTAAATCTCCTAACAAACTCAATTGCAAATAATAACAGAGGAAAGCAGATTTACTAATAAGAAATATAAATTATAATCTGAGAAATATCCCAGCCAAGGATAGAATCCTTTTACAAGAAGAATGCAAACACTCTCTTGCCCCTAGCGTAAGCCAGTAGAAACCCTAGCACAAGCTAGTAAGAACAAAACACAATAAACGTGAATGACCCCCATTTCCTTCTATCTTGCCTACTTTATATTCTCGCATTCTAACCCCTTTCCTCTTCTCCAAGCTATCGGTTCTAGAAGTTTCTTGACAAGTGGATAGCCCAATTTAGCAAGGCCCATGATGATAACCCAACTTTACTTATCCAGCCCATTATTCTAAAGTACATAACAATAAAGTCCATCCATAAGGATCATCACCGTTGAATTTAGGGATTTCGAGTTTGATGGATCGGAACAGAGATGAAGGAGCATCTTGAGGGAACTCTCCAGGAGAAGTGACCGTAAGAGAGTCACCGTCATTTGTGGTTTTAGATTTGGTGTTGGTTTCCATGTTGGAGATTTTGTGGAGGATTTCTTTTACTGCTGTAGCAATGGTAGCAATCTGTTCTTCATGAGAAGATAAGCGGGTAAAACATTCATCGAGGCGAGAGGAAGAGCGAGTCCCGTCGGCCATGGGAGAGGACTCAACGAGAGCACCAAATTGGTAGTCTCGAGATGTGGGTAATTCGAGGATACCCAAACTCCAGAAAATTAAGGAAGAAGACAGAATAACTTTTGGGAAATTTGCATATCCCTTTTCATTTCATTCATAATAGTTTAAATACAATTCATCTCATCATTCTCATAGACACGTGTTCCTACAATGTAACAAACTAAAATGATTATTTTAATTAGTAGAGACAATAGCATGTGCTGTAGTGGTGTTTGGTTTGGAATATTCTTCTTCAGAGACGTGGGTTTCCATCTGATGAGTGATAAAATCCTTGTGCCATGTTGGTCCCCTCCTTTCCCTTGATGATCGACGAATAAACACATCAGTGTGTGCCCTATCAGTTAGCTATTGGCTTAATTTCTAGTCTAGAAACATAGAGCTGTTCTAGTGGATGCTTATGTTATTTTATTTATGGTGCGAAATGGGCTCAATGTGGGGTTTGTAAGAGCCATTATTTGGGTGTACCTTACTTATATTAATGACTTTATATTGTTTTCTCTATTTTTGTAGACCTACATGTTCAAGTATGACAGTGTTCATGGTCAATGGAAGCACCACGAGCTGAAGGTTAAGGATGAGAAAACCCTTCTCTTTGGGGAGAGACCGGTTTCTGTTTTTGGCATTAGGTATGGCTCATAGCTTCATCTGATCCTGGAATTTTTTTTTGTGTGTGTATAGCTAATTGAATCGTCAATTCTTGATGGTATTTGAAGGAACCCTGAGGAGATTCCATGGGCTGAGGCTGGTGCTGAGTATGTTGTTGAATCAACTGGAGTATTCACTGATAAGGACAAGGCTGCTGCTCATTTAAAGGTTTGCGATTGTTGAACAGTTGTGAGACTGAATCTTATTTCTATGTTTATTGCTAACTTCTTAGGTTCGTCATTATCTGTATGGCAGGTTAATTGTTGAGCAGTCCATATGTTTTAAAATGCTTTGGTGGTTTGAATGCATGCTTGTTTTAATTGTTGATGCACATGAGTTGTTTTTGTGAATACAAGGAGAATGGCTTAACTGGTCGTTTTTTGTGTTCAGACATTTCCTCAATATATTCTCTTCATATTGCTAGATGGCGCATTGCTGTCCTGGATATTGCAGCTTTTGCATATTTTTCTTTAACTGCATGTGTTTTAAAAGTTTCTTTGTTTGTCACGAGTCCGTGTTTAGTAGACCTGCTTGCTGAGTTTATTTCTTTATGTAGTAGGTATGTAATAATTTATAATTAGTTGGCAGAAGATATATAGTGTGACATACCAAAAATAGTTATTATATATGTCTCAAGCTAAATACTAGTACTCGCACCTTGCGTGCTTGTACAATTTGTTTTTTTAATGAAAAATAAATTTTTTTAAAAATTGACGTTTTCCTAAAAAATTATCCACCAAAAGGCAAAAAACAAAGAAGATGAAGTGGTATTTCATAATTAGACCTGCTTGCTGTTATGAGTTTATTTCATTATGTAGTAGGTATGTAATAATTTATAGTTTTATAGTTAGTTGGCAGAAGATATAAAGGCATTAGAGGAGATATTTTGGACATTTATTACTTGATTGACATCTGAACATGCATATCATTTCTAACCTGACGTCTACAAAATAGTGTGGTTAACTCGAGAAGAAATTCTGTACTTTGTCTTCATTAAGTAAAATCTCTCTTTTAACTCCCTGATACATCAGGGTGGGGCAAAGAAAGTTGTTATTTCTGCTCCAAGCAAGGATGCACCCATGTTTGTCGTTGGTGTCAATGAGAAGGAATACACGGCAGATCTCACCGTTGTCTCCAATGCAAGCTGTACCACCAACTGTCTTGCTCCCTTGGCTAAGGTTTGCTGCCCCTGTTTCCCATCAGATTTTCGTTCTTATGTTTTGAAACACCTCCATTAAGATTATACACTTTGAACTTACAGGTTATCAATGATAAGTTTGGAATTGTAGAAGGTCTTATGACAACCGTGCACTCTATTACAGGTGTGTAAAGTTTGCTTTCTTTATTTTTAATGTCTGTCTTGCTACTAATTGTCTGTTGTCTCCCATCTAGCCACTCAAAAGACTGTTGATGGACCATCTGCCAAAGACTGGAGGGGTGGTAGAGCCGCTTCTTTCAACATCATTCCCAGCAGCACTGGAGCTGCAAAAGTATTTCTCCATTATTTGTTCTATTGTTTTAGTTCTGACTAATAGGTTTGATGAAGATGAGGTCATCTCATTTTCTTCTTTGGGGTTGGGGTTTATCTGACCGTTAATACCTGCTTTTGTTTTGTTGTTTTATTGGAAGGCTGTTGGCAAAGTTCTTCCAGCTCTGAATGGAAAATTGACCGGGATGTCATTCCGTGTACCAACTGTTGATGTTTCTGTAGTTGATCTCACTGTGAGATTGGCGAAGGAGGCTACATATGAACAAATTAAGGCAGCTATCAAGTATGTGTGGCATAGTCTTTTTTCAATTTATGCGATTGTTTTCTTGGCTATTCTGAATAAGAATCTGTGGTGACTTACAATGTCGTCATTTTCATAAATTGATAATTGTGCATCGGCTTTGAATAGGGAGGAATCTGAGGGAAATTTGAAAGGCATCTTAGGCTATACTGAAGATCATGTCGTGTCCACTGACTTTGTTGGTGACAGCAGGTGCGCATCTTGCAATCTATTCTTTTATACAGAAAAGCTCTCTATTTGGCTTCAAGGCCAGGCTCGTGCTGCTCGATGAATTTTCATTTGAATGTCTGTCCTCGCTAGCCAACAAGTCAATTGTTATAGGAATTGCCCGTGGAAACTAATGGTATATATATTAATATAAAATTTGCAGGTCAAGTATTTTCGACGCTCAGGCTGGCATTGCTTTGAATAGCTCCTTCGTCAAGCTTGTCTCTTGGTATGACAATGAATGGGGTTACAGGTAATTCTGATTTATCCTTAACAGATTCGTATGGGCATTTCTTAGTTTTTGAAACACCAAGTTACCCATGTCAAGCATCTGCCACTGATTAATTCCCTGTCCTATTGCAGTTCCCGTGTGGTCGATCTGATCAAGCACATGGCCTCAACTGTGTAATGCTAATACCTTTTTGGTATGCTAATCGCGTTGACACATTTTTACTAAGTTGTTTCCATGAAGTTCTAGTTAGAATAAAATTGAGTTGGGTATTACTTCAGACCACTCGATGTTTTGACGAAATTTGTTGTAAAAAACAAAAACAAACCCCATTTCTGGGTTACTTCTGGTATTTGTGTGTGAGAATGTCACAAAGCCTATGTCTTTGTCAGCGCTTTGCATAAATATAAATGCTTTATTAGCAATTTGGTACTATATGCATCTTTGATTCCTTCATAGTCCGAAATGGTGGAGAGATAATTCGGCTCTTATTGGATTGATTCCATAGTGCAGCAAGTTGTAGGCCATTTTTATTCATTATTATTATATTTTTTTTCCAATTCTCATAATTTTGAGGTGCAGATCTATCATTATCTGCCAAGGGTCCCCCATCTCGTGCTAGATTTTCATAAAATCAAAATATTTGAATCTGGATTTGAGTTTGAATTTGAGGGAAAGTAGAATTTTGCGCTTGGATCCATAGATTTTATTTTAGGGAAATTTTTTAAATGACATCCATCTTGATTTTTACTAGAAATTCGTCACAACTATTAATGAAATTGTATGACTTGATATGCAGTCAATCACTTTCATTATCATACAAGTAATTTGGATTGCACTTTGATGAAATGATTTGAAGTTATTGATGATTTGATAATTGATATGACGAATTTTATATTTGGTGGAATTTCAAATCCATCCCTTGCTGATCCATGTGATGCCATGATAATTTGCTCAAATTTTTAATTTATCATTCTACTATTTGTCGAGAGCCAACCGGTGTTTTTACCCGTCTGATCAGCATATCGTTCAAGCTAATATGTTATTTTCATGTATTTATTTTCCCTCATTAAAATGAGGTGCGATGAATGCATGTTATATATGTTTTTTTTTTGAGATGGTAAATTTATATTACATTATCACATAATCTATAGATGAAAAGATAAAGTTCGAACATACATTTTAAAAAAAATATTTGCACCAAGGAACAATGTATAGCAATCGAAAAATGTTTATTGAAATATAAAAAAATTGATTTGTCAGTAGATTTTTTTCCAGATTGCATGGATCCATCTTAATTACAATTACTACAAATAAATAGATGGAAATCGAAGTATAATATGAGAAGAGAAAAATGTGGAATCGACAATCAACAAATTACAATTCTTCCAAAAAGAATAAAAAATAAAAATCAACAATATACAATATTTTTTCCTATTAGCATCTATTTTTAATTCTTCATCCTCACTTTAGAAAATTAAAATAACAAATAAAAATGATTTAGAATTGGGAAGTGAACGAAAATTAAATCCAATTGAAATAAAAATTTAAAATTCAAAACGCAACCACCTAAATGCCTCGTTCACTTGTAATCCATACGGCACCAAATTGTTAAAACTCAAGACGAAGTAAAACTAATTGTACCCAAAATGTTCTCAACTTGAAAAAAAATTCAACAATTTAATTGATTTTATTCATAAAATTTATTTACAAATTACTTGTAAGTTTGTAACCATGTTTAACTGACTAAACTAACCTTATCCACTTCTACACATAAACCCGAGTTCAAAGTTTGTATGCAAAACCCCGAAATGCAAGCTCTTCAAAATCCAGCCTTCTTCACCATCTTCACTCCACTCCCTTCAAAATCTCTCCTCAAACCCAAAATCTTCGATAAATTCCTCCGCCCCGGAAAATCCTTCCGAACCCACTTTCCTCCGCCGTTTCTCGTCCGCGCCTACTCGTCCGACGAGTACCCAGTCGGTGATGATGATGCTTTTCTCGCAGCTTATGGCCCCAAGGAGAAAGAGTCCGAAGAGGAAGCTCGAAGAAGGAACTGGGTTGAAAGGGGATGGGCTCCGTGGGAAGAAATCCTCACCCCGGAAGCTGATTTTGCTAGGCAGTCTCTGAATGAAGGGGAAGAAGTGCCACTCAAGGCTCCTGAAGCAATCGAGGCATTCAGAATGCTGAGCCCGAAGTATCGGAGGGAGAAAATCGCCGAAATGGGACTTACGGTGGATGAGTATTATGCGAAGCAGTTTGAAATCAAGGGGGAAATTCCGGAGCCTTTGGAGACATTGTGGGCTGGGCCATTGGTGTTAGCCCATGTGCCTCCCAGGGATTGGCCACCGAGAGGGTGGAAGGTGAATAAGAAGGAGTTGGAGTTCATTCGTGGGGCGCATAAGTTTTACTCGGCGGTCAGAGTGGATCATGAGAAGTTGGAGGATATGGTGGAGAAGGAGGAGGGGGGCATGTGCTTGGAGAGGTACAATGTATTCTTGAAGCAATATAATGAGTGGGTGGAGGCTAACAGGGATCGGTTGGAGGAGGAATCTTACAAGGTTACTTTTTGAACTCGGAATTGTCAACATATGATTACTTGTCTTACTGCTTCCTGTCAATTTTTCATTTTTTTTTTCAGTATCAGAGTATACATTAGTATGGTTTACTGTTATATTTGATAGCTCTTCTCTGATTGTAGGCTTCTTTATAGATTTACTTTAACATCCATTTAATTTTTGATGTGGCTAAGTTAACATCTATTCGGTTATTAAGGTACTTGTGATATTGAATGTTTTCCTTAAAAAATTTTCCAAAATGTTCAGTTGCATATGAATTTCTTCTCATTCAATCAGTGGTCTGATAAAAGTTCGTTGTTGATGGTAGATAGAATTGGGTTAATGGTCAGATAGTAGTAATCACCAAGTTGGAAAATTTGTGGCTGTATTATAGCATTCTACCTTATAATATATGATACTCAGAGGATTTTGATGCAGCATGATCAAGATTATTATCCTGGTAGGAGGAAGCGGGGAAAGGATTACAAAGAGGAAATGGTAAGTTGCTTCTTTGCTTTCTCATTTATTTTCTTTTAATATGGACCTCCCTGGGATATATGGGTTAAGAAATTAAATTTTCTTGAAATAAATTTGCATGATTATTAGATGAGCTGACACTTCCTTTTCCTCTGATTTGTTTCCGCCCTGCAGTATGAGCTTCCATTCTATTACGCAGGACAAGTAAGTGATAAACGATGTTATTCTTCAGTTTTCCAATCTTTTCTTTTGTTGTATTATGTATAAATCATGAACTGTCTCATGTTTCCATGTTCATTGATTTGCTTGTCATTCCAGTTTGATGTGCGCATATTTTCAGACCTTTCACCTCTCTATATCATGAAATACATAAGTGACTTATTGCTTTACCGATGTCAAAGGTGTTCCTTATGGCTGGTGGCCAAAATCTCTTTTGAACTTTTAATCCCGTACCTGTACCTTATCTTAATATTTGCTTTGTTATCCTTGATGAACATTAATTTAAACATTTTCTTGCCTAGTCTTTATAGTTGCACATGAATTATGAGGCCCTCTATGCTCCTTTTCTTGGTTTTGTATGTGTGAACTAGCAAACTTTATTTATTCAATTGTTTCTAAGGTCATGTTATGTTAGCTCTGGCTACATTTGGCACTCTAAATTAAACAATTGTAAATATTTGGACAGTTATCCTGCACTTTCATTTGTTATAATAATGTTCACTACTCGCTTGTTTTTTATCTTGCTCATTGAAGATTTACATCAATAGTTTGAGATATAACTTGATTAAAAGCTATATATTTTTTCGTTGTCTTAGAATTGCGTGTTGCCTATGTAGATTTCTTTCTAGATATGTGCAGGTAAAGTAACTGCATTACATCTCTATCAAGGAGCATTTGTCGACATAGGTGGCGTTCATGATGGGTATAAACTATCTCTTGTGCCCTTTTTATTTTGATTCTTGAAATTTGAACCAGTTTTGACCAATACTCTGTTTTGATTTTATTTATTTTTGGAACCATTTTAAAGATATAAACAAATACTCTGTTTTACATTGAATTTACATGTGGTTTTCTTTTACCATTTTGAAAATGTCTCATATATGTGACCACTAGTGCTGTTGACACGCGATGCATGCATACATATTAAAAATTTTCTTGTAAAAACTTCCAGAGATTATATTAAAATTAAAAATGTTTTTTTTGTATGATATGACAATGATGTGTTATAATGCATGCCAGGTGGGTTCCTATAAAACGAAATGACTGGTATTGGATCCGCCATCACATCAAAGTTGGTATGAATGTCATTGTTGAAGTATTGGTGAGTGTGTGGTCGTGATGTGTTTTTATGTGTTGTGTAAGTTTGGCCATATTTTGGCCTTCTGATTTCACTCTTTAAATATTGATGGTACTCAAGAAAGGGGATTTTGTTTTGCCTTTATGAAACTAAGAAAGGGATTGTGGTGAAACAAGTTGGTAATAAATGAAATAGTTTGGGAAAAATTATAGTTAAAACTGCAATGTAGGGAGTGGGATATTACTTGTAAGATGCGATACATCTTTGAAGATTGGTCATATGACAATGGAGAACTTATGAACTGCCAAAACGATCAATATCATGTGGAGATGTAGAAGAAGGTTCTGGAGGCATCAAAGGAAGATTCTTGATTTGCTTTTGAATCTTCACAATCTATTTTCATAGCAGATTCCAATGATTTTTTTTATTGAAGTTGTACATGTTAAAAACATAATCATGCAGTATTTGATAATGATTTTAACTTTATGTTATCCAGGAAATGAATGCACACTAGTTTAGGGATGAGCTTTATTGGAAATAGGCACAAATAATCAAATCATCATCCAGTAGAACAATGTCTATGCCTTTTAGATTGCTCGTGTTTTTTCTGGACTGCCAGCATTCCCTAATTATGCATGTATATTTGATCTAATGTATAAAATCCTCCTTGCAGGCAAAACGAGATCCTTACCGCTATCGGTTTCCTATAGAGCTGCGCTTTGTGTATCCAAATATAGATCACCTTATGTATGTCAGCCTATGCTTCTAAATTACTCAGTTCTTGGGATATTAGGTCTTCTAGTATAGCTCCAATGCTCATGAAAAATGTCATTCCTTGCAATTTTTGTGCTTGCTAATACTATTCATGCATGATGAATTTTGTTCCTATGATGTTTCAGCTTCAATCGATTTGAGTTACCTCCAATATTTCATCGTGACGAGGATACTAATCCAGATGAGTTACGAGTAAGTTATTATTTTCCACAAAATGTTGTACTTTCAGTTTTGCTTTTACCGAGATCATACATCTTCCTACTTACTGAAGGAAGTATCAGTATCCTATTAAACTTCCCTTGGAAACCCAAACATACATCATCAAAAATAACCTCCATTTCACCTTGAAGCTGCAAAGCCTGTGAATGGTGGTAATTTAGAAAGTTGGATATATTTTGCAGTTTGCACACTTATTTTTTTTCTGTTTCTGTAATGGGAAAATATTCCATAATGTAAATTTGAAACTCCAAATATAGATATATATTTTTTCTCCACAAATTAGAATATAAACATTCACTTTTGATGAGTCTAGACAAATACAGTATGTGTATTTTATCCATTAGTTGTGGTTAATGTGGTTACAAATTGGTGTATACTAATTTAACATATTAACATCGTGGAGATCCGATTTTAACTTTTAAGGATGAACTGCGCTAGGAATTATTTTGTAAGATGAAAACTGTAGAGAGTTTCCTCCACTAAATTTCTATGTTCTGTTAGATTTGTTATGCCCAAAAGATGTTACTATTGACTCTGTAAAAACGTTTTGGTTTGCGTGTTTTCGACTTTATGCTTATAAATTCTCCTTGTATCCAGCGGGATTGTGGACGAGCTCCTATTCCTAGAAAAGATCCCGGAATCAAAGTGGAGGAGGAACCTCTGTTATCAAATCATCCATATGTTGATAAGGTATCCTTTCTAGACATTTAATTAACTGTGAAAATTTTGTCTAATCAATTTTTTTGCAAGATGTATATGTTCTTGCCCTCAGCCACTGGTTATGATTTCAAGGATAAATTGTATCAACTCAGGAGTTTGATCTAACCAGAGAAACGCAGCTCCGAGCTTTAGTAGTTATAACAATCCTTTTATATAAGGATAATTTGTATTCACACTCATTGTACTAGTAGACCGACAGAGACATCATCAATTTCTTTTCAATATTACATTTTTATCCTCGGCAATGATTATCTAAAAGAGTAAAACTGATGGAGAATGATTTTAATTATTTGATTGGGAATGTTGCTATCATTTAAGTTTAAGATATTTCAGTAAAGAGTTACAATGTTTGAGGTGACTGTATTCCAAGAATTTCTATCAAGTACATCGGCAGAAAAACCTCCTAGAACTTCTGATTCTGCTCTGTAATTTAATTATTCAAAAAAATCACCATACTTATAGAGTTTCCCATATTGTGCAGCTATGGCAAATACATAATGCTGAACAAATGATTTTGGAAGACATGGCGATCAATCCTGATAAATACAAAGGCAAAAAGTTATCAGACTTGACCGATGAGGAAGAAATCACGGAAGAGAATCGTGTTGAATATGGCAAAGCTTATCACAAGAAATCCCTCATCCCCAGAATGACCGTGGTAATGTTTTTTTCCTTGTATGTTTATAGTTGTTCTGTACAATGATTATTTGACATTGCTCCTAATTATGACAGAGAATAAGTGTAAAAGAACTTGATTTGGAAGCTGCGCTTGCCGAACGTCAGGTATGCAGTCTGTTTCATGTTGATATTCTTAATAGAGGAGCTTTCTGTTTTATTTACTTCTCTTTTCTGTCCTCTTAAGTGATCTAGATGGATGAATCAGATTCTGCATAGTTATACGACTTATTTGTCATGTAATCAAATCAACTTGGGCAAATGTTTAGATAGAATTGCTAATTACTTTATGGGCCAAGCCTGGAACATTTGTTCATTTCAGTGCTCTGCTTCCTAAATGTAATTTAGGAGTCATCTTTTGTACTTCGTAAAAAATGAAACTTTTGTTCATGGGGACTCTTGGCATGCGTCTTTTAGAAGTTTTCATACATTCTCTGTCAATCAAATCTAAAATGACTATTAATATCATTAGTGCCTTCTAAAAGTTTTCAAGTTAGGAAAATAGTGCCTTGTAGCCTGATATTTGTTTATGCTTTATTTCAGCTCCATAACAAACAAAGGAAAGAAGCTGAAAAAAGGGGAGAGACGTACAAAATCACTACGCTGAGGCGAAATGAGGAAATGAACGAATATGACCATATTCATTGGCGCCGTTCTTTTGAAGAAAGAGAAACTCTTCTACGAGACATAAGTTGGTATATAATCCTATAATTTGTTTTACCAATACCATGTTTTAGTTGGATTGTCTGCCCATTAAGACCCCGATTCCTTCTGTAGTCTCTAGCTCTTACAAGGTAGCCAATACCTGTTGATGTCTTTCTGTTAGGTTGTAGCTCTTCATAGCCCAAAATTCGGCTCTTGTTCGTTATTTTCATTTGATCGGCTAAAACTTTGAATTTAATGTATCGTTGGGCATCAATAGATATAGGCTATAGTCCTCCTATAAGTCAAGATGAAGAAGCATCCTTTTTTTTGGTAATTGCTGAAGAATCATATCTATTTTCTGGACTATGCTCTATTTTTTTTTTGCTATGGTGACAATAATCATATTTCATACCTTGCAGCCGTCAGGCACTTGGGCTGCCATTGGAAGAACCTGGTAGAAATGTAGACCCAAGCTTGTTGGGGAAAGACCAATACGACCCTGATAATCCGTTGTATCGTTATGACTACTGGGGCGAGCCTAAGAATTCTGAAAAGAGCAGGCAAGAACGCATGACAGACGCACACAACAAATCCATAGTTGGAAAGGGTACCGTTTGGTATGAAATGTCGTATGAAGATACCATCAAACAGAGGATGCAGAGGGAGGCTCTTGGAATCACACACAAACAAAACGAAGAAGATGATTACTCGGAAGCGGATGGTGATGAGGATGACGACGACTTGGACTTTGATTACAGTATTTTCGGGTTGCCAACTGAGAATGCAGCCAACCAGCCTCATGTTAATGGCACAGAATCTTTAAGATTGTCGGATGAAGGAATCTTTGAGGATTAATTTGGTCTCACATTAAGAAATCCATGTTAGAATTTTCAAGTTCATACATGGAATAAGCTAAAATTCGATGCCAGTTTGGAATGCATAGGATCAGATCAATTAAATGCGCAAGAGAGGAGGGAAAAAAACATGCATTATGTTGAAAATATAAAGTCGAATATGATAAGAATTACTGCCTTGCGTGGATAAGATTTTATATAGTTCATGTACCAAAAATATTTTTATAATAATTTTTTAATAAAAAAGTTTACATAATCAGTATTTTAGAGTTCATGTACTAAAATATTTTCCAAATGGATTTTGTTTGCATAATCATGCATAGTAAAAATGAATTATGTTAGTGCACGCTGTCATTTTCTTTTATTATCTCATAATTTTATAGTGCCAACTTTTTTTTTAACGAGTTAATCTTGGTAAAATTAAAAATAAAATAAAAAAATTACAAATTTTTATGGAATATGTGGACTTTTTACCTTCGACTGAAGTACTTTCGTTCTTCGCTAGATAAGCTGGTGAAGTGGGAAGTGGAGAAAGAGCACTTTCCATCTCTTGAAAGTTTGATTCTCACAGATTGATGAGATTCCATATGGAATTGGAGAAAAATAGATTCACTTCAACTCATTGAGTTACAACATTGTCCGGAATTATTAGTGAATTCAGCAAATCTTTTGTTTTAGTTAATTCATTCTATATTTTTAAATGATTTACTAAAATATGAACTAGAAAAGATGGGCAAATTATTTTAAACTCCACTCTCTTTAACTTAACTCCCTACCCACCTCTTTCTTTATTTTCACCATATTTGAATTAAAATATAATTAAAACTAATCCTTTGTATGTGACTTTGTTATATCTATTGAACCAGTCTCGGCCATGCAAGACTATTAATTACGCAAGGTTTTCAGCTGATATACTCCAGATTAGGGTCCAACATGCTTCTGTAAGATAAATTAAATTTAAATACCTTTTTAACCATAATGTCGTCGGGTCATACCTGCTGAGTTTTACGAAGTGCTCCTCACACTCCAACCACGCAGTCGCAACAGATGGTTTCTGCACAAGCTCCTTCAACGATACCCAACACAGCCTTAATTCGTTTTCTACCTTAAAACGTATGGTATATAAATTTAATTATAAAATATGAATATGAAAGAACGAGAGATTTAGGGAATTTATTTAGACATAATATTATTACATAAATCAACTCTTTTGAAGAGGAAAAGACAACTTGTTTAGCTACTCATAGTAGCCTTGTTCTTGAAATACATAAAAGAAAACTTAATACAAAGAGAAAGAAATATTACAACAATTTATTTGTAAGAAAACTGAAGGGAATGATCGATATCTTCAACTTCCTCAAATGCCTGTATTTATAGCTGTAGTTCCACTCGTTTCACCGAGAAACTTCAGGGAATCTCACAGTTGTCTTGTATTTCTTTATGCCATTATTGATGACATATTTTATTAGTGGAGGAGACAGCTGTCTTGAATTTTTTATGCCATTATTGATGACATCTTTTACTAGTGAAGGAATCACATGCCTGCCACTTTCTTTTGGCTTTATTCTCCTCACATGTCTGCTTTATTGTTGTCGGGGTATCTTTTGCTTTTGAAGTAGGCCCTTGTGAAAACGCATCTTCGGTGGTCCTTGTACACCTTTGCTTGTCTCGGAAAAATCCTTTCGATCCGTTCGGGGTCTAAAGGTTTTTCCAAATTCTGGCTCCTTCTGATTTGGGCATTCTGGGCAGATATTCTCTGACCATCGTCCAATATGAGCCATGTTACAGAATTTTAGGCGAGTTTCTTTACTCCCCGGCAGCTTGTTGTTCCACAAAAGATTTCTCTTATTTTCGAAGAGTTCTTCCGCAAATGCTGTAGTTTTTCCTGTCATTGTGTTTAACAGGAACGATCCATTCACAGAATTCTGATAAAATTTGAATGGAAACTTGACTTTATCCATCTCAATAAGACAGACCCAAATACCCCATGCCCTTCTGGTTGAGATCTCATTTTTCCCGAAAGTGGACACCAAGGGTATTTCTTCAGTTTTAGGATCCTTGATAAATTTATGACTGTTTATATCAGGTCTCTTCAGCTTGATAAAATGAAAGGGTTCGTGTGATCCTTTCACAGTTGGTTCTGGAGCTGCACTGAAAAAGTATAACTCAAGCACATCTTCTCGGGCCAAATGATCAATATTTGCCCATGTTTCTTGGACTGCTTCCTGGATCCATTTTGGTAACTGTGATATCTCCGGAAAGCTTGGTGATGTTGTATAAACTGAGGCCAAAGCCCCAAATTCATACAAGAGTTTTACATCTTTAGGATTGACATTGTTTTTTTAGCCAAACCCTTGGATATATTCCTGCAACATCAACCCTGCAAGTGTTCGGGTTGATTTCACTCCTTGTATTCAATTTTTCCCACCTTTGTTGATAAACCTGGAATGGAGAAATAATAGATGGATTAGTATCAATCTTAGATTTGCCCTTGCCAGTGTTGGACCTAAGATTGATCTCTTCATCTTTTACCCTAGAGGCGGAGGGTTGACTTGATGAGTTATTCTCATCAATTATTGCTTCATCCAGATCATCAAAGGCTGATGATAGATTAACACTTGTTTCTTGAGTTTTAGATTCCTCAACATCTTGTTTCACAACCGGTGGTTGTATTTCTTGTTCTTGTAAAACCAATGGTTTTAGCATATCTTGTTTATGAGAAACCAATTGTTTCTCTATAGCCTTCATAATTGGCCCTTGAATAGCAGCCCATAGTTGTGTTTGAGCTTGCATACATCCTGTAATTCGATTAGATACTTTGATCCGATCAGCTTGTTGTAACCTGCCGACCATTTTAGCATTAATGGCTAACTGGTTGAACTCGTTTTGAAGCAACCCAAGGTGTTCCCTGAGATGCCTCTGCATTTTCATGATGAAATCTACGTCACTGCCTTCCATCTCTTGTTAAGAAATCTGCAAGAATATTTTTATGAGATTTAATAATAACAATATCAAAAATATAATTTTGACATAATGCTTTCCATCTTAATAACCTAGCTTTCTCAGGTTTAGATTCAATCTTATTTTTTAGGAAAGCTTTTACATGGGTGTTATCAACATTCAGAGTGAATTTTTTAGCAAGTAAAAATAATGGACATTTTTCAAAAGCCCTTTTAACTGCATAAAATTCCTTCTCATTGATATGTCATATAATGGCCTCAGATTCTGAAAAAAGACCGCTACAGTATCTGCATGGTATTTTCCCATCTGGAGTGATCTTGGTAAGGACTTCTGCCCACCAATTGTCACTGACATCCGTAAATAATACCAGATCATCTTCATCTACGGGTATAGCCATTTTTGGGAGATTATCACATATCTCTTTTAATTGGTTTACCCCTTTAGTATGGTCATCGGTTCACATAAACCTAGCATCCTTTTTTAACAAAGGACTGAACACCTTTCTGTACATTGCTAGATTGTTAATGAACATCCCTGCAAAATTAACTACTCCAAGAAAACTCTGGAGTTGTTTTACATCTTTGAGTTTATCTGGAAAATTCTTTACCTTTTCCACAATATGGGGTTGTAGAGTTATTCCAGTTTCATCAATCTCAATACCGAGGAATTCAATTTCCCTCGTTGCTATGACTGCTTTCTTTTCAGATAAAACCAGTCCTTCTTGTTTTCAAATTTTAGAGAAAATATCTAAGTGTTTAGGCTGTTCGTCTATATTTTTTGATGCTATAAAAATATCATCAATATAAACAAACATAAAGTTGAAATAATCTTTAAAAATGTTATCCTGCATCTTTCTTTGAAATATCTGAGGTGCATTAGCTAATCCCATAGGCATAACTTTCCAAATATAGTGTCCTTGTGGAGTAGAGAAGACTGTGAATTTCTTACTTCCTTCTTCCATTCGAATCTGGTAAAATCCAGACTTACAATCAAATTTTGAGAACACTCTAGCATTTCGTACACAGCTAATTAGGTGTTCTCTACTCGATATGAAGTACCCATCAAACTCCAGGATTTTATTAATACTTTAGTAGTTAATAACTAGCCTGGGTTTCTCTCTTTTTATTTCACCATGATTTCTAACCAGAAAACCTGGGCTGCTATATGGTGAAACTCCTTCTTTGATTAAACCAAGGTCCAAATGTTCCTTGATAATCATTCTCATATCCATTTGATCTGTTATGTTCATCGGGATAAGCTTATATCTGACGAATTCATACTCTTTGCCTTCCTTTAGAGTAAGACTGACTTTGAGTTGATTTCTATCCCACCATGCCAAAGGATGCTCGTTGTAACTTTCTTTGAGCCTCTTTTTGACATTTTCAAGGGATACTTTATTCTCTAACTCTATATCTCTGTGATTTAGAGTTACCTTGAGAAGCTCCATATTCTCTGTCTGGAGTTCTTGTTCTGTTGTTATTTTCAACATGATTTCTCCAAACCTTCTTGGATCTTTCATTTTTGGGTGAAAAATTTGTCCTTTATCACCACTGTAACGCCCCGTTTTTATCTTAAATGAGTTTATTTGAGTTAATCGGAGGTTTCAGAGTTCACAAGCAGACTTGATTTTGATCAGGGTCCATTTTGCAAATTTTGGAAATTTTAGGGACTAAAATGCAATTATTGGATATTATATATTATCTACACTTGTATTGACTTTACAAGCATCCCTCATCTTCCTCCCAACCGAGAAGACTCCATTGAAGCGCCCCTTTTGGGTTTCAAGCTTTGGGATTTCAGTCCGAGCTCGATCCGTCCGTTGGAAATTATTTCTGAAGGCAGTTTAGCGATCACGGCTGCGAGAGTTTCGTTCTATCGTAAGTTTTTCTATGATCAGATACATTCTAGTTTTTGGATGTTGTTAGAATCATTTGAGATTCGAGTATGTTGTTCTTGACAGAGTTCTGATCGTTTATTATCCGTCGGTTTTGAAATAGAACGACGTTCGAATTTGTTATGATTTTTGGAAGCCATTTTCGAAAATGTGGTTTTTGAGATTGGTTGGAATTGCCTTGTTTTGGTTGTATTAGCATTGCTATGAGTTGATATCGTTATTGAACTGCTGTCTGCGTTGCCGGTTTGTTCAGTTATAGCCGTTATGCCGTCGGTTTGAGTTTTTGGAGATTTGAACCATTTTTGAGTCGTTGCATTTTGGCATGTGAGTGATCGTTGTTGTTGATCATCTCTTGTATTTGTACAGATTCGTTGGAGTTTGTCGAGCCCTGTGTTAGCAGCATTTGATCGTCGAGAGTTGGACGAAGAACGGTAAAGAGATTACCTTGAACTGTTGCCTTTGTTGTTGGATTGTTTAGTTGTTGATTAAACCTTTTGTTGTAGCTTATCCAGAGTTGGAACTACTGCATTGAAAGGTAAAAGCAGTCATCGTAGCGGGATAGCATACTCGGACTGTTGGTTCTCGAGTTTTCCCTTTTCAAATCACATATTGCATCAATACTTGTTCTAGCATGTGGAACTTGTATTTTGGTTGTTATTTGAGTTTGTTTATATGGCTTATGTGTTATGTTGCTTTTACGCATTCATCTTGAGCCAAACTCTTGTTTCAGCGGGCCGAACAGCCCTTTTTGTTTAGACGTTTGGGAACTATGATTGAGTGGCCTAGGTCGTAGTCGTTTCGCCTAGTGCTAGCATACTCATTATGGTTGCTCAAAGTTTAGAGGAGTGAGATATGTGGCACCACCTCGATTGGGAAAGTCGGTGAGTCGTCACGTGATCTCATCATCGGGATCCCAAAAGTACAGCAGCAATCCCTCGTTTATCAGATTTGATATCCAGTTTTAAAGACATGCATTTCATTACGTTGATATTGATTACGTGTTGCCTTGAAAGCATGTTTACTGATTTATTACTTGTTATGTTGCTTTTACTGGGAGTATCGTTCTCACCGGTTATCCGGCTGTTGCTTTGTTTTGTATGTGTACTTGACAACAGGTGGGACATGAACAAGTTAGAAGAGGCATGGTTAGCTTCGAGGGCAAGTAGTAGAAGTGGGACTCGGTTTAGAAGTCGAATCAGCATGTTTATCTAGTTTAAGATTAAAGCATGTTAGAACTCGAACTTATTATGTTGTTATTCGAATTGGTTGTATTCGGATTGTAATTTAGAATCGAAGCATGTTGGTGTTGTATCGATTTAGATTCTTGTCGATCTTAGGCTTTTTGGAAGCATGTTTGTTTTGTGTATTCTCAATACCCTGTATTAGAGTATGTTATTGAAAGCACATCGGTAGCAGCGCGGAATCCCTTTTTTTGGGTAGCCTGAGCATTTTTGCCCAGGCCTACCGCGTGCGGGCGAGGTGGTACCTCGCGTGCGCGAGCCTTCACCCGAGGCCTTATTGGGAGGGCCTGCGCGCGCGCGAGGGTGCATCTCGCGCGGGCGTAGGCCTTTTTTAAAAAAAAAATTTTAAATGTTGGCTTGGATTAATGTATGCTTTATTATTGTTTAATCCTTGATTAGTTGTTTAGAACCGAGGTCTCACATTAAGTGGTATCAGAGCGTTAAGATTCTTGGTTGAACTAAAGTGAGCGGGGTAGATCGAGTCTGCGTGTATTGACTCCTCGCATGTGTTTGAATTATATAACTGTGTACTTAATTCCATGCGAGCATGCTTTATTGTTTGAGAATTATTTGAATTACGTGGTTATGTGATTTAAATAATGAAGCATGATCTACTTGAGTTATATCTGTTTCTGTTATCGACTGGTATCCGGTATTTCAAGCGGTTGTAAGGGCACCGATTGTAGCGATTGAGATATCTTGTGTCCTAACCTTTGATTATCAGATGGGTCCTCATCGAGTGAATAACAGAAACACACCGCCAGTTATTCTTACAACTGAGCAAGCTAGTACTGAAACGGTTGAGATGGATGCTACAACGAAGCCTATGGAAACCTTGCTGAAGAGGTTTCAGTCGTTCAATCCGTCGTTTTTTATGGGTTCAGAAAATCCAGTTGACTGCGAGAGTTGGTTGGATGATATTGATCAGTTGTTCGATTCCATTGACTACACTGATGACCTCCGAATTAGGTTAGTCATTCATCAGCTTCGTGGGGTTGCTAAGAGCTGGTGGATCATGACGAAGAAAGCAATGGAGAGTAGAGGTACGGAAGTTACTTGGACTCTTTTTAAATCTGAGTTTTATAAGCGGTTTTTCCCTATCTCGTATCGCAAAGATAAGGGAGCAGGGAATCTGAACATTGAAGAATACGCGGCTAAGTTTGATAGTCTATTGCGTTTTGCACCGCTATTTGCCGGAGATGAGGAAGCAAAGGCCGATCAATTCATCAATGGTTTGAACCCCGACGTCTTCACGTTGGTAAACACCAACAGGCCTAACAACTTTGCGGATGCCATGAATCACGCAAAGGGATCAGAAGCAGGCTTGTGGAGGCAAAGAGGTAATCAGGTAGCACCTCAGCAGCAGATGCAGTATCAAAATCAACCATATAAGTATCAGAATCCGCCACCTCAGTATCAGAACCAGCAGCAGAGATATGAAGGTGGAAGCAGTGGGGGAAACAGAAAGGATCAGTATAAAGCAAAGAGGAAATAGTTCAAGAGGCAGGGGAACAGTTCTACTAGTTTCAGTGGTTCCAAGCAGTTTGGTTCTGGACAGAGTTCCGGATCATCTTCCTTGTATTGCAGCAAGTGTGGAGGTAGACACTCACCAGATCAGTGTGTGGGAGTCTTTGGGAACTGTAACACGTGTCAGCAACCGGGACACTTCGCTAAGGTGTGCCCTCAGCGTAACAGAGATCGAGCTCAGAGTGGGAGTTCATCTCGACCTGCAGCTCAGCCTGAGAGGCAGTCTTCTGCAGTTCACTCTTTCCAGCCTCAGTAGCAGAACAGACAGGGAGGTAACTCTAGTGCGAACCAGCCTCCGAGACAGCAGGCACGAGTCTTTACTCTGACATAGGATCAGGCTCAGGCAGCACCTGACGATGTTATAGCAGGTAACTTTTCAATTTTCGGTTATTCTACTCATGTCTTGATAGATACAGGTGCTTCCCATTCCTTTATCTCTGAGAAATTTGTGTTATTGCATGCTTTGCCTACTGAGTTGTTGCCTACTGTATTAGCTGTTACTTCACCTTTGGGTGGAGAAATTGTTTCTGTCAGATTAGTCAGGAACTGTGAACTGTGTTTTGAGGGTAATATTTTAGAGTTCGATTGTATTGTACTTGGGCTGTCAGATTTTGATTGTATTGTCGGTATCGATACTTTAACCAAGTACAGGGCAACAGTCCATTGTTTTCTGAAAGTAGTCAGGTTCAGACCTGAAATGGCAGACGAGTGGAAATTCTTTGGTAAGGGTTCTCGATCTAGAATTCCTTTGATTTCAGTGTTATTTATGACTCGTTTGTTATAGAGAGGTGCAGAAGGATTTTTGGTCTATGCAATTGATGTACTGAAATCTAGCCCCGAATTGGTTGATATACCAGTGGTTAGAGATTTTGCGGATGTGTTTCCGGAAGATGTTCCTGGATTACCGCCTATTCGAGAAGTCGAATTCAGTATTGAATTAGTGCCAGGAACTCAACCTATTTCAAAAGCTCCTTATCGTATGGCACTTATTGAACTGAGAGAGTTGAAGGAACAACTTGAGGATTTGATTGCCAAGGGATACATCAGACCTAGTGTATCGCCTTGGGGTGCTCCTGTTTTATTTGTGCGGAAGAAGGATAGTTCTATGCGGCTTTGTATTGACTACCGTCAATTGAATCAGGCTACAGTTAAGAACAGGTATCCTTTACCCAGAATAGATGACCTTTTTGATCATCTGCAGGGTTCTTCTGTCTATTCTAAAATTGATCTGAGATCAGGTTATCACCAGCTGAGAGTGCGAGAGGAAGATGTTCCTAAGACCGCATTCAGAACAAGGTATGGTCATTTTGAGTTTATAGTCATGCCGTTCGGTTTGACTAATACTCCCACGGTTTTTATGGGTTTGATGAACCGTATCTTTCAGCATTATTTAGATGAGTTCGTCATTATCTTTATCGATGATATTCTTATCTACTCGAAGAACCGTACTGACCATGCAGAGCACTTGAGGACCGTACTGCAGATTTTGCGAGTTGAGCAGTTGTTTGCCAAGTTGTCTAAGTATGAATTCTGGTTGGATCGAGTTGTTTTCCTTGGTCACATCATTTCTGGAGATGGGATTTCTGTCGATCCCAGCAAGATTGAAACGGTTATGAATTGGCCTAGACCGACATCAGTACCTGAGATCCAAAGCTTCATAGGTTTAGCTGGTTATTATCGCCGATTCATCGAGGGTTTCTCGTCTATTGCCAAGCCTATTACCCAGCTGACTCAAAAGAATGCGCCTTTTGTCTGGACTTCAGATTGTGAGGCTAGTTTTGTTGATCTGAAGAGGAGACTGACCATCACTCCGATTCTTTCTATTCCAAAGGGTACTGGAGGTTTCACAGTCTATTGTGATGCTTCTAACCGAGGCTTGGGTTGTGTTCTTATGCAGCATAAGCATGTGATAGCGTATGCATCAAGGCAGCTGAAACTGCATGAGACTCGTTATCCGGTGCATGATCTGGAGCTAGCTGCGATCATTTTTGCTCTGAAGATCTGGCGTCACTATCTTTATGGTGAGTCTTTCGAGATCTTTTCTGATCATAAGAGTCTTAAGTAATTATTTTCGCAAGCAGAACAGAATATGAGACAGAGAAGATGGTTAGATCTGTTGAAGGATTTCGACTGTGAAATCAAGTATTATCCGGGAAAGTCTAATGCAGTTGCAGATGCCTTGAGCCGAAAGCTTTGTTCTCTATCTCTTTCGACTATCGGTGTTTCTCAGTTGATCGATGATTGTTGCACTTCTGGTTTAGAGTTTGAAACAGATAGGAAGACTATCAGAGTGTTTTCTATTCAAGCCGAGCCGGAGTTGTTTGTTGCGATCAGAGAAGCACAGAAGTCTGAGCCGAGCATTTAGGTTTCAGTAGAGAAAGTCAGATCTGGGCATCAGTCTGAATTCCAGGTTAGAGATGATGTTTTGTTTGTGAATAACCGTATTGTTTTGCCTGATATTTCGGAGTTGAGACAGCGTATTCTCCGAGAGGCTCATTGCAGTCGGTTCAGTGTTCATCCTGGAGGTCGTAAAATGTACAACGATCTGAAGAACCAGTTCTGGTGGAAGAGAATGAAGAGCGATGTTGCGAGGTTTGTATCTCGGTGTTTGAACTGTCAGCAAGTGAAAGCAAAACGGAAGCAACCGGGTGGTCTATTGCACAGTCTATCTGTTCCTGAATGGAAATGAGATCATATTTCTATGAATTTTGTCACGAAGCTACCGCGATCCGTTCGAGGATGCGATGCTATTTGGGTAGTGATCGACCGATTGACGAAATCAGCTTGTTTTATTCCGTACAGGATGATGTATCGTCATGATCAGATGGCTGAGTTGTTGTTAGAACCTAATGAGGGGGGGGGGGGGGATTTAGGTTCTATTGACAACTTTAGCAATTTAAAGCGATTATGCAAGTATGCAAGCGGAAGACTTAAGCAATCAAATAATAAGTGCGGTAAATAAATGCGTAATGTAAATAAAGCAGTAAAAGGTATAAGAGATGTTTATGGAAGTTCGACGATAAATCGTCTACGTCTCCCCTTCTTGGTTAAGTCGATTAACCAAGGATCCACTAGCACTTCGAATGTCTTGGCCTTGATGACTCCAAGGATAGCCTTACAACTCAACACGATCACCGCGCCGATACAACCCAACACTTGGCCTTAAGGGCTCCAAGGATATCCTCAACACAACACTTGGCTTCACACTCAAGTGCTTACAACGATAGCACAACATACTTGGCTTCACACTCAAGTGTTTACAACAATAGCACAACCAACTCACAAACTATTTTTACAAACACTCTCAAATATATCACACAAACACTTTGATAGTGAGAAATTGCTTGCAAAGGAGAGAAGAGATGAGTTGGGATGTCTCCAAATGAACTTGGATGGCCTCTATTTATAGTTGGCAAAGATTTGAATCTGATTTGAGTGCTTGGAGCGTGTGTTAAGAAGTCAAGGAGAGACAAAAAAGTATTCGGCGCCGCTGCCATATTTTTCCCAGCACTGAGCGGATTTTGTGGAAAAATCATATCCTCCAATCTAACCGTTGGATTGATCTGAAATTTGAACTGAAGCTTAAAAACATCTGGCGCTTCAATCGGAACGGTGAAGATTTGATTCTAGCTATTCAAACATTTCCAGTAATTTTCGGAATTCACTTCATCAAGGTTTCGAACTTGTTCTGTGCAACAAATTTGAATAATTCATATCTCCATATCCATCCGTTGGATTGATATGAAATTTGGACAGAGGTTGTAAAACATCCTGAATTTGAATCTGATCTGTGGAGATGTGATTTGGATGTCTCAAACAATCCCAGTTAATTTCTGAAGTTGAATCTTCATAATTTGCTTCATGTTCTGCAGAAATAAGTACTGTGCAATCTTTGTAGAAAAATCATAACTTCATATCTAGCCGTTGGATTGATATGAAATTTTGATATAAGTTTGAAAACATCCTGATATTGATTTTGATCGGTGGAGATTTGATTTAGATGTCTCAAGCACGTCCAGTAATTTTCAGAAGTTGATTCTTCATTCTTCACTACAAGTTCTGCAGAAATAGGTACTGCACAATTTTTGTGGAAAAATCATAACTCCATATCTAGCCGTTGGATTGCTCTCAAATTTGGACAACACATGTAAAACTTCTTCATCACGATTATTACTGGTGGAGATCGAATTTAAATGCCTAGAAAATTCCCAGTAATTTTCAGAAGTTGCTGCTCCATACTTTGGCTTCTTCTTCTCTTTTTTTTTTTCATATATCTTAACAATGTTTCATCCATTCAATGAGCAATAAAAGACTTTATAAATACATGTATAGCTTCAAAATAACTTCCAACAATTTATTTGTCAATAAATTCTAATCTGCAAAATCTCACTTTAAATGGTTAGTAACAATTAACCGAGTTTTGTAATCATCAAAACATAATATTATGAGACTTGTTAATGCATTAAAAACATTAATCTCATAACACGAGATTTGTATGCGTTTAAGGCGTAACAATCTCCCCCTTTTCGATGATCACAAAACTTGGTTAAATAGGAGAAATAAATGTACAATATTAAATAAATAATTTAAATTTGCACAATATAATTGCATGAATAAAACTCCTCCTAAATTAAACAATTAGTTAAGAAGAGTTTGTTTATCAAATAACCAATTTTTTTATTCTCTATGCATTTAAGCAAACTAACTCTCCCCCTTAGTTAAAGTATTTAACCAAACTAATTCTCCCCCTTTTTGTGATAATCAAAAAGACTGGAAAAGTAAATGCAAAACATGATAATTGAATATGATTTCTATAAAGCAACACATAAATTTCACATAAAATGTGATCTTTATAACTTTGAATAAATACAATTAATTTGTATTATCCAAAATTAAGTTTCTCAAATTTTATATTAAGCTCCCTCTTAATATGACATTAAATTTATTTATGTCCACAAGTGATTACAACTCAATCATGCCAAGTTCACAACGCAAACGAATAAAAGTATTTTCATCTAGTGGTTTTGTAAAAATATCGGCAATTTGATTTTTGTGTCAACATATTGAAGTTCAACTTCATTTCGTTCGATGTGGTCACGAATAAAATGATGACGAATGTCAATATGTTTGGTGCGCGAATGTTGAATCGGATTCTTTGTAAGACATATGGCGCTAGTGTTGTCACAGAAAATAGGGATTTTTGAAAAAGAGACGCCATAGTCGAGAAATTGATGCTTCATCCAAAGAATTTGCGCACAACAACTACCGGCAGCCATATATTCGGCTTCGGTCGTTGATAACGCAACACAATTTTGCTTTTTGAAAAACCAAGAAACCAAAGAGTTTCCTAAAAAGAAACAAGTTCCACTAGTGCTTTTACGGTCCACCTTATATCCACCAAAGTCGGCATCGCAGTAAGCTTTTAAATCAAAGAAAGAATTTTTCGAATACCACAAGCCGAGATTTGGAGTATTTGAAAGATATTTGAAAATGCGTTTTAAGGCGAACAAATGTGATTTCTTTGGACATGATTGAAATCGTGCACACAAGCAAACACTAAACATAATGTTTGGTCTACTAGCAGTAGCATATAATAAGGAGCCAATCATACTACGAAAGGAAGATTGATCTACAGATTTACCATTTTCATCCTTGTCGAGTCTGATTGCTGTGCTCATTGGTGTGGATGATGATTTTGTATTCTCCATCCCAAACTTCTTTAGAATCTCCTTGATGTATTTGCTTTGGTTTACAAAGAACCCATCTTTACACTGTTTGATTTGCAATCCGAGGAAATAGTTAAGTTCCTCCATCATGCTCATCTCGAAGTGTTCCTGCATCAACTTAGAGAATTCTTGGCAAAGAGTTTCGTTAGTAGAACCAAAAATTATGTCATCAACATAAATTTGCACAATTAATAAATCATCTTTTTCATTCTTTGTAAACAAGGTAATATCAATTTTACCTCTACAAAAACCATGTGAAAGAAAAAAAGTAGACAATTTATCATACCAAGCTCGAGGAGCTTGTTTCAAACCATACAATGCTTTGTTTAGTCTATAAACATGATCAGGCAATAATGTATCAACAAAACCATCAGGTTGTTCAATGTAAACCTCCTCTTTTAGTTCACCATTCAAGAAAGCCCTCTTGACATCCATTTGAAATAAATTAAAATTTCTAGAGCAAGCAAAAGCAAGTAGCATGCGAATGGATTCTAGTCTAGCAACAGGCGCATAAGTTTCATCATAATCTATGCCTTCTTCTTGACTATATCCTTTCGCTACAAGCCTAGCTTTATTTCTAGTGATAGTACCATGCTCGTCAAGTTTATTCCTAAACACCCATTTAGTTCCTATGATAGATCTATCGTGCGGCCTAGGAACAAGATTCCAAACATTATTGTGTTTAAACTCATTCAACTCATCTTGCATAGCAATAATCCAAGAATCATCTAATAAAGCATCATCAATACACTTAGGTTCAACATGCGAAACAAAAACAAGATGATTGCAAATATTATTAAGAGAAGAACGAGTGGCTACTCCCTTCGAAGGACTTCCGATGATAAGATCCATTGGGTGATCTTTGTGAAGCGTCCAATCCTTCGGAAGTGGTGTTTCCTCAACGGAAACATCTATATCATTTAGGCTTGAGGAAGCCAACTCTTCTTCGAGTAATTCTACATCATCAATGTTAGTGCGAACAATAGTAGACATAGATTCATCAAAAATAACATGCATAGATTCTTCAACAAGTAAAGTGCGTTTATTAAAAACTCTAAAGGCCTTACTTGAGGTAGAATATCCGAGAAAGATACCTTTGTCGGATTTGGCATCAAATTTTCCAAGGTTGTCCTTACCATTATTGTGTATGTAGCATTTTGATCCGAAGGCTCGAAAGTATGAAATGTTAGGCTTTCTGCCTCTCCATAATTCATATGGAGTTTTCTTGAGAATTGGCCTTATTGATACACGATTGATGATGTAACAGGCAGTGTTCATTGCTTCAGCCCAAAAATATTTTGGTAGAGAATGCTCACATATCATGGTCCTTGCAATCTCTACAAGTGTCCTATTTTTCCTCTCAACGACCCCGTTTTGTTGAGGAGTCCTAGAACAAGAAAAATTGTGACCGATGCCTTTCTCTTCACAAAAATTTGTAAAACTCTCATTTTGAAATTCAGTTCCGTGGTCACTACGGATCTGCTTTATTGAAAGATTTTTCTCATTCTCAACACGTTTCACAAAAGTTTTAAAATAATAAAAGGCATCATTTTTGTGGGCTAAAAACAATGTCCACGTGAATCATGAGAAATCATCCACAATGACAAATGCATAAAGCTTCCCTCCTAGGCTAGCGTTCCTCGAGGGACCACATAGATCTAGGTGAAGAAGTTCAAGGGGCATAGAAGTTGATATAAAATTTTTGCTTTTAAAAGATTTCCTTGTATGTTTGCCAAGTTGACATGCATCACAAATAGAATTTAATTTTAAATTAAGTTTTGGCATACCAACAACTAAATCAAGTTTAAAAAGTTTTTCTATGGTACTAGGACCAACATGACCTAGTCGTCTATGCCAAAGAATGTTGTCATCAACATTCAAAGATACAAGGCTTTTAATATTTGATAAAGATAAATTATTTAAAAAAACCTTGTATACATTTTCACTTCTATATCCTTTGAAATTTATTGATTTATCAGTCGTGAGTGATATAGTGCAGTGTTGGGGAGTGAATTTGACTTCATAACCTCTATCGCACAATTGACTTATGCTTAGTAGATTATGCTTAAGCCCTTTCACTAGGAGTACATCATCAATTAGGCAAGAATTAGATATACCTATTGAGCCGATGCCTTCAATGACTCCTTTGCTGTTGTCTCCAAAGGTGACTGTTCCCTTCTCCTTAGGTTTGACTGATTGGAGTAGATCCTTGTTCCCCGTCATATGTCTAGAACATCCACTGTCTAGATATCATATGCTAGGGAGAACAGTTTTCCTAGTTCCCTGAAAAGAATTGTTTTGGTACCCTTTAGTTCTTTTGGGTCCACAATGTTAGAAAAGAGAGATACAAAATAGACTTCTAAGAGTTCAGTCTCTCATAGCAACATCATCGCCACTTTCTAAGAGTGCTCCCAGTAGTAGGTAGGGCATATGGCCACTTTAAAAACCTATTTCCTTGGACAGAGCAACGTTCAACAGGGATACCAGCCGCAAGTCAAGGCATTTTTAAGCCGGTCTATATTGAACTCCCTTAGATCATGATCTCATAATGCCAACTGATGAGTTGTTAAGTACTCTTAGGCATCCATTTCATATAGCTCTTTTTATCATATTGATATTTTAAAGATCTACACTTATGTCTAGCATGTCCTATTTTACAACAATAAGAACATGCAGAGGGTGATCTCATTTTTGCTTTAGCAATTAGACTAGTGAAATCTATAGATTTCTTTCCATACCTTATTCCACCCTTATCAAAACTACATTTTTGCATACTTAGTAAATTATTCAAGTTATTACTACTTACATTGAATTTATCAAAAGATTTCTCTAAGTGAGCTATGTCATCCTTTAATCTTAGGTTTTCATGCTCCTTAGTTTTTAATTCATTTTTAAGGTTTTTATTTTCCTTTCTAAGTGACTTAGCCATATCAAACATTTGTTTATATGCATGTAGTAGTTTGTCATAGGAAGGTACCTCATCATCGTCGTCGGAGACGATGTCATCACTTTTAGCCATGAGGCAGATGTTGGCTTCCTCCTCGTCATCGTCGCTATCGCTCCAAGTGGCTAGAAGTGCTTTCTTCTTTCCCTTGTCAACTTTATTCTTAAGAGGACACTCATTTGCATTGTAGCCTTGTTGTTGACAGTTGTAGCAAGTAACTTCCTTATCCGGCTTCTTTTGGAATTTGTTTCCTCGCATGAATCGTTTGAACTTTCTTGCGAAGAGCGTCATATCATCATCATCATCATCTTCTTTAGATTGGCTAGATAGAGCAATCCCCTTTGCCTTGGTATCTTCTTTCTTTAATTCCTTCCTTGTTGATAATTCCAGCTCATGGGTTTTTAGAGTCCCATGTAGTTGATCAAGATCGTAGGATGCGGTGTCGCCTTTGTTTGACTCGATGATGACCGTCCTTTTGGCATCCCACTCCTTGGGTAAGGCGCGTAGAGCTCTTCTCCACACTTGTTTGGTTGGATATTGTTCCCCGAGTTGGGCTAGCTCATTGATAATTTGAGTAAGCCTTCGGAACATAGTATCTACATCTTCGTTTGATTCCATCTCGAATGTTTCATATTTGAGTTGGAGTAGATCGATCTTTGTCTCTTTGACTTGATTAGTCCCTTCATGGCATATCTCCAACTTGTCCCATATCTCTTTAGCGGATGAGCACATTGAGATCCGGTTGTACTCATTCATATCTAAGGAACAATGAAGAATATTCATGGCTTTAGCATTTTGAGAAATTAATCGCATGTCCTCCTTGGAAAAGTCGTCCATTCCCTTGGGAATTTTGACACCCTCAACCTCTTTAGTAGGTATGTAGGGACCTTTCATAGTAACTTTCCAAAGATCATAATCTACGGATTGGATATATAGGGACATTTGGTTTTTCCAATATCCGTAGTTTATGTCATTTAAAAGAGGAGGACGATTTGTTGATTACCCTTGAGCATAGTCGCTCGCTAGATTTGCCATAGAGCCTTTTTGAAAATATTTTGTAAAAAGGTGGCTCTGATACCACTTGTTAGAACCTAAGGGGGGGGGGGGGGGAGGATTTAGGTTCTATTGGCAACTTTAGCAATTTAAAGCGATTATGCAAGTATGCAAGCGGAAGACTTAAGCAATCAAATAATAAGTGCGGTAAATAAATGCGTAATGTAAATAAAGCAGTAAAAGGGATAAAAGATGTTTATGGAAGTTCGACGATAAATCGTCTACGTCTCCCCTTCTTGGTTAAGTCGATTAACCAAGGATCCACTAGCACTTCGAACGTCTTGGCCTTGATGGCTCCAAGGATAGCCTTACAACTCAACACGATCACCGCGCCGATACAACCCAACACTTGGCCTTAAGGGCTCCAAGGATAGCCTCAACACAACACTTGGCTTCACACTCAAGTGCTTACAACGATAGCACAATACACTTGGCTTCACACTCAAGTGTTTACAACAATAGCACAACCAACTCACAAACTATTTTTACAAACACTCTCAAATATATCACACAAACACTTTGATAGTGAGAAATTGCTTGCAAAGGAGAGAAGAGATGAGTTGGGATGTCTCCAAATGAACTTGGATGGCCTCTATTTATAGTTGGCAAAGATTTGAATCTGATTTGAGTGCTTGGAGCGTGTGTTAAGAAGTCAAGGAGAGACAAAAAAGTATTCGGCGCCGCTGCCATATTTTTTCCAGCACTGAGCGAATTTTGTGGAAAAATCATATCTTCCAATCTAACCGTTGGATTGATCTGAAATTTGAACTGAAGCTTGAAAACATCTGGATATGCAATATGAATGGTAGAGATTTTATTCTAACGAGTCCAACATTTCCAGTAATTTTCGGAATTCACTTCATCAAGTTTTTGAACTTGTTCTGTGCAACAAATTTGAAAAATTCATATCTCCATATCCATCCGTTGGATTGATCTGAAATTTGGACAGAGGTTGTAAAACATCCTGAATTTAAATCTGATTGGTGGAGATGTGATTTGAATGTCTCAAACAATCCCAGTTAATTTCTGAAGTTGAATCTTCATAATTTGCTTCATATTCTGCAGAAATAAGTACTGTGCAATCTTTGTAGAAAAATCATAACTTCATATCTAGCCGTTGGATTGATATGAAATTTTGATATAAGTTTGAAAACATCCGGATATTGATTTTGATTGGTGGAGATTTGATTTGGATGTCTCAAGCACGTCCAGTAATTTTCAGAAGTTGATTATTCATTCTTCACTACAAGTTCTGCAGAAATAGGTACTGCACAATATTTGTGGAAAAATCATAACTCCATATCTAGCCGTTGGATTGCTCTCAAATTTGGACAACACATGTAAAACTTCTTCATCACGATTATGACTGGTGGAGATCGGATTTAAATGCCTAGAAAATTCCCAGTAATTTTCAGAAGTTGCTGCTCCATACTTTGGCTTCTTCTTCTCTTTTTTTTCATATCTCTTAACAATATTCCATCCATTCAATGAGCAATAAAAGACTTTATAAATACATGTATAGCTTCAAAATAACTTCCAACAATTTATTTGTCAATAAATTCTAATCTGCAAAATCTCACTTTAAATGGTTAGTAACAATTAACCGAGTTTTGTAATCATCAAAACATAATATTATGAGACTTGTTAATGCATTAAAAACATTAATCTCATAACACGAGATTTGTATGCGTTTAAGGCGTAACAATCTCCCCCTTTTTGATGATCACAAAACTTGGTTAAATAGGAGAAATAAATGTACAATATTAAATAAATAATTTAAATTTGCACAATATAATTGCATGAATAAAACTCCTCCTAAATTAAACAATTAGTTAAGAAGAGTTTGTTTATCAAATAACCAATTTTTTTATTCTCTATGCATTTAAGCAAACTAACTCTCCCCCTTAGTTAAAGTATTTAACCAAACTAATTCTCCCCCTTTTTGTGATAATCAAAAAGACTGGAAAAGTAAATGCAAAACATGATAATTGAATATGATTTCTAAAAAGCAACACATAAATTTCACATAAAATGTGAGCTTTATAACTTTGAATAAATACAATTAATTTGTATTATCCAAAATTAAGTTGCTCAAATTTTATATTAAGCTCCCCCTTAATACGACATTAAATTTATTTATGTCCACAAGTGATTACAACTCAATCATGCCAAGTTCACCACGCAAACGAATAAAAGTATTTTCATCTAGTGGTTTTGTAAAAATATCGTCAATTTGATTTTTAGTGTCAACATATTGAAGTTCAACTTCATTTCGTTCGATGTGGTCACGAATAAAATGATGACGAATGTCAATATGTTTGGTGCGCGAATGTTGAATCGGATTCTTTGTAAGACATATGGCGCTAGTGTTGTCACAGAAAATAGGAATTTTTGAAAAAGAGACGCCATAGTCGAGCAATTGATGCTTCATCCAAATAATTTGCGCACAACAACTACCGGCAGCCATATATTCGACTTCGGTCGTTGATAACGCAACACAATTTTGCTTTTTGGAAAACCAGGAAACCAAACAGTTTCCTAAAAAGAAACAAGTTCCACTAGTACTTTTACGGTCCACCTTATATCCACCAAAATCGGCATCGCAGTAAGCTTTTAAATCAAAGAAAGAATTTTTTGAATACCACAAGCCGAGATTTGGAGTATTTGAAAGATATTTGAAAATGCGTTTTAAGGCGAACAAATGTGATTTCTTTGGACATGATTGAAATCGTGCACACAAGCAAACACTAAACATAATGTCTGGTCTACTAGCAGTAGCATATAATAAGGAGCCAATCATACTACGAAAGAAAGATTGATCTACAGATTTACCATTTTCATCCTTGTCGAGTCTGATTGCTGTGCTCATTGGTGTGGATGATGATTTTGTGTTCTCCATCCCAAACTTCTTTAGAATCTCCTTGATGTATTTGATTTGGTTCACAAAGAACCCATCTTTGCACTGTTTGATTTGCAATCCGAGGAAATAGTTAAGTTCCCCCATCATGCTCATCTCGAAGTGTTCCTGCATCAACTTAGAGAATTCTTGACAAAGAGTTTCGTTAGTAGAACCAAAAATTATGTCATCAACATAAATTTGCACAATTAATAAATCATCTTTTTCATTCTTTGTAAACAAGGTAATATCAATTTTACCTCTACAAAAACCATGTGAAAGAAGAAAAGTAGACAATTTATCATACCAAGCTCGAGGAGCTTGTTTCAAACCATACAATGCTTTGTTTAGTCTATAAACATGATCAGGCAAAAATGCATCAACAAAGCCATCAGGTTGTTCAATGTAAACCTCCTCTTTTAGTTCACCATTCAAGAAAGCCATCTTGACATCCATTTGAAATAAATTAAAATTTCTAGAGCAAGCAAAAGCAAGTAGCATGCGAATGGATTCTAGTCTAGCAACAGGCGCATAAGTTTCATCATAATCTATGCCTTCTTCTTGACTATATCCTTTCGCTACAAGCCTAGCTTTATTTCTAGTGATAGTACCATGCTCGTCAAGTTTATTCCTAAACACCCATTTAGTTCCTATGATAGATCTATCGTGCGGCCTAGGAACAAGATTCCAAACATTATTGTGTTTAAACTCATTCAACTCATCTTGCATAGCAATAATCCAAGAATCATCTAATAAAGCATCATCAATACACTTAGGTTCAACATGCGAAACAAAAGCAAGATGATTGCAAATATTATTAAGAGAAGAACGAGTGGCTACTCCCTTCGAAGGACTTCCGATGATAAGATCCATTGGGTGATCTTTGTGAAGCGTCCAATCCTTCGAAAGTGGTGTTTCCTCAACGGAAACATCTATATCATTTAGGCTTGAGGAAGCCAACTCTTCTTCGAGTAATTCTACATCATCAATGTTAGTGCGAACAATAGTAGACATAGATTCATCAAAAATAACATGCATAGATTCTTCAACAAGTAAAGTGCGTTTATTAAAAACTCTAAAGGCCTTACTTGAGGTAGATTATCCGAGAAAGATACCTTTGTCGGATTTGGCATAAAATTTGCCAAGGTTGTCCTTACCATTATTGTGTATGTAGCATTTTGATCCGAAGGCTCGAAAGTATGAAATGTTAGGCTTTCTGCCTCTCCATAATTCATATGAAGTTTTCTTGAGAATTGACCTTATTGATACATGATTGATGATGTAACAGGCAGTGTTCATTGCTTCAGCCCAAAAATATTTTGGTAGAGAATGCTCACATATCATGGTCCTTGCAATCTCTACAAGTTTCCTATTTTTCCTCTCAATGACCCGTTTTGTTGAGGAGTCCTAGGACAAGAAAAATTGTGACCGATGTCTTTCTCTTCAAAAAAATTTGTAAAACTCTCATTTTGAAATTCAGTTCCGTGGTCACTACGGATCTGCTTTATTGAAAGATTTTTCTCATTCTCAACACGTTTCACAAAAGTTTTAAAATAATAAAAGGCATCATTTTTGTGGGCTAAAAACAATGTCCACGTGAATCGTGAGAAATCATCCACAATGACAAATGCATAAAGCTTCCCTCCTAGGCTAGCGTTCCTCGAGGGACCACATAGATCTAGGTGAAGAAGTTCAAGGGGCATAGAAGTTGATATAAAATTTTTGCTTTTAAAAGATTTCCTTGTATGTTTGCCAAGTTGACATGCATCACAAATAGAATCTAATTTTAAATTAAGTTTTGGCATACCAACAACTAAATCAAGTTTAAAAAGTTTTTCTATGGTACTAGGACCAACATGACCTAGTCGTCTATGCCAAAGAATGTTGTCATCAACATTCAAAGATACAAGACTTTTAATATTTGATAAAGATAAATTATTTAAAGAAACCTTGTATACATTTTCACTTCTATATCCTTTGAATTTTATTGATTTGTCAGTCGTGAGTGATATAGTGCAGTGTTGGGGAGTGAATTTGACTTCATAACCTCTATCGCACAATTGACTTATGCTTAGTAGATTATGCTTAAGCCCTTTCACTAGGAGTACATCATCAATTAGGCAAGAATTAGATATACCTATTGAGCCGATGCCTTCAATGACTCCTTTGCTGTTGTCTCCAAAGGTGACTGTTCCCTTCTCCTTAGGTTTGACTGATTGGAGTAGATCCTTGTTCCCCGTCATATGTCTAGAACATCCACTGTCTAGATACCATATGCTAGAGAGAACAATTTTCCTAGTTCCCTGAAAAGAATTGTTTTGGTACCCTTTAGTTCTTTTGGGTCCACAATGTTAGAAAAGAGAGATACAAAATAGACTTCTAAAAGTTCAGTCTCTCATAGCAACATCATCGCCACTTTCTAAGAGTGCTCCCAGTAGTAGGTAGGGCATATGGCCACTTTAAAAACCTATTTCCTTGGACAGAGCAACGTTTAACAGGGAGACCAGCCGCAAGTCAAGGCATTTTTAAGCCGGTCTATATTGAACTCCCTTAGATCATGATCTCATAATGCCAACTGATGAGTTGTTAAGTACTCTTAGGCCTCCATTTCATATAGCTCTTTTTATCATATTGATATTTTAAAGATCTACACTTATGTCTAGCATGTCCTATTTTACAACAGTAAGAACATGCAGAGGGTGATCTCATTTTTGCTTTAGCAATTAGACTAGTGAAATCTATAGATTTCTTTCTATACCCTATTCCACCCTTATCAAAACTACATTTTTGCATACTTAGTAAATTATTCAAGTTATTACTACTTACATTGAATTTATCAAAAGATTTCTCTAAGTGAGCTATGTCATCCTTTAATCTTAGGTTTTCATGCTCCTTAGTTTCTAATTCATTTTTAAGGTTTTTATTTTCCTTTCTAAGTGACTTAGCCATATCAAACATTTGTTTATATGAATGTAGTAGTTCGTCATAGGAAGGTACCTCATCATCGTCGTCGGAGACGATGTCATCACTTTTAGCCATGAGGCAGATGTTGGCTTCCTCCTCGTCATCGTCGCTATCGCTCCAAGTGGCTAGAAGTGCTTTCTTCTTTCCCTTGTCAACTTTCTTCTTAAGAGAACACTCATTTGCATAGTGGCCTTGTTGTTGACAGTTGTAGCAAGTAACTTCCTTATCCGGCTTCTTTTGGAATTTGTTTCCTCGCATGAATCGTTTGAACTTTCTTGCGAAGAGCGCCATATCATCATCATCATCATCTTCTTTGGATTGGCTAGATAGAGCAATCCCCTTTGCCTTGGTATTTTCTTTCTTTAATTCCTTCCTTGTTGATAATTCCAGCTCATGGATTTTTAGAGTCCCATGTAGTTGATCAAGATCGTAGGATGCGGTGTCGCCTTTGTTTGACTCGATGATGGCCGTCCTCTTGGCATCCCACTCCTTGGGTAAGGTGCGTAGAGCTCTCCTCCATACTTGTTTGGTTGGATATTGTTCCCCGAGTTGGGCTAGCTCATTGATAATTTGAGTAAGCCTTCGGAACATAGTATCTACATCTTCGTTTGATTCCATCTCGAATGTTTCATATTTGAGTTGGAGTAGATCGATCTTCGTCTCTTTGACTTGATTAGTCCCTTCATGGCATATCTCCAACTTGTCCCATATCTCTTTAGCGGATGAGCACTGAAAGGGCCCGTGTCCTGATTTAATATTTAATGATCAAACAACCAGGATTAATTAATGTAAACAGCGAAAACGAGTTAAAAATTTGCGTTTGGGCCTACAGAAATTTCGGCATGACCTATTCGTAAATAGGACATCCCAAAAACTTGTACAACACAACCAACAATATATACTCGAAAATAGAGTCACAACTCCAATTTACACACCTATAGCCGCACTGGCCAGGACTAAACACATGCAGGGCCGGCAAGGCTCGATCATACAAATAACAATTCAAAACAAAGTCCAAAACTATTTATACAGATACACAGGGCATCACCCCGGCAAATATAAAACTCGCTAAAATGATATATATACATATATATCTGGGAACTCAACTCCACGCTCGCCTCACTGGGTACCACTAGATGACGCTCCACCAGATGCGTCAAATCCCCCTGGATAACCTGCTATGGAATCACAAACAACCACAGCATAAAAAGAAAACAGGGGTCGGACCCCAGTACGACGAACTATAAAAATTACGACAAATATAACTGACATGAATAAAATCAAGTACAATGCAATGAAATGCAATGTAATGCGTGACAGGTATCAATGAAATAGGAATACCAAAAGGAGTCCAAATAATCGTATCACAATAAACTCAGTGGCCACCCGTGCCAGGAACGCAGCAGACCTCGAATCATCACTGCTAATCCATACACGTAGCATCGGAGGGTGACAGGAGCGACCCGTCCAGCCTCATGCTGTCATCAGGAGTGTCGTACGTAGCATCAGAGGGCGACAGGAGCTACCTGTCCGTGCCTCATACTATCTCAGGAGTGCACTAAAATAATGTCACTCGCTCCATGATGACTCAATACATCTCAAGAGATCAATATCAATAGTAATCAAAGGAGTCAAGGCTCAACGTGCTATGTAAATTTATAAATTAGTGAATGCAATCATATAATCCACGTAAGCACATAAAACACATTATCACTCATTACAAAATATTTAATATCATTACATGTCATTATAGATGTCGTAATATAAACAGCTCATACGTACCTCAACCGACACTTAATTACCACAGAAATATCTCAAGTATTTCTCGGATATTCCAATCCCAAATTTTCAGAATCTGTAATTCCAGAAAAATTGCTCATAAATCCTAAAATTTATATTTAATATTAAAACATCCTATCAATAACCAAATATCGAATTTACGACTCTAAAAGTCGAAATACCAAAAATATCATAATCTAAATTTTTCCAGAAAATTCCCAAAAATTCTGAAATTTATATATATTAATTCTAGCACATCTAGAAATCCAAACAGTGATTTAAATAGCTCTAAACTTCAAAAATCCCAATTTAAATAATCTGGAAATTCGAAATAATGCCCCAATAATTTCTGAAAAATAGTCAATACCTCCAATCGAGTCCGGTATAATACCTACAACCAATAATAAATCAAATATCAATTATCGGATGTCAATTGAATCGAAATACCCAAAATTCAAAACCCTAAATTCAACATTATACCTCAAAGCTTGGAATTAAAGGGTTAAACAACTAACACAACCCCTAAACTCCGGCGACGATCGGCGGCGGCGAACGGCGGCGGACGGCGGCAGCGAACGGCGGCAGCTGTGCGACGGGTTTTTCGGAAACTTCACTAAAAATATGAAATATGGGTACCAAAAGATAGCTCTCGTCGCGAGGATTCCGGAACTATATTTACTTTTGAAATCCGGCCAAAAACGAAGGAGATACGGAGATTTGAAGCGATAGGAAGATTTTGAAATTGAAAAGAAACGGAAAAGAACAGACGGGCGAAGGCGGTGGAAAAACAAATGGAGGAGAAAGATTATGCGTTATATATATTATGTATTAGTTTAATGTGTGTCTTATTTTATTCATTCGGGGTTCAAACTGGACCCGGTTCGAGTTATTTCAACTCCTGTGTGCTCTATAAATAACATATTCATTTAATATCGTCTATAAACCGATATTTAAAAATCAATATTTTTAACACACAAATAAATTAATAGAGTAAAATCGGGTCCTTACATTTCTCCCCCTCTAAAAAGAAGATTTCGTCCTCGAAATTAAACACACATCAAACTTATATACAAAGTGGTTAAACATTTACCACTGATAGTACATAGGGAAATCAGAGTACAAGGCATAATTCATAACATTGTCAAACAAATGAGGCCATTCTTGACGCATTCGAGACTCCAATTCCCATGTAGCTTCTTCTCTTCCATGTCTACTCCATTCTACCATAACCAAAGGAATCGTCTTGTTCCTCAGTTGCTTTTCTTTACGATCAAGAATCTGCACTGGATACTCAACATAGCTAAGGGAACTATCCAACTCCACATCATCAGCCCTCAAGATATGAGAAGGATCTGGTTCATACTTCCGCAGCATAGATACGTGAAATACATCATGTATCGCAGACAAACTCTGCGGCAAGTTCAAACGATACGCTAAAATACCAATTTTCTCAACAATCTCGTATGGACCGATATAACGAGGAGCTAATTTCCCTTTACGCCCAAATCTCATAGTACCACGAAATGGTGATACTTTCAAGAAAACAAAATCGCCAACCTGAAATTCTAAAGGTCTACGTCTGTTATTAGCATAGCTGGCTTGACGATCCTGGGCTGCTTTCATTCTTTTCCTGATCAGGTCAACTTTTTCTTTCATCTCTTGAATAAACTCTGGTCCTGACAACTGTCGTTCTCCTACTTCTTCCCAACATATCGGAGATCTACATTTTCTGCCATACAAGGCTTCAAATGGTGCCATCCCGATAGATACATGATAACTATTATTGTAAGAGAATTCCACCAAAGCTAAAGATTCTTGCCAACCGCCACTAAAATCCATCACAACAGCTCGTAATAAATCTTCAAGTGTCTGAATAGTTCTTTCAGATTGACCATCTGTCTGTGGATGATAGGCAGTACTCACGGCCAATTTAGAACCTAAAGATGATTGCAAACTAGACCAAAACTTAGAAGTAAATCTGGGATCACGGTCTGATACTATAGTAACTGGCACACCATGCAATCGCACTATCTGATCAATGTACATTTTCGCCATTTTCGTATATGTCCACGTACGATCATATGGAATAAAATGGGCAGATTTAGACAATCTATCCACAATAACCCAAATGGCATCACAACCACGATTAGATCGAGGTAGGTGTGTCACGAAATCCATAGTAATGTGTTCCCAATTCCACTGTGGTACTTCAAGACTAAGTAACATACCACCTGGTCTCATTCTTTCAGCCTTAACTTGTTGACACGTCAAACACTTAGCCACAAAATCAGAAATATCATTCTTCATACCTTCCCACCAGTAATGGGCTTTCAAGATATGATACATCTTTCTAATTCCAGGATGTACACTATGTCGACTACAATGAGCTTCTCGTAGTATATTGTCTTTCAAATCTATCAAATTCGGAACCACAAGTCTACCATTATAACGCAAACATCCATCAGAAGCAACAAGAAATTTCCCTGACTGACCAGCTGGAGTTAATTCTTTCAAATGATGAATATATGGATCAGTCTTTTGTGCTTCTTTGATTTTCGAAATTATTCGTGGTTCAACTTGTATAGATGAAACTATGAAATGATTACCTTTAGCTCGATAAGTCCATCCTGAAGTTCTCAAATGCTCATGAACTTTAGAAATAGTTAAAGATGCCAACATCTTAGTATGAACTTTTCTGCTCAAAGCATCTGCAACTTGATTCACGTTTCCTGGCTGGTATTGAATATCACAGTCAAAATCCTTAAGCAGTTCCAACCATCGACGTTGTCTCATATTCAAATCAGACTGTGTGAATAAATATTTCAGACTCTTATGATCAGAATAAATCACAAACTGCTCACCGTACAGATAATGACGCCATATTTTCAATGCATGCACAATGGCAGCCAATTCTAAATCATGAACTGGATAACGAGTCTCATGTGATTTCAATTGACGAGATGCATACGCAATCACGCGTCCATTTTGCATCAAAACACAACCCAGTCCATTCAAAGAAGCATCTGTACAGATAACAAACCCACCTGAGCCTGAAGGTAATGCTAGTACTGGAGCCGTAGTCAATTTCTCTTTCAAAGTCTGAAAACTAGCTTCACATTCCCCAGTCCACACAAAACGTCGATCTTTTTGCATTAATATAGTCATAGGCCTAGCTATTTCAGAAAATCCCTTGATGAAACGCCTATAATATCCAGCCAAACCCAAAAAACTACGAATCTCAGAGACATTGGTTGGTCGAGACCAATTAAGAACAGCTTCAATTTTACTAGGATCGACAGATACTCCTTGTGCTGATATCACATGTCCTAGAAATAATACTCTGTCCAGCCAAAATTCACACTTCGAAAACTTAGCATATAATTGTGATGTTCTGAGTTTCTGAAGTACTAACGTCAAATGTTCTTTATGATCCTTCCTTGACTTAGAATAAATCAAAATGTCATCAATGAAAACGATAACAAATCGATCTATGAATTCCCGAAACACACGATTCATTAAATCCATAAAAACTGCTGGAGCATTAGTCAACCCGAAAGGCACAACTAAGAATTCATAATGTCCGTAACGCGTTCGAAATGCTGTCTTGGAAACATCTTCCTCTCGAACTCGAAGTTGATGATATCCGGAACGAAGATCAATTTTAGAATATACAGATGTACCCTGCAACTGATCAAACAAGTCATCAATTCGTGGCAAAGGATACTTATTCTTCACAGTAGCCTGATTCAATTGTCGATAATCGATGCACATTCTCATCGTTCCGTCTTTCTTCTTCACAAACAAGACTGGAGCACCCCAAGGTGATACACTTGGTCTAATATAACCTTTTTCCAGCAAATCTTGCAATTGCGTCTTGAGTTCTTTCAATTCTGCTGGAGCTAATCGATATGGAGCTCGAAAAATAGGACTTGTCCCTGGCATTAATTCAATGCTAAGATCTATTTCCCTTTGAGGCGGAAAACCCGGAATCTCATCAGGAAATACATCAGTAAAATCCTTAACTACAGGGATATCTGAAACTTTCACTTTCTCTTCCTTCGTCGCATCTAGAGCATAAATCATAACTCCTTCATTTCCTATCGACAATAATCTAAACATTTCCATTGCCGATACTAATGGAATGCGAGATTGTGAATCACTACCATAAAAATTCCACTTATTGCCATAATACGGTCTAAATCTCACAATGCCATGAAAACAATCAACCGTAGCTCTATAATTCATCAGTGTATCCATACCCAAGATACAGTCAAAATCAGACATAGCTAGTTTGATTAAATTAGTTATCATGATCTTATCCTCAAATCTAATCACACAATTCAACACTATCTCATTAGACATCAAGAAAACACCAGCAGGAGTAGCAACAGACACAGTATCCAATAACGGAGTAAAAGCAATCTCATGCTCATCAGCAAATGTAACAGATAAAAATGAATGAGATGCTCCTGTGTCTATCAAGATACGTGCAGGATACTCAAAAATATAACAAATACCTGCAATAACTCCCCCAGGTGCATCTTGTGCCTGATCCTGAGTCAGAGCATGGACTTGAACCTGCTGTGGACCTGGAAAACGCTGCTGACTCTGAGGAGATGGATACCTAGGCTGCTGAGTGGACTGTCCTGGAATATAAGGCTGTGTAGGAACAAACTGTGGTACAGGAGCATATGGTCTGAATGATGGTCGTCCAGGAAACTGGCCAAACTGTTGTGGCTGAAATTGCTGTCTTCCAGCATTTGGACATACTCGAGACGAATGTCCAGCCTGCCCACAAGTATAACAAGTTCCTGGAAATCCTGTACAATGTGCACTCAAATGATTACCACCACATCTGTCACAGTACACTCTCCCAGATGATCCAACTGAACTTCCACCACGACTACCACTGGAACTGGAGGAACTAGACTGTGGTTTCTTTTTAAATGGCTTCCCTCTAGCTTTAAACCAAGGCCTTTTCGCTTGCTGAGAAGATTGAATAGGCTGATATGAAGGTAAACCCATTGGTGTCTGTGAACTGCTTCCAGCTCCTTGAGGAACAGATGCTGGGATTGATTGTGGTTCACTCCTTAGTAGACTTGCTTCAATTTTCTTGGCCTTTTCTACTGCTTTCATATAAGTAGATGGAGTTCCAGTAGTCACCAAAGTATGGATCGTTCGTGTAAGCCCTTTCAGAAAATGTGAAAGCTTTGACCGATCATTCTTTGCAACATGTGGGACATAAGGCAGAAGAGCAGAGAACTGAGAAGCATATTCAGCAACAGATTTATTGCCTTGCACCAACAGATTAAATTCATCTTCTTTAGCAGAATAATAAGATGGTGGTGCATATTCTTGTGCAAACTGCTTACAAAATACTTCCCATGTGATCTTTTCACCAGAATCAGAAAGTGTTTCTGCTGTCGTTTCCCACCACAGTTGCGCTCGGTCTTTCAGCTGAAAAGGAACTAACTTCAGTCGAATGTCATCAGGATATTCTAATCCATTAAACATATTGTTGAGACTTTTCAACCAACTAGTAGCTTTCTCACTTCCTTCATTGCCAAAGAACTTTTGCGGACGCAACTCCTGAAATTGAGAAATTATTAATCGTATTCCTCCCATTTTCTCAGTCAATTGGGTTACTGGATCAGCCTCAGCCTGAATCGCTTTTCCTTTGTCAGGATTTACCCGTGGTTGTTGTTCCACCTCTAATTCCACATCTTTCGGAGGCTGAACAGCTGGTCGACCACGTCTTCCCCTGACAATATCATCAAGATTTCTAACATTTATCGCTGCAGACTCTTCGACAACTTCCTTCCCTTTTCTACCTCTTCCTCCTGGTGCCATTCTACAAGACACAAGGATTTAAATACACAGGCAAAAATATCTTAACGAATAGAAAACTATGATAGAAATTCAGAGTTCTAATAGAATTCATAAACTAATTCTAAAGCCAAGAACTACTGGTTCTAACAAATACGTTCAAAAATAAGCACCACAAGTAAGTCACGTAAGAACAAGTAGTCACACACATACGCAACCATTTTGTTAGTGTCTAAACTCGAGTGTCCTAGACTCTAATTCGAGCATATCCCAGTATATGCTTTGATACCAAATGAAAGGGCCCGTGTCCTGATTTAATATTTAATGATCAAACAACCAGGATTAATTAATGTAAACAGCGAAAACGAGTTAAAAATTTGCGTTTGGGCCTACAGAAATTTCGGCATGACCTATTCGTAAATAGGACATCCCAAAAACTTGTACAACACAACCAACAATATATACTCGAAAATAGAGTCACAACTCCAATTTACACACCTATAGCCGCACTGGCCAGGACTAAACACATGCAGGGCCGGCAAGGCTCGATCATACAAATAACAATTCAAAACAAAGTCCAAAACTATTTATACAGATACACAGGGCATCACCCCGGCAAATATAAAACTCGCTAAAATGATATATATACATATATATCTGGGAACTCAACTCCACGCTCGCCTCACTGGGTACCACTAGATGACGCTCCACCAGATGCGTCAAATCCCCCTGGATAACCTGCTATGGAATCACAAACAACCACAGCATAAAAAGAAAACAGGGGTCGGACCCCAGTACGACGAACTATAAAAATTACGACAAATATAACTGACATGAATAAAATCAAGTACAATGCAATGAAATGCAATGTAATGCGTGACAGGTATCAATGAAATAGGAATACCAAAAGGAGTCCAAATAATCGTATCACAATAAACTCAGTGGCCACCCGTGCCAGGAACGCAGCAGACCTCGAATCATCACTGCTAATCCATACACGTAGCATCGGAGGGTGACAGGAGCGACCCGTCCAGCCTCATGCTGTCATCAGGAGTGTCGTACGTAGCATCAGAGGGCGACAGGAGCTACCTGTCCGTGCCTCATACTATCTCAGGAGTGCACTAAAATAATGTCACTCGCTCCATGATGACTCAATACATCTCAAGAGATCAATATCAATAGTAATCAAAGGAGTCAAGGCTCAACGTGCTATGTAAATTTATAAATTAGTGAATGCAATCATATAATCCACGTAAGCACATAAAACACATTATCACTCATTACAAAATATTTAATATCATTACATGTCATTATAGATGTCGTAATATAAACAGCTCATACGTACCTCAACCGACACTTAATTACCACAGAAATATCTCAAGTATTTCTCGGATATTCCAATCCCAAATTTTCAGAATCTGTAATTCCAGAAAAATTGCTCATAAATCCTAAAATTTATATTTAATATTAAAACATCCTATCAATAACCAAATATCGAATTTACGACTCTAAAAGTCGAAATACCAAAAATATCATAATCTAAATTTTTCCAGAAAATTCCCAAAAATTCTGAAATTTATATATATTAATTCTAGCACATCTAGAAATCCAAACAGTGATTTAAATAGCTCTAAACTTCAAAAATCCCAATTTAAATAATCTGGAAATTCGAAATAATGCCCCAATAATTTCTGAAAAATAGTCAATACCTCCAATCGAGTCCGGTATAATACCTACAACCAATAATAAATCAAATATCAATTATCGGATGTCAATTGAATCGAAATACCCAAAATTCAAAACCCTAAATTCAACATTATACCTCAAAGCTTGGAATTAAAGGGTTAAACAACTAACACAACCCCTAAACTCCGGCGACGATCGGCGGCGGCGAACGGCGGCGGACGGCGGCAGCGAACGGCGGCAGCTGTGCGACGGGTTTTTCGGAAACTTCACTAAAAATATGAAATATGGGTACCAAAAGATAGCTCTCGTCGCGAGGATTCCGGAACTATATTTACTTTTGAAATCCGGCCAAAAACGAAGGAGATACGGAGATTTGAAGCGATAGGAAGATTTTGAAATTGAAAAGAAACGGAAAAGAACAGACGGGCGAAGGCGGTGGAAAAACAAATGGAGGAGAAAGATTATGCGTTATATATATTATGTATTAGTTTAATGTGTGTCTTATTTTATTCATTCGGGGTTCAAACTGGACCCGGTTCGAGTTATTTCAACTCCTGTGTGCTCTATAAATAACATATTCATTTAATATCGTCTATAAACCGATATTTAAAAATCAATATTTTTAACACACAAATAAATTAATAGAGTAAAATCGGGTCCTTACAAGCACATTGAGATCCGGTTGTACTCATTCATATCTAAGGAACAATGAATAATATTCATGGCTTTAGCATTTTGAGAAATTAATCGCATGTCCTCCTTGGAAAAGACGTCAATTCCCTTGGGAATTTTGACACCCTCAACCTCTTTAGTAGGTATGTAGGGACCTTTCACAATAACTTTCCAAAGATCATAATCTACGGATTGGATATATAGGGACATTCGGTTTTTCCAATATCCGTAGTTTATGCCATTGAAAAGATGAGGACGATTTGTTGATTACCCTTGAGCATAGTCGCTCGCTAGATTTGCCATAGAGCCTTTTTGAAAATATTTTGTAAAAAGGTGGCTCTGATACCACTTGTTAGAACCTAATTGGGGGGGGGGAGGATTTAGGTTCTATTGGCAACTTTAGCAATTTAAAGCGATTATGCAAGTATGCAAGCGGAAGACTGAAGCAATCAAATAATAAGTGCGGTAAATAAATGCGTAATGTAAATAAAGCAGTAAAAGGGATAAGAGATGTTTATGGAAGTTCGACGATAAATCGTCTACGTCTCCCCTTCTTGGTTAAGTCGATTAACCAAGGATCCACTAGCACTTCGAACGTCTTGGCCTTGATGGCTCTAAGGATAGCCTTACAACTCAACACGATCACCGCGCCGATACAACCCAACACTTGGCCTTAAGGGCTCCAAGGATAGCCTCAACACAACACTTGGCTTCACACTCAAGTGCTTACAACGATAGCACAACACTTGACTTCACACTCAAGTATTTACAACAATAGCACAACCAACTCACAAACTATTTTTACAAACACTCTCAAATATATCACACAAACACTTTGATAGTGAGAAATTGCTTGCAAAGGAGAGAAGAGATGAGTTGGGATGTCTCCAAATGAACTTGGATGGCCTCTATTTATAGTTGGCAAAGATTTGAATCTGATTTGAGTGCTTGAAGCGTGTGTTAAGAAGTCAAGGAGAGACAAAAAAGTATTCGGCGCCGCTGCCATATTTTTCCCAGCACTGAGCGGATTTTGTGGAAAAATCATATCTTCCAATCTAACCGTTGGATTGATCTGAAATTTGAACTGAAGCTTTAAAACATCTGGATATGAAATATGAACGGTGAATATTTGATTATAACGAGTCAAACATTTCCAGTAATTTTCGGAAGTCACTTCATCAAGTTTTCAAACTTGTTCTGTGCAACAAAGTTGAATAATTCATATCGCCATATCCATCCGTTGGATTGATCTTAAATTTGGAAAGAGGTTGTAAAACATCCTGAATTTGAATCTGATTGGTGGAGATGTGATTTGAATCTCTCAAACAATCCCAGTTAATTTCTGAAGTTGAATCTTCATAATTTGCTTCATGTTCTGCAGAAATAAGTACTGTGCAATCTTTGTAGAAAAATCATAACTTCATATCTAGCCGTTGGATTGATATGAAATTTTGATATAAGTTTGAAAACATCCTGATATTGATTTTTATCGGTGGAGATTTGATTTGGATGTCTCAAGCACGTCCAGTAATTTTCAGAAATTGATTATTCATTCTTCACTACAAGTTCTGCAGAAATAGGTACTGCACAATTTTTGTGGAAAAATCATAACTCCATATCTAGCCGTTGGATTGCTCTCAAATTTGGACAACACATGTAAAACTTCTTCATCACTATTATGACTGGTGGAGATCGTATTTAAATGCCTAGAAAATTCCCAGTAATTTTCGGAAGTTGCTGCTCCATACTTTGGCTTCTTCTTCTCTTTTTTTTCATATCTATTAACAATGTTCCATCCATTCAATGAGCAATAAAAGACTTTATAAATACATGTATAGCTTCAAAATAACTTCCAACAATTTATTTGTCAATAAATTCTAATCTGCAAAATCTCACTTTAAAAGGTTAGTAACAATTAACCGAGTTTTGTAATCATCAAAACATAATATTATGAGACTTGTTAATGCATTAAAAACATTAATCTCATAACACGAGATTTGTATGCGTTTAAGGCGTAACAGTTGTATGTTAGCAATGTTGTGAGATTGCATGGGGTGCCGAAGTCGATCGTTTCAGACCGAGACCCTAGATTCACGTCGCACTTTTGGCAAAGTCTTCAGGAGGCACTGGGTACTCGATTGCATCTGAGTACAACTTATCATCCTCAGACCGATGGACAGTCAGAGCGGACTATCCAGACGTTAGAGGATATGCTTCGAGTAGTAGTGCTAGACTTTGGCACTAGTTGGCAGGATTCTTTTCCTCTTGTCGAGTTTTCTTACAACTACAGCTTCCAAGCGAGTATCGGTATGGCGCCTTTTGAGGCATTGTACGGTAAGAAATGCCGATCTCCGTTGTTTTGGGATGATTTGTCCGAGTCACCAGATTTGGGACCGGATATGCTTAGAGATATGGCAGAGCAAGTTAAGATCATTCAGACCAGAATGAAGTCAGCTCAAGATAGACAGACGAAGTATGCGAATGTCAGATGTAGACCTCTGAGTTTCGAGCAGGGAGACCGTGCATTCCTTAAGATTTCTCCGTTCAGAGGCATTGTCAGATTCGGTAAGAGAGGGAAGTTATCTCCGAGATTCATTGGTCCGTATGAGATTCTCGAGAAGTTAGGCGATCTTGCCTACAGACTTTCACTTCCTCCATATTTATCTGGTATTCACGACGTTTTCACGTCTCTATGCTACGAAAGTATCATCCAGATACTTCTCATATCCTTCAGCCTGACGAAGCCGAGTTAGATGAGACTCTGATCTACTTTGAACGACCGATTCAAATCCTTGATCGAAAAGAGAAACAGCTTAGAACCAAGTTGATTCCATTGGTGAAAGTGCAGTGGAGCCGTCACGGCATCGAGGAAGCGACTTGGGAGACCGAATCTGACATGAGACAGCAATTTTCGGAGTTATTCGGATGACGTGAGTTCTTCTTACTGTCTTTAGTTCTTTATTCTATCTTATGAGTTGTGGTTCTCGTTGATTTCGAGGACGAAATCTCTTCTTAGTGGGGGAGAATTGTAACACCCCATTTTTATCTTAAATGAGTTTATTTGAGTTAATCGGAGGTTTCAGAGTTCACAAGCCGACTTGATTTTGATCAGGGTCCATTTTGCAAATTTTGGAAATTTCAGGGATTAAAACGTAATTATTGGATTTTATATATTATCTACACTTGTATTGACTTTACAAGCATCCCTCATCTTCCTCCCAACCGAGAAGACTCCATTGAAGCGCCCCTTTTGGGTTTCAAGCTTTGGGATTTCAGTCCGAGCTTGATCCGTCCGTTGGAAATTATTTCTGAAGTCAGTTTAGCGATCACTGCTGCGAGAGCTTCGTTCTATCGTAAGTTTTTCTACGATCAGATACATTCTAGTTTTTGGATGTTGTTAGAATCGTTTGAGATTCGAGTATGTTGTTCTTGACAGAGTTCTGATCGTTTATTATCCGTCGGTTTTGAAATAGAGCGACGTTTGGATTTATTATGATTTTTGGAAGCCATTTTCGAAAATGTGGTTTTTGAGATTGGTTGGAATTGCCTTGTTTTGGTTGTATTAGCATTGCTATGAGTTGATATCGTTATTGAACTGCTGTCTGCGTTGCCGGTTTGTTCAGTTATAGCCGTTATGCCGTCGGGTTGAGTTTTTGGAGATTTGAACCGTTTTTGAGTCGTTGCATTTTGGCATGTGAGTGATCGTTGTTGTTGATCATCTCTTGTATTCGTACAGATTCGTTGGAGTTTGTCGAGCCCTGTGTTAGCAGCATTTGATCGTCGAGAGTTGGACGAAGAACGGTAAAGAGATTACCTTGAACTGTTGCCTTTGTTGTTGGATTGTTTAGTTGTTGATTAAACCTTTTGTTGTAGCTTCTCCAGAGTTGGAACTACTGCATTGAAAGGTAAAAGCAGTCATCGTAGCGGGATAGCCTACTCGGGACTGTTGGTTCTCGAGTTTTCCCTTTTCAAATCACATATTGCATCAATACTTGTTCTAGCATGTGAAACTTGTATTTTGGTTGTTATTTGAGTTTGTTTATATGACTTATGTGTTATGTTGCTTTTACGCATTCATCTTGAGCCAAACTCTTGTTTCAGCGGGCCGAACAGCCCTTTTTGTTTAGACGTTTGGGAACTATGATTGAGTGGCCTAGGTCGTAGTCGTTTTGCCTAGTGCTAGCATACTCATTATGGTTGCTCAAAGTCTAGAGGAGTGAGATATGTGGCACCACCTCGATTGGGAAAGTCGGTGAGTCGTCACGTGATCTCATCCTCGGGATCCCAAAAGTACAGCAGCAATCCCTCGTTTATCAGATTTGATATCCAGTTTTAAAGACATGCATTTTATTACGTTGATATTGATTACGTGTTGCCTTGAAAGCATGTTTACTGATTTATTACTTGTTATGTTGCTTTTACTGGGAGTATCGTTCTCACCGGTTATCCGACTGTTGCTTTGTTTTGTATGTGTACTTGACAATAGGTGGGGCATGAACAAGTCAGAAGAGGCATGGTTAGCTTCGAGGGCAAGTAGTAGAAGTGAGACTCGGTTTAGAAGTCGAATCAGCATGTTTATCTAGTTTAAGATTAAAGCATGTTAGAACTCGAACTTATTATGTTGTTATTCGAATTGGTTGTATTCGGATTGTAATTTAGAATTGAAGCATGTTGGTGTTGTATCGATTTAGATTCTTGTCGATCTTAGGCTTTTTGGAAGCATGTTTGTTTTGTGTATTCTCAATACCATGTATTAGAGTATGTTATTGAAAGCACGTCGGTAGCAGCATGAAATCCATTTTTTTGGGTAGCATGAGCATTTCTGCCCAGGCCTACCGCGCGCGGGCGAGGTGGTACCTCGCGCGCGCGTGGGGTACTCAAGGGCTCGGGTTTGTTGGCCCCCGCGCACGCGAGAAGGCATCTCACGCGGGCGCGAGCCTTCACCCGAGGCCCTGTTGGGAGGGCCTGCGCGCGCGCGAGGGTGCATCTCGCGCGGGCTTAGGCCTTTTTTAAAAAAAAATTTCTTAAATGTTGGCTTGGATTAATGTATGCTTTATTATTGTTTAATCCTTGATTATTTGTTTAGAATCGAGGTCTCACAACCACGCTGGCTGCGAAATATTATCGGCAATTGTCGATAAAAAGCAACCTTGAGTCTTTGAACGATAATTTTATTATCACAAATTGTAGTGAACATAAGTCTTCTTAACTCATTGTCTTGTGTGTACTTCTTAAACATTTGTAAGAAGTTATTTTCTAACAGGATATCAGCTCCTGTATCATGGAAATAGATTGGTGGTGTTTTTACCTTGTACCAAGGTTTTTGACCTGCACCTCCCATAAGGATCTCTGCTTGTTTTATTTCTTTGCAAAGAATTAAAATTCTTCGAGAGAAATCTCATCCAGCAATTTTTGGCAATTCCTCTTCACATTCTTCAGGGAAGACTCCTCTTTTTGCTGTACAAATTCCTGCTCCCGAGTCAATATAAGCTGCAAAATACTCAGCCTTATATTGTTCATATAACAACCCTATCAGAATGTATATGGAGAAAGGACTTGTTGTCATTTTTTAAAGGGATTACTAAATGGCCCCGCCATTTTTAACAGACTGTGTTGTAACTCAGTAATCCGATTAAGACTATTTACCTTTAGTTTTCCTAAAGCCTCAGAAGGTAGAGTATGGTTACTCCTTTCTACTTCTTCAATGCGTTCTAGTAAATCATGTTCATGACTTACTAATTTCAACTGTTGATTCTTCCTCTGTCTGTGAACAGAGTTCTCGAATCTGATTAAGGGATTGTCCCTTATCCAATTCTCTTGGTTTTCCATTTCGTAGAATTCTTATTGAATCCTCCAAGTCTTTTCTTTTGCCATGAACTCTATTCCTTTTTCAAGGCGTTTTCATGGTTTATGGTCCTCCAGGAATTCTATACCAAGAATGAGTTGATCCATTTCTTTTCCTGGAATTCCCCCGATTTGAACTTCTAATTCTCCAATATTTATCACTCCTTGGTAATTTCCTTTTTTCTGTTGTTCCAAATAGTAAATCGAGTTACAAGAGAACAAGTTCCGATGACTTGTAATTTCGAATACTATTTTCACTTTTTTTCATCCTTCTGGAGATCTAAGTTTTCCTATTATAGAAAACTCTTTTTCTTCTGGTGGAATTTCTTGAATAGGAGATTTGTCCCATCTCCTGCTTGTCATTCTGTCTCCTTGGAAAGATAACCTTCGGGGTTTTATTTTAAGGTCTCTATATAGAACCGGTCTGTCTTGAATTTGAATGTCTGTTTCCTGAATTAAAGGAAACTCGATTCTTTCCGGGTATATTGCTTGAGCAACTTTCCCAAAGATCTCTGGAATTTCAATGAACTCATTTCTAATAAATAATTCAGAATGGTGAGTATTAGAAAGAGCATATGAAATTTGATACGTAATAGAATATGACCTATTACCTTCCTTCATTAGTCTTTTTTCCTTGAATTTTTTATGCAAAGTCAAGGCTCGACTAAAATCTCTATCAGCTAAATTGTAGGCTATTCTTGGATAAATAACTCCCACAATTTTTTTTGCACATAAATTTCTCGAGATAGTTCCTAGAACCGCATCTTGCATATTCCTCATTTTTTTATCGCATACTACGATATCTATGGGTGAATCTATTCCCTCTTTAAAATTAGCCTTGATCATAATCTGGATTGCTCCAATATGAATCCAAGACATTGTCTTTGCTATTTCTGATTTTAATTTCTGTAATTATTCTCGAATTTCTTCAAAGGAAATTAACTGCATTTCAATTTGATTACTGGTTAATTCCATAGGGATCGCCATTTCCCTTCTGGATACCTTATAAATCAAATTATGTATTCTTTGTCTTAGCCCTAGGTTTCCTAAGACTCTTTCAACTTGTCCTGCCGAAAATCCTTGGTACTTCTGTAATGTTGGATTTTCTCTCATAATCCTTTGGACCATATTATGAGATATCGTGGTTTGACTAAAGAACCCAGCCAAACTTTCATGTGTTTCATGGCAAAACACTTCCTCTTTACTCTGATTCTGATTCTGATTCATCTTCAGAAACTTATCGACTAAACAATATCTCTTCTTCGTATATGCTTTCATCTGAGGGGATATCCTCAAATTGATATACTTGGACTAGATATTGAAATAAGACAGCATCATCCATATCTGGTGTTGCTTCAAAGAGTTTAACTCTTTTTTTCTCGTTTTCTGGACAATTTGTAGATATATGTCAACTTGCTCCACATGTCCAGCAGTTGCAATCCTTGAAACTTTCACTTGCTCTTGTATGAGTTCTTCTGAAAGTTCTTCTTGATGGTGTTCTTTCCCTGCTTTGTGATGAGCCTGTTGCTGGGGATGTTCTTGTAGGTCCACTTCTTCTACCTAATCTATAGGATCTGGCCTTTTGTTTGGACCAAAATGTTCTTGGCTTCCAAGAACTTTTCATTCTTTTATTATATGGATTATTTCTGAATTTCTTTCTTTTAAATCCATGTGATCTGTTTCCAATGATCGTTGGAAGATCATTTTCTCTACAACACAAAGGTGTACGCTTATCTATACCCCTTATTTTCTTGTAGTTCTTCTGTAATGCTGCCATATGGCACCATTCTGCTAATTTTCCTTTAAAAAAGGAGGCACGTCTTGCCAATTTATCAAGATTGTCTGTAACATATTCTTTAATCAGCATTTCTCTCCAGGGACTTGACATTTTTGCAAAAAATAGCTGAATAGCTATATTTTCCTCGACTCCCGAATTTCATCTGTATTTAGTGAATAACATAATGTATTCATCAACTAGGCAGATATCATGTAACTCAAGGTGAAAGAGTGGGTGCCCGGTGAGCCAACTTGTGGCTAAGGGCTTTTATGACTCTATGTATAAATAATCTTTTGTTTAATATAATTTACACTTTTATAATGGCGTTTACTTTATCTTTTATCATATTATTATGTTGTGACATACTATAAGATGTTTAGATGAAGACCTTGAATATATTATAGTGTATGTAAGATGTGGTGGCACATGGGGATGGCTATCATGAAACACATCTTATAGTCACTGTATATTCTAAACAGTTCCTAGTCGATTGAGCCGTCCGTTAATAAGGATAAGAATCGCTCGAGATTGAGACTAGCATTTGCGATGCCGAGTACCACGTTTCATTGGTATGGAACATAGAGATGTTCATCATGCAAATGGATATTCATACAATGAATGATCGAACTACCCTATCCGAACTTTCCAAGTGGTTATCACTTATCGAGTGGATAAAGTCCGTGGTTTTGGTTGTACACCATTAGTCCTTACTACTTGAAATATCATTGAGACTCTATATGCTAGTACTGTACTTTGACTCGTTTACCGACTCTATTGGGGTCATCAGGTGTCGGGATTGGGTACAGTTATGACACATATAGGAGTCGATGCTTTGTTGTTAAGGATTCACCACATACTTGCTAGTGTGGATATCCTATGCAATCTGAGGAGATATTAGTGTGACGAATCTCTGGCCAGAGTACATGATGTGTTTTAAGAAATGGTTTCTTAGTAGCACATGCGATGTCACTATTTGATCTTCAAGATGCATTGCATAGTTATCGAATCTCAAACGACTCTCGATTTACCAATAGTTGTTGATTCGATCGGGATATATGGATGAAGGGACCGTACTGTACGCTAACCAAAATCTATTGGTTCTTGCAGGCACTATCATTGATACCTAGGGAATCATGGGGCGATGTTGCTAGGCGCTCTTACCATGATTCGATGGGCAAGTCGGAAATTGTTGTTCCGAGTCACAAGGAGTTGTGAGCCCACGGCTAGCTGTATCCCTGAACCATTGAGGGTCACACAAGTAATGGATTTTTAATCCCCGTTGAGATAATTAAATTTAAAGAGTTAAATTTAGTGAATAAAGAAGTGGGACTTCTTATATCAGAGTAGAAGAGTAAGATTTCCTAAAATGACATAGGGATGGACATTTTTGGAAATCACTGAATTCGAATTCAGAAAATTTATCTTGACTTTAAAAGATGCAGAAATGGTTTCTGTGCAATTGGTGAAATTGGTTTATCAATCTGAGTCACGATGAATTTTATATTAATTTCTGAACATGCGGGCTTTGCTTGTCAGGCTTGAACTTATGACTAATGGGCCCTAAGCTGTTAGCAGCCCACATTATAAATAAGTTATTGCAGTACAGAAATTAGACAACAGAGGCATAATTTTCGAAAAACACTAGGGTTTTCTCTCTAGTGGCCGCCGCCCCTCTCCTCTCTCTGTCAAAAATTCCAGCCTGTGAATTTTGAATTTGCAGTCTGCTTTAACGGATCAAATTCGTTAATTCTCTTCGTAGAAACTTCTGATAGATTTTCTAGTGCAATCTATCAGAGGGATTAAACTTCTGTTCGTGGACCTGATTGAAGAATTGTTCGTCCATCAGTTCCTGGGATATACAACAAGAGCAGAGTTATCTGTTGGTGTCCATAATCTCGTTTCGAGATTCAAGGTAAAAATTTAATTGTTATTTAATTTTTACACGCACAATTTAATCGTAAAGTTTTGATACCCATGATATGGAATCGTTCCATATAAAATTTTAAAACTTCCGCTGCACCAGGTATCAATTCTGATTGATCTGAACACCGTTTTCCAACACGAGGCTATAAAGAGCTTGAGTATATCTTCTTTTTTTCTCTGTATCTTGATTATTGAAATAGTCTACCCCTATGAATTGTGCTTTAAATAGGGTGGCCATTCTTTCTCCAATCTCGCTGAGGGATTCTCCTGCTAAGATTGATTCCTTAGTTTCTGGCATAGTCATCTCCCATGCGATCTTAACAGATCCCATTAGACTCATTTCTAGAATTTTAATGAATCCTTCTTTATTGAGATCTAATGTCCCTGCTGCTATTCTCATAGCTGACGTCCAATCATCTATAAGATTTTTTCTGTTTTTGAAGTCCAAAACATCAAGGTTTAACATAACCCCGTAAGGATGTATTGGATCTAAAACAGTTTTTTCGTAAGGAGTTTGATGGAGTGGGATTTTACTCCTTCTCGATCTGGTTTCTGCTGGATGTGAATTTTCTCCAACCTGGAACTCACTATGTGGTTCTTCTGTTTTAACCACATATCTTGGGGGATTCCCTGTGGGTTGTTCACCCTCAGGAAAATTCATTTTTAGATCTAATACTTTGAGATTCGCAAAAGAATCCGCAAGATCTTGTAGATCCTTGAGATTTAATCTTTCTAAAGTAGTCATCAGATAGTGTTTTTCTTTGATATTGCTTTTATAAGATTAATCATCATTTCATCATTGGTTAGTGGTTTTTGGACCATTTTGGTTTTACCTTTCTGATGTAACAAAGGTTCGGTACCAAATGAGGGATGTAACCTTCCTCATGTATTTCCTTTTCTAGAACCTGAAGTGTGTTCTAGATTTATGATTTTATTTTGATACCATTTTTACGGATAATTCTTTGTATCATGAATAAGCACAAAATCTTCAGATTTTAGCATAAAGTCTTTAGATTTTAAGCATAAAAAAGCATAAATCCAGTACAAGAATTAAACAATTAAATATTCAAGTTTTGTGGTCCTAGGGAGCTATTGCAAAGAATCTTATGGGTAGGGAGCTAGGGCAAAGTCAAGTTTGGGTTTGGGGATTTATCACCAATTTGCTCAAAAAATAATGTATTACATTTTAAAATATACCTTAATTAGTAGAAAACTAAACTGGGTCCAGGAAAAAGGTTCAAATATCAGATTATATATTTTTAAAACCGAAATAAAAGAATTTGTGTGGACATTTACTTTATTTTTTAAAAATTGACGATCGTTACTTTTCGGTACGGATTAGGTAAACTCAAAAACTAACACAATAACATACAAATCACGTTAACCAGTTAAATCACAAGAATCAAACTCTTGATTTTAGATCAAATGTTCATTTACTCCATCAACTCATATACATACGTAAATATATAAATGTTCATCATAGAATAATGTTTGATGGTACCATGGCACCAGCTGTTTCCCGCATGCAAATTAAGGGAGTGTTTGCAATCACTAAAAAAAGGTGATTGTTAGCTTTTGACTTAAAAAAAATCATTTTTTTGTGTTTCTTAGACCTAGATTATGTGTTAGCTTATGCTTAACTTAATTGAAATCCAAAAGCTAGTCATGTGGTGATTATGATTCTCCAAAAGTGATTCTAATAAGAAGGTCATTGTTAAAATAACTTTAATCATTTATTTATCAAACACTACCCAACTTTGATTTTTAGATTTTCACATATGTTTCCAAACACTACCAACTTTTAATTTTTCTTAACTTTTTTATAATTTATAAATTAATCATTTCTATAAAAGCACAATTTATTGCAAACACTTCCTAAATTAAATGATTTATTTAACAAATATATAATTGGTCAACTTTAACATAACATATAATACAAAGTTGTGTCTCTCTCGTTTCAATCCTTCTTAATTTGTCTCCCATGACAACTACTGCTTATGCTGCGCTTCTCTCACTTGCTCGATCAATCCACCAGATTTTGGATCTTGATCCCTTAATTCACAAACAAAGAATCATTTCCCTTCAAGAAAAAGTTGAGTCCATCATCACTTTCCTCGAAGATTATTCGGAGAAGCATCGCGGAACGCACGATCGTGTGGGAAATGAAATCAGAAATGCTGCAAATGAAGCGCAGGATTTCATGGATTCGTATCTGTGTTTGGTATCAACAACCCACGATGCTTTGAGCTTGGATCGAGACTTGGACATGGCGTTTGAAAGGATTGATTTTATCTGGGAAGAGGCAATGGAGATCATGAAGAAAGACGATACAGCAAAAGATCTCCGATCCAGAACTCACTCTTCTCGCATAGATCATTCATCCGGAGCCCAAGTCACTGGAAACAAGGTTGTGGAATTTGATGATGACTTGGATGCTATCAAAGAAAGTATGTATGAAGATTCGTCTAAACTCCAAATCATCCCGATTGTTGGGATGGGAGGGATCGGGAAGACGACTCTAGCTAGAAGAACTTATGAGGATTCAATCCGTGCTCAGGATTTTGACATCTATGCGTGGGCTACATTGTCTGCAGAGTACAAAAAAGTAGATACTCTTTCGAAGCTTCTTCAATCCTTGAAGAAATACACCAGTACTGATGCTAATCAACAATCTGGTGAGAGCGAAGCCCAAATGGCAAAACGAGTGTACCAAAGTTTCTTGGGTAGGCGGTATCTGGTTGTGATTGATGATATATGGAGTACCAAGGCTTGGGATGATTTGAAGATGATATTTCCGGACGATGGTAGTGGAAGTCGAATCTTGTTAACTACGAGGCTATCAGATGTTGCTGTTTATGCGGGATCTTCTACTACTTCATTTCATCAAATGAAGTTTTTGACCGAAGATCAAAGTTGGAAACTACTCGAGGAAAAGATTTTCGGGCAAGAATCCTGTCCTCTCCACCTTGTGGAGCTTGGTAAGATGGTTGCAAGAAACTGCAGGGGACTTCCGCTCACGATCGTGGTCGTTGCAGGACTTATCCTTTCATCAGGAAACATGATGGAAGAAGAACTGTGAGAAAGTATTTTGGAAAGCACAAGTTCAATATAATCCACAATCAATGTGCAATGCTCCAAGATACTAAGTTTGAGTTATGATTGGTTACCTCTGCCATTAAAGCCATGTTTCCTATACATGGCAGCTTTTCCAGAAGATTTTGAAATTGATATTTCTAGGCTAATCATGTTGTGGGTTGCAGAGGGATTCCTTAAGCCATGTAACAAGTTTAAATGTTTGGAAGACGTGGGGAAGGTATATTTGGAGGATCTTGTGAATAGAAATCTGATCTTGGTGAGTAAGAAAGGGCCGGATGGCAAACTCGTAGCCGTCGGAATTCATGATCTCTTGAGGAAGATTTGCATAACAAAAGCTGAAGAAGAGGGATTTCTTCATCACTTCTCATCTAAAACAAATGTCTGTCATGATGCCATAGAGAATCCAAAGCGTCGTCTCGGTGCACATTGCACAGAGACTTTTCAGGAACTACATACACAAGATTCAAGCTTGCGATCCATTTTCTCCGAGAGAGGACTCTTTTCACAGTTATCTCTGAAGTTTAGGCGCCTCAGGATCTTGAATTCACCCAAAGTGACTTGGTGGAATTTGCCAGTAGTAATCTCGACATTCGTCAATTTAAGGTACATTTCTGTTTCCTTAGATGACAACATGCCATGCCTCAACGAGTTTCTTGCCTCCTTATCCAAACTTCCCAATCTGGAAACTATAATTACTGATGTAACTTACTGCGAAGGATTGCAAGTACCCAATGAAATCTTGAGAATGCCCAAGTTAAGGCATCTGATAATGAGCCACCCTCGTTGTTTATCGGATCCCTCTGTCATAGGAATCATCAACACAAGTGATCTACGAACACTTGAAAGAGTGATCGGTTTCTTTTTTACCGAAGATGTCATCAAAATACTTGTGAATCTGAAGAAACTGACAGTTGTTGTTGATCATTACGGCGATAACTGGGATGATTTGAATCTCGACAATGTTTTCCATCTACAAAACCTTGAAGAATTACGAGTCTCTCGAGATATAAAAGGTGATATCTTTTTTGACTATTCTGATCATCTCTCTTTCACGTGGAACTATGCTTTTCCAATCAGTCTCATGAAATTAACTCTGCGAAATGTTTCTTTTCCTTGGGAAAACATGACCATGATCGGGTCACTCCCTAATCTTCAAGTTCTCGAAATTGTAGATAATGATATCAACAGAGAATCGGAGTGGACTACGATAGAAGACCAGTTTCTCCGACTCAAGTACTTTTGTTCTTCCTTAGATTATTGGGTGAAGTGGGAAGTGGAAAAAGAGCACCTCCCGAGCCTTGAAAGCTTGATTCTCGTATATGTAAAATTGATCGATGCGATTTCGAGTGGCATAGGAGAAATAGATTCACTTCAACTCATCGAGTTACAGGACTGTCGGGGATCATTAGTGAATTCGGCAAGGCGAATTCAGGAGCAGCAACACGAAAATGGAAATGTTGCTTTCCAAGTTAATGTGGTTGAATATGTGTATACGAACGATTAGTATTGAAGGTGTTTGAAAGCAGATATTGCAAGAATTTGTATTCGTTTGGATGAAAGATTTTTGTTCTGGTTGATGATATATCTAACTATAAATTAAAGTTTATGATAACGTAATTCTTGTTATTCAATAATAATAGTATAGTTCGATCAAAATAAATGTAATAAATCTATTATATGAAATCTTACATTCGATCAATTTCATAAAAAAATCATTTTAGTTAAATAAAATGTCATGAGATACATTAAATGGGTATTTGTAATTTCAAATCCCATGGTAATTCTTTTGTACCGAAAAACACACGGTTAGTAATTCTCCCTTTTAAAAGTTTTCGAGTTTAAAAATTATACATTGTCTCTCCGCCTGATATCTTTTTTATTTTATTTCAGCCACACAAGAAACCAAGGTAAAAGGCAAGAAAAAAAAAAAGCTGGAACGAGGAAATGGATGCAATGTCACCGAATATTTAATGTTGCATTTGAATTAAATCATTTGAAAACTATGATTTTGAATTTATTTTTGTTGTTAAATAAGTTAAATAGCGAAAATTTAAATTTATTTTCCACTTATTTAAACTATAATTATATATATTAATCACAATGGATTTCAAATTACTCCAATATCAATATCATAATGATTTTGAAATCTGATGTCATTAGAATAATTGTATAGCATAAGTTTATACGTGGAATAAACTAAGATGCAACAGTGATTTGGATGTATAAGATTGAATCGGTGGAATGTCCAACCAGTTCGATTTAATCTTTGAGATATTATCCTAAGAATTGATCTAATGATCATAAAGAGATCATATTATTTTATTATATATATGATGCAAATATATATATGGAAAATTTTGGGAAAGTACCCACTCAGAAACATTTATATGTGTTTTCTCCCCATGTCAGAGTTTTTTTATTTAAAGTTCCTGATAGTACAAAATTGTTTTTTTTTTACTCCCTGTCCATGATATTTAACATATTTTTAATTGTTTTAATTAATTAAATATTATCATCCTCTCACTTTCTCCCCCAATTCACACGCTCAACCCCTTACTCACTTTCTCCCCCAATTCACACGCTTCAAACCCCAATCCCTAATGAAGAAACCCTCCCTGCAATTCTGATTCAACCATAGGCGAGAAGAATCATCAAGAAATTTTCGAATTCGAATCGGTAGCACAAGTGAAGGATAAACTGAAAATGCATTTCCAAATCTATTGTCCGTGAAAACGCACCGTCCGACGACTATCTTAGACGTAAGCTTTCTTCTCTTGATCATTGATGCAATCCTGGTGGGTTTATTTGCGATTATATTTATTTGGTGTTTTTTAAAAAAATTATGCGCTTTCCTGATTTTTGTTTCTTCCTTGGTGTAAGTGACTTTTAGATTGTTTATTTTATCTTTAGTTTGCAATCTGGAATTGAAGTGGTGGATTGAAGGAACTGAAAGATATATTTTTCAATTAAAAAAATCTCTCATCCCCCTTTCTAATAATTTTAATTGTTTTCTTCTTTTGATAAAATTGTCATTTAAATTACTTTTTGCTTAATTAATTCTTGTGGCTCGAAGTACTTAATGCTATATACAAGTTTACGCATAATGGATTAAAAAGAGGGAAGTTTGGATGTTGATGACAGTGGTCGATTTATTGTCAGCTAGTGTTTTTCTTGTGGATGTCTTGATATATTGTATAATGTCATGGTTTTATAGAGTTTGTTTGAAACTTAGGAATTGTCATTTTGAATGAATTAAGTATGAGTTTTTGTTTTAAATCCTGATTTTGGTCTAAATTTACCATGTCACTTTTTTAAATGACTAGGTTACACAGGTTTTTGTCTGTTTCTTGAAGAAATGGAAGCTGGATCTGGATCTTCAAATTATTCATTTTTGGGTAGCTGCGAGTATAAAGAAGATCTTTATATGATCTCCATTTGTAATGGCTTTAGTCTAATGGAGTTGTTTCTTAGTCTTGGGAGAAAATGTGAGGAGATTGCTCCACAAAATGTGATCTTGCAATATCTAGCTCCCCATCGAAAGTTGTATGTGACGTTGAAAGAAGACGATGACGTTCGTAACATGACACATCTTCACACGGCTATGAGACTGACAATAATTAATATGAGGGCAGTGAAAAAAGATCATATGGAAGGGAACAATTCGGGGAGGTAAATAATTTGTTACTTGTATTTTTTGTTTTTGCATGAATCGGGATGATGTTGATTTGCTTGGTAAGAAATTTTTAATTTCAATTGATGATGATATCTCGGGTTTATATTGATTTGCTTGGTAAGTAATATCTAGCTCCACATAAAAACTTCATACAAACAAAATTTATACAATTTCATTTTCAAATTAAAGTTGTCTAAATATTTTCTTGGAAATATATCTTTAAAATTCCCTCTTTTATAAATTTTTGCTTGGAAAATGTAACTGTATAAATTTTTGCTTGAAAAGAAATCTTTAAACGAATAAAACTGATGATGGCTTATTGTTTAAATTTTATATGCATCCATAATTTCAATTTTCCACATTTTAGTTTGTTGAAAAGTCTTTCTATGTTAATTATATAATGATTGAATGTTACATATTTTGTTATATACATATCATGCTAACTAGAAGTGTTGTATTTGCACCGATGCTATATTGATTATGTTAAACTGTTAAGGCATGAATCTGAAGAGGAGACACGGACTAGTACTGATCGCTATCTTGATGTGGGTTTGGTGAGCAATTCCCTAGATGCTTGGAGTCACTGCATCCGTGGAGAAGGTCAAATTTTCACGGATGCTGCAGAATTTCGAAACTATGCCAAAAAATATGCAATTGCTATGAGACGATCTTTTAAGTATAAAAAGAATGACAGTGAGAAAGTTATTATAATTTGTAGTGTGAAAACATGTTCTTGGAGAATATATGTCTCAAGACATAAAGCTGACAATATTTTTGGCATTAGAAAATGTAACCTAGTGCATACGTGTGGGGATGACAATCTTCGTAGCAGAGGACATCCTAGAGCCGATGCTTCGTGGGTTGCCAATGTTGTGATTGACAGATTGAGAGGAGAGCCCTCTTATCGGCCGTGCATGATGTTGACAGATTTACAAAGAGATTTTGGAGTTGAGCTCAATTACCAGAAGGTTTGGAAAGGAAAAAAATTAGCTATGCATGACATTCATGGTGCAGAAGATGGATCGTATGATAAATTACGATGGTATTGTAGTGCTATCAAAGAAACTAATCCTGGAAGTATTGTTGAGTGTGAAATTGACCACTGTACTAATAAATTTAAACGGTTATTTATCTGTTTCAATGCATGTGTAGTTGGTTTCATCAATGGATGTAGGCCCTTGATTTTCTTGGATGGAACTCACATTAAAAATAAGTACAGGGGATGTATTTTGGTTGCTGTAGCAAAGGATGCTAATGAAGATCTTTTCACATTAGCATATTCGGTTGTAGATGCTGAAAATGATAACAATTGGGGATGGTTTTGTTTCCAGCTAAAAGATGCATTGCTTTCTCATCGCATGATGGGGTTCGATGAGTTCACATTTTTCTCTGACAGACATCCTGGGATACTTAAGGCTGTTCATTTAGTATTCCCAAGCAGTCATCATGCATATTGTCTACGGCATTTGGTAGATAATTTTGTGCATAAGGTTAGAAAATAACAGTATGTTTGTGTTTGGAGTTTTTTTTGGAATATGTGTTAAAAACATTGTATTATTATTCTTATTTCTTTCAATGTAGGTCATGAAAAGCTACCCACTTCACAACAAAAAGCATTGGTCGTCCGTTTTCAAGAAAGCTGCATATGCCCCATCAAGGAAAGAGTTCGACGAACATATTAACAACATAGTAGTGTCAATGCCACTTGCCGGACAGTTCATTGTGAGTTCTTGTCCAGAAAGTTGGGCAAATGCATTGTTTCCAGGTAACCGATGGGGTGTTATAAATAATAACATTGCTGAATCTTGGAATAATTGGGTTAAAGCAGCACGCCATCTTCCTATTGTGGCCATGGTGGACCATATTCGCCTTCAAATTATGGACATGATGCACAGAAGACGTGAGACAACAATGAGGATGGTTAAAAGATTGAGTCCTTCAAAAGAGAATGTTGTTGCGAAAACATATGCTGAATCTCGCAGCTTGAAAGTGCACAAGGCATGTGGCTGGAGTTTTGAGGTTGTTGATGGTGATAAATCATTTGGTGTTGATTTGTCTGCTAGGACTTGTTCGTGCAGAGCATGGCAGATTAATAGACTTCCATGCAAGAATGCATGTGCTGCCATAGAATCAAAATCTTTGTCGTTATATGATTTTTGTGACAAATACTTTCATATAGAGTTGTATCGTGAAGCTTATAAAGGAATTCTAAATCCGATCCCCACGTTTAACATGTATGATTCCAATCCTGAACATCCATCCATAATCAATGCGCCTGATGTTCGAATTCAACCGGGCCGAAGAAGAACTCAAAGGATACCATCACAAGTCCAATCACGTGTGTCAAAGTGTGGTCGGTGCCATAAGCGAGGCCACAATCGACGCAGCTGCAATGAAGCCAACAACTAGTTCTGTTTTTGATTGATGAAATAGTATTGAACTGTTTTATTTACAAGTAAAATATTGTATTATTTTTTTACCATCCATTATTATGATTTATCTAACAAATTGTAATTCATTTTTTTATATACAGGAAAAGTCGCATATTGGAACAAGCATTTTGCGAGGATGCATCTACAAGAAGGTTTACTCGATCCAGCTGCAATAATGGAGGCGTATTTTTGCGTTGATTGATATTTTATTTTATTATGTTGATGTTTCGTTGGCTTGTTCCTGGTTGCTACTTGAGAGCGGTGTCAGATCTTTGTGTTTTTTTTGTGGTCAATGACTTTTATGTTATTGGTATTGTAATGACCCACTGTATCAAGACGAGTCTTTTCAGCGTGCTTATGTCCTCACTCACACGCACCCTGAGAAACTTCCCAGGGGGTCACCCATCCTATAATTGCCCTAAGTCAAGCACGCTTAACTTTGGAGTTCTTATGTGATGAGCTTCCGAAAAGAAGATGCACCTTCTTTATATGAGCAGTACATATGAAATCTTTTAAACCCTCCTCAGCTATGTAGTCCCATACCTACACAGTCTCGGAATCCCTTTCATTCCGGCACGGGATCGGTTCATTCATGTCTCCCTCCGCCTAGAAACCTACCAGGAGCCGCTCATTGTCCGTGCAACCTCTTGGCACCGGCGATCACTCCCTGCCTCTTCAGCCCCGGGCGTCACATGCCCACCAGCTTCCGCTTGGTTCGTCCCCGAACCATACCGTACTAAGAGAGGTCGGCTCTGATACCATTTGTAATGACCCACTGTATCAAGACGAGTCTTTTCAGCGTGCTTATGTCCTCACTCACACGCACCCTGAGAAACTTCCCAGGGGGTCACCCATCCTATAATTGCCCTAAGTCAAGCACGCTTAGCTTTGGAGTTCTTATGTGATGAGCTTCCGAAAAGAAGATGCACCTTCTTTATATGAGTAGTACATATGAAATCTTTTAAACCCTCCTCAGCTATGTAGTCTCATACCTACACAGTCTCAGAATCCCTCTCATTCCGGCACGGGATCGGTTCATTCATGTCTCCCTCCGCCTAGAAGCCTACCAGGAGCCGCTCATTGTCCGTGCAACCTCTTGGCACCGGCGATCACTCCCTGCCTCTTCAGCCCCGGGCGTCACAGGTATGTTGTTGAGTAGTCGGTTTCAAACATGGAACTGAAATACTTGTGGTTCTTCCCCTTGTTTTGTAGGTGTGTTGATGTGTAATAGAATTATGTCAAAAAATTTCAGAAAGTTAGTACAAAATTGTAAAGATTGAGAACTATTTTTCTAAAATCTGGAATTGGTAGCTCTTTATATATGCTCAAAAAGTCAATTAATTTTAATCTAAAGAACATGATTATACTGCATTCAATTTAAAATAGTCATGAATACCAACATATTTCTTCAGTAGTAAAGCAAGTAAACAATTGCAAGTAATTCAAGAATATTTTATGCACAAATGCATTTAATTCAAGACCTACCCCATTGGTCTTAATCAAGAATATAAAATAGCATTTTGAGCATGCAAATCGAGACCTACCCCATTGGTCTTAATGAAAACTAATATGTATGTTGTGTTGGAAAAATAGCTTCTTTGCATGGTTTTTATCTTTCAAACATAATATAATACCATCTTATTTTTTTGGCACAAAAGAATCTAATTTCAGAATATTTGAAACCGATTCCAGCATACTCCAAATCAAGAATAAAAAATAGCATTTTGAGCATGCAAATCAAGACCTACCCCATTGGTCTTAATGAAAACTAATATGTATGTTGTGTTGGAAAAATAGCTTCTTTGCATTGTTTTTATCTTTCAAACACAATATAATACCATCTTATTTATTTGGCACAAAAGAATATAATTTCAGAATATTTGAAGACGATTCCAGCATACTATAAACCAAATTAAGAATATAAAATAGCATTTTGAGCATGCAAATCGAGACCTACCCCATTGGTCTTAATGAAAACTAATATGTATGTTGTGTTGGAAAAATAGCTTCTTTGCATTGTTTTTATCTTTCAAACACAATATAATACCATCTTATTTTTTTGGCACAAAAGAATCTAATTTCATAATATTTGAAGACGATTCCAGCATATTATAAGCGAAATCAAGAATATAAAATAGAATTTTGAGCATGCAAATCGAGACCTACCCCTATTGGTCTTAATGAAAACTAATATGTATGTTGTGTTGGAAAAATAGCTTCTTTGCATGGTTTTTATCTTTCAAACACAATATAATACCATCTTATTTATTTGGCACAAAAGAATATAATTTCAGAATATTTGAAGACGATTTCAGCATACTATAAACCAAATCAAGAATATAAAATAGCATTTTGAGCATGCAAATCGAGACCTACCCCATTGGTCTTAATGAAAACTAATATGTATGTTGTGTTGGAAAAATAGCTTCTTTGCATGGTTTTTATCTTTCAAACACAATATAATACCATCTTATTTTTTTGGCACAAAAGAATATAATTTCAGAATATTTGAAGACGATTCCAGCATACTATAAGCCAAATCAAGAATATAAAATAGCATTTTGAGCATGCAAATCGAGACCTACCCCATTGGTCTTAATGAAAACTAATATGTAAGTTGTGTTAGAAAAATAGCTTCTTTGCATGGTTTTTATCTTTCAAACACAATATAATACCATCTTATTTATTTGGCACAAAAGAATCTAATTTCAGAATATTTGAAGACGATTCCAGCATATTATAAGCGAAATCAAGAATATAAAATAGAATTTTGAGCATGCAAATCGAGACCTACCCCATTGGTCTTAATGAAAACTAATATGTATGTTGTGTTGGAAAAATAGCTTCTTTGCATGGTTTTTATCTTTCAAACACAATATAATACCATCTTATTTTTTTGGCACAAAAAAATATAATTTCAGAATATTTGAAGACGATTCCAGCATACTATAAGCGAAATCAAGAATATAAAATAGAATTTTGAGCATGCAAATTGAGACCTACCCCATTGGTCTTAATGAAAACTAATATGTATGTTGTGTTGGAAAAATAGCTTCTTTGCATGATTTTTATCTTTCAAACACAATATAATACCATCTTATTTTTTTGGCACAAAAGAATATAATTTCAGAATATTTGAAGACGATTCCAGCATACTATAAGCCAAATCAAGAATATAAAATAGCATTTTGAGCATGCAAATCGAGACCTACCCCATTGGTCTTAATGAAAACTAATATGTATGTTGTGTTAGAAAAATAGCTTCTTTGCATGGTTTTTATCTTTCAAACACAATATAATACCATCTTATTTATTTGGCACAAAAGAATCTAATTTCAGAATATTTGAAGACGATTCCAGCATATTATAAGCGAAATCAAGAATATAAAATAAAATTTTGAGCATGCAAATCGAGACCTACCCCATTGGTCTTAATGAAAACTAATATGTATGTTGTGTTGGAAAATAGCTTCTTTGCATGGTTTTTATCTTTCAAACACAATATAATACCATCTTATTTTTTTGGCACAAAAGAATATAATTTCAGAATATTTGAAGACGATTCCAGCATACTATAAGCGAAATCAAGAATATAAAATAGAATTTTGAGCATGCAAATCGAGACCTACCCCATTGGTCTTAATGAAAACTAATATGTATGTTGTGTTGGAAAAATAGCTTCTTTGCATGGTTTTTATCTTTCAAACACAATATAATACCATCTTATTTTTTTGGCACAAAAGAATATAATTTCAGAATATTTAAAGACGATTCCAGCATACTATAAGCCAAATCAAGAATATAAAATAGCATTTTGAGCATGCAAATCGAGACCTACCCCATTGGTCTTAATGAAAACTAATATGTATGTTGTGTTGAAAAAATAGCTTCTTTGCATGGTTTTTATCTTTCAAACACAATATAATACCATCTTATTTTTTTGGCACAAAAGAATATAATTTCAGAATATTTAAAGACGATTCCAGCATACTATAAGCCAAATCAAGAATATAAAATAGCATTTTGAGCATGCAAATCGAGACCTACCCCATTGGTCTTAATGAAAACTAATATGTATGTTGTGTTGGAAAAATAGCTTCTTTGCATGGTTTTTATCTTTCAAACACAATATAATACCATCTTATTTTTTTGGCACAAAAGAATATAATTTCAGAATATTTGAAGACGATTCCAGCATACTATAAGCCAAATCAAGAATATAAAATAGCATTTTGAGCATGCAAATCGAGACCTACCCCATTGGTCTTAATGAAAACTAATATGTATGTTGTGTTGGAAAAATAGCTTCTTTGCATGGTTTTTATCTTTCAAACACAATATAATACCATATTATTTTTTTGGCACAAAAGAATTTAATTTCAGAATATTTTAAGAAAATTCAAGCATACTCTAGGCTGAATCAAGAATATAAAATAGAATTTTGAGCATGCAAATCGAAAACTACCCCATTGGTCTTAATGAAAACTAATATGTATGTTGTGTTAGAAAAATAGTTTCTTTGCATGGTTTTTATCTATCAAATACAATATAATACCATGTTCTGTTTTTGGCACAAAATAATTTAATTCGAGAATATTTTTTGAAGATTCAAGCACACTTTAGGTCTAATCCATAATATAAACACAAGACAATACAAACATATTTTTGGGGCACAGATGAATGTAATTGGAGAATATTAATGCGATTTGGGTATAATTTAATTATAATAGAGAACATAAACCCGCATATACTCATTCTAACTGAACCTTGAGTTTGCACAAAAACAAAAGTCATGGTTCAAGGTTCGGACAAAAACAAAAGTCATGCATCAACAACCATATGTTTCATCACATTAGTACATGATATAAGTGAACTCTACTATATAGACCAGCAAAGCTCAAATACTAAACTAGTACGTCTCTTCCTCCATAACATTACTCAAACTTGTTTTTCAATAATCCATTTTCATCGGATAATATTGTGGTTGCAATACGAGCTCGATATGTAGTACCTGGAATCCAATCCACTAAATCGCATTCATTAATTTAATAAATATTAGGATTTATTATCTTTTAGTTTAATTTATTTAAATTATTTATGTGAGTTATGTTTTAATTGTTTAAGTTTATTTATCCAAATGATTTTTATCGTGCAGCTTATTTGTTTTAAGTATTTTAAAGGTTTAAGCTTTCTTATTGAAATTATTTTAATTGCTTAGTTTATTCATTTAAATGATTTTAAATGTTTAGCTTAATTATTTTTAAGTCGTTATCTGCCTAAATCATTTTAAAGGTTTTTATGCCGTTAGTGTAATTATTTAAATGGCTTTTAATTGCTCTATCTTTTAGGTAAATATTTCACTTATTGTTGTGACATCAAAATATTTAAAGTGTTAATTTTAATTGATTGATGCGACTGCTTAATGTTCCTTTAAAGTTATGAATGCTCAGTTATTTCAAGAATGTTTATAATAAAGTTTTAAGTTCAGGGTTCTCCGGTTCCGACCTCGGCAGTGACGGATTATGGCGGTTATTCCCAGACTGTATTTCTAAAAATGTTAAGTGTGAGTTTGGAGGAAAAATGATGAAGTTTGGATTTTTAGAATTTTCGGGTAACAAGAATCGCATTTATCGCATTCTTGAGTTTATTTTAAAAATTCTTTGAAAAACAGTATTTTAGACCCGGAATACTAAATTCCAACTTTGATTATTTTGTTAGATATTTTAAATGTATGAGAGTGTTAGTGCTAGCTTTTATTTTGAAAAGAAAAGAGAAAGTTGCTTTTTTTGAGATAGCTCTTTTTCTAGTCAAAGTTACCCATTAACTCACACACATTCACACTACTTTATACACACAATACACACAAAATAAAACACTCTACTAATATTTTACAAACCCTATCCCCTTTCTTTTGATGAAGAGCCGCCCCCTCCATTATCTTTTCTCCCATTTCCCTCCAAGCATTTCGGCCTCTCCTCCCTCAAGCCTTAGCTGCCGCCGCCGCCCTCCACCGCCGATGACGTCGCCGGAGGACCTCCATAGGAGTAGTAGCTTGGTGTTTGAGCAAAAGTCCAGCCCCTCTCCTCTTTGCATTTCGAAATTTTGTGGGTATTAAAGGTTGAAGGCAAGTGTAGACTTTTCTTGGGCTTTCAATCAAGCTATTATGTATTTGCTCCTAGCTTCTTTTTAAATTTCGAAATGACTATGATTTTTAGCATGTATGACTTGATACATTTCTGGAATTTTAGATTTTTATGTGGGATTTTCGAATTTATGCATTAGATTGAGTTTTAAGTTGATAAATGGTGAGTTGTGTTGGAAAGCTTAAGTCATTTTGCATGCATGAAGTAAATTTCGAATTTCCAGAAATTGGTGTGCCCTATTTTCGAAAATTTACATGTGTAAGGGATGGAAATGAAGTGTGTTTGAAGCATTTTGATGTATTGCATTGGTCTTGATTGTTTGCTCTTGAGGTTGCCACTTTTTGGTGCAAAATCATGTAAATTTTGATATGTGATGTCGAAGTGAAGAAGTGGGCTGCCCAAGTGTTTGATGTAAGTCCTAAGAGATGGTTTTAAGTGTGTTTGATGGATTGGAGTGGTCTTAGAAGCAAGGGTGCATGATTGGTGAAGGTTTCACAAACTAGTAGGGCATTTGAGGTGTCTAGTTTGGACAGGGCAGTCTGAATTCGGGGCAGGGCAGTTTCCTAGTCGAGGTCTGTGTCGATTCTGTTTTGTCCTAAGTTTAGTTAATGACGTTGCGGTCGTGTCGGTATAAAATAGGCTTAATTCGGATAAGTATTTAATAAGTTATGAATTTTTGAAGTTTAAGTGTCGGTGCAGAAATTTATAGTCAAAAGTGAGCTGTCCGGGATGGGTTGTTTGGCATTTTGTATAAGAGGTCAAATGAAGTTGAAACCTGGTCATATGGTAAATTTTAAGAGTTAGGAATGTGTCGGTTCAAGCGGGACGGGTTTTGGTTAAGGCATGAGTGAGAAAAAAGGTTTTTCAGTTTTCTTGCTCGGTCTAAGTTGAAAAGTTAGGACTTTGGCAAAAGAGTAAAGTCTTGAGGGTTAGGGGCAGCCACTCGCTCATCGTTCTCACATGCAATGGAGTCGAGTCTCATTCTTGAAGTTGCACGTTCGTGTGTGTGAGTCTTATTCTTGATGCCAAAGAAAAATTTAAAGAAAGTCTCTTTGAGTCTTGCATGCCAAAGCATAATTGAGTTGAGTCTCATATCTTAAAGGTTGCATGTTCGTGTGCATATGGCATGTTCTTGAGAAAAATAAAGTGAAAGGAGGTCTTTTCATGTATGCATGATTAAAAAGGTGTGAGTCGAGTCTTAATGAATGAAAAGGAAAAGAAAGTAAATGTTTTTGAATGAAGTGATTTGTTTGTGACAAAGAGGGGTGTTGTTAGGCCGGGAGATGCCTCGGTCTACTCACCAAGAGGTTACAGAGGTTTAGGTAGGGAGCAAGAGACATCTTGTCTACCCTACCCACAGAGGGGCAATGTGGGATCGGGAGCAATCTCGGTCTCCTTGTCATAGAGGGGCAATGTGGGATCGGGAGCAATCTCGGTCTCCTTGCCACAGAGGGGTTAAGTTCGTCGGGAGAAATCTCGTCGTCTTGCCGGCATAGTGCACTGCAGCCATGATCATGATCGAAACAGAGGGTCACAAATCAAGGAACTGATTTCTAAGAGGAAAAAGAAAAGAGAAGTTTAAAAGTTAAAGTTTAAAGTTTCAGTTTGACTCGTCTTACGTTGATGTCAGTCAGTCATGCATGAGGTTAAGAAAAGTATGAGGTTAAGTAAAGCATGAGGTTTATGTCAAGAAAGTTGAAAGTCTTCTATAGCATGAGTTCATCAATGCATGTTTCCTATACACTCTAGTTTCATGCATATTTACAGTTAAAGTTCAAAAGTATACTAAGTATCATAGTTTGAGTAAAGCATCATCTATTTTTAAACCTTGATATTCAACTGTTTATGCTTGTTGAGTCTTTAGACTCACTACGCTTGTTTGATTGCAGGTGATGAGTTTTATGTTGAGGCGATGGAGGGGCAGGATCCACTGGGTTGAGGCCACTGGTAGTGCGAAGCCCAATGACCGTCGCTATTGCATGTTTAAGTTTTCCGCATATTTACTCTGTTATGTAATAATGAAGAGTTATTTGAGTACTTACAGTGTTTTTAGCCAGGATGTGTATTCCCTGTGCTACAGTTGATGATTTGTAGTATGCCATCACCTATGCATGTTTATGTTTAACGCACTCTTTTAAATTCCTTAGTTTACTTTATGCTGTAACCGGGAGGTGGTTACTAGGATTGCATGTTTATGTTTAACGCACTTAAGTCTTACGTCAGTTGCTTTTCCTTACTTGGACTGCTGACTGGGTTAAGATGGCTTGTTTTCTTTGCAAACAAGTCATGGCAAAATTTTATAAATCCGTAATTTCCTTTAAATTAAATAAAGCATAGAGGTTAGGGTCGTTTCAGTTGGTATCAGAGCACGGTCTTGGTTTGGGCTGAGCCTACTGCCGGTTGCCGAAACTCAGGGGATCTCGCCTCAAAGTCTGTAAGTTTTAAGTAATTTTATATGTTAGACGCATTTGAGTTATTACTTTAAATGTTTTGATGTCATCCTTTTTAAAATATTTTCAAATTAGATGTTTAATTTATTTAAATGTGTAGCTCAATGTTTTATTATTTAAAATTTCTTTAGTAGTTAAAGTGTACTATTTGACTGTCTATATTTTTATAGCATGCGAATTCAAGTTAAACGAAGTGGGTGTACCAATATTCCTTCCAATTTTGGACATTACGTGGTTGTTGTTTGAGTTATTCAGTAGTGTTAGCAATTTTGATGAGTTGTAGGAGTTTGTCAGAAATATTTAACTTGCGCATTAAGAGATAGTAATTGTGTATTACTGTTGTAGGTTGTTTTCTTATATTGGATTCAAGTCGGATGCAACTAAGTGCATAGTTTGTTTAGAACTTGATAAGACGTATGTTTTGGCCAGTTAAGTTATTGATTCGAATCTGTGCAAAGACTTGGGATACGCACTTCGTTTTATATTTTTATGGATAGTTTGAGTTTTCTTTTGTCCTTTTGCGGCAATTATGTTTTTGGGAAATAGTGAATCGGTTACTAATGAGTCTTTCGATTATGTGAACTACTATTTCGATCATTAATTCTTTTTCTTCTTTTGTGCTCATATCCATCGCAACATCTACTTTTGAGTATCCAAAATCTCTCTGCACTTCCTTTGTGCATTTATGAAATCGTATGACGTCAGTCAACTTTATATTCTACTACTTTGACATTGGTTGAACTTTTAATAAGACCATGTTCGTATTTCACATTTCTTGAAATTTTCTCCAGTACTAGAACCACACATGTTGATGCGAATAAGCATCACTTTGTATTTTTATTGGTGATCTACTTGCGTTGTGTGGTTGACTCCTGAATATGTCTTTGTACCGTTGTTTCCCTAATTATGGATTTGTGTGGACTACTCTCGATTGGAGTCACACTGTCTACCCTTGATTGTGCTTTGATTGTTTGAGCATGATGCCATTACTCTTGATGAGTTATCACTAGATTTGTTATCTTGTTGGCTCATATTTATTATTCATGGAGCCTCCATTATTATTCATTCATCTCTAGACTTGAATTATGAGTGAGTTGTTTTCACTTATCCAGATTGGTATTCTTCAGCTCGCTTCTTTGTAATGCTTGCATTATTTTGTTTCGTATTAAGCAGCATTACATGTGTATTTATTTCCTTTCATGATCCATCACGGCGAATTAGTTGAGTGGATCACACTTTCGGTTATCATTCCGACTTCTTGAATAGAAAAATCGACTCGTAACCGCATAGTGAGAGTTTAGATTGTTGGAATTTAGTAATAGTACTTGATAAAATCCTAAGTTGCAGTGGCGTTCCGAGGAATGAGGATTATCAATTATATCAAGTCTTAGCAGGAAGACTGTTAGTTAGTGAATTAATTGAATGTGTTGCTTCAATTTTTGACAGGATCATTAAGAGTGAACAGACGATTTTTGGTAAGCAGATTGGGTGTGATAATAACCTGACTATGATTTAGAAAATTGAAGGAAAATAGAGTTATCCCTAGAATACTTTTGGGTACTTTATATTAGCATCCTAAGATCTTGTGAATGTCAACTGATAAGACTAATGCACCAACCTTGGAGGTAGATTGATGAATAGAATTTTCAGGTAGTTTTATTTTCTGGATAAGATGTAGATTTATTTCTCGGTGAAATACTAAGGAAATTGAGAAACCCTTCGAGGTATCCAGTGGTATGCTAAGTTCTTGAAATTTGAATTCAGGTTGTACATATAATAATTTGGGAATTTTGGATTTTCAAACATGCTGTCAAATTGAAATAGAAAGTTGAGATATGTCTTCCGATGATGTATAAGAATTATTTGGTACTTAGGGATCATCTAACCCAATAAGTGGATAATAGTTTGTGGTATGTTTTGTCTTCAAAGAAAAATATAGATTTCTTAGTCGTTGCGTCTGGGATAGAAAAGGTGGATAAATCTATTGGGAAATCTTAATCAAGAGTTGAACTTTCGGTATAATCAAAGAGGCTAGAGGTGAACGTGTAAATTGATGAATGGATAATTGGGATCTGTTTAGGCATCTATTTGGATTATATATGTTAACGGCTATTACCATGGGAATTGAACAACAGTGGATTTTAAGGTTATATTACCTTTTCAAGGATTAGATTAGATTTGTTTACAGGAATGGGCCAATCGATCCTAAGATGAGGAGAGTCACTATTTTCTACTTGAAGGTTAACCGAACTAGAGTCGTTGCTTAAGAGAACTTTAATCATTCCTTTAAGCGTTGTGAGTTTGGTAACTAATAAGGGATTGAGCATAGTCCAATAGCAATAAGTAAATCATTGCTAACAAGCGGCGTAGACCTGTAGAATTTAAAAATTGGATGTTAAGTTGTTCTTGAAGGTATCGTTTCGTAATATTGTTGATTTGGGAATATAAGGAAATTAGCTTGATTGTCGGTACTTATGCAGTTGTTGAGGAGATAGGTAATTTGTTTTATCTTTTGAGATGGCACGGAGTTGTTAGTGATACCTGACAGGTTTCATATATCGATATTGGGGAAGTATGGGTAAAATTCATATCATATCCTAAGGTCTAATGAGATAGAATTGTATAGTCCCTAAGCTATCCTATTTAGAAAAGTTTAGTGTTTAGTCGCTAAGTATTTTGGGAACTTGAAAATTTCTTAAGAGTTCGAATTGTAAATCATGTAAGTTAAGTCTACTTAGTAAATAGACATTACATAACTTCGTTGTTAGAAAGTTTTTAAGTTTGGTAGAAGTCGACATAAATTATTTATGGGATATATGAACTCTATTGCCTGGAATTCTGACGTAGGGATTAAGGTTGACAATGTATGTTGTGTAATAACTTAAAGACCTAAGAATTTGTAAGATGGAGAACTTATCGGTTGCAGTAAGATGACGCTTTTAAGTTTGTAAATTTGTATAGAAAGTAAATTTGAGGAGTGATAGAATTTTCTTGAGGATAAGACCATTTGGGAACAAGTAAGAAATGTAAATTTTATATTGCAGTAGGAGTTAGTCCAATACTTGATGATATAGATGCCAATAAGCATCATAGTGCACAGAATAAGCTATTAGTGTCAACTCGGGTGAGTGAAGAGTTAGAAAAGTTGATGTTACTTAGTCGTACGTGTCCAGACCTCGTTAGTATGTCCCGAATTTCGAGGACGAAATTCCATTTAAGAGGGGAAGGAATTGTAGTACGTGGAATCCAATCCACTAAATCGCATTCATTAATTTAATAAATATTAGGATTTATTATCTTTTAGTTTAATTTATTTAAATTATTTATGTGAGTTATGTTTTAATTGTTTAAGTTTATTTATCCAAATGATTTTTATCGTGCAGCTTATTTGTTTTAAGTATTTTAAAGGTTTAAGCTTTCTTATTTAAATTATTTTAATTGCTTAGTTTATTCATTTAAATGATTTTAAATGTTTAGCTTAATTATTTTTAAGTCGTTATCTGCCTAAATCATTTTAAAGGTTTTTATGCCGTTAGTGTAATTATTTAAATGGCTTTTAATTGCTCTATCTTTTAGGTAAATATTTCACTTATTGTTGTGACATCAAAATATTTAAAGTGTTAATTTTAATTGATTGATGCGACTGCTTAATGTTCCTTTAAAGTTATGAATGCTCAGTTATTTCAAGAATGTTTATGATAAAGTTTTAAGTTCAGGGTTCTCCGGTTCCGACCTCGGCAGTGACGGATTATGGCGGTTATTCCCAGACTGTATTTCTAAAAATGTTAAGTGTGAGTTTGGAGGAAAAATGATGAAGTTTGGATTTTTAGAATTTTCGGGTAACAAGAATCGCATTTATCGCATTCTTGAGTTTATTTTAAAAATTCTTTGAAAAACAGTATTTTAGACCCGGAATACTAAATTCCAACTTTGATTATTTTGTTAGATATTTTAAATGTATGAGAGTGTTAGTGCTAGCTTTTATTTTGAAAAGAAAAGAGAAAGTTGCTTTTTTTGAGATAGCTCTTTTTCTAGTCAAAGTTACCCATTAACTCACACACATTCACACTACTTTATACACACAATACACACAAAATAAAACACTCTACTAATATTTTACAAACCCTATCCCCTTTCTTTTGATGAAGAGCCGCCCCCTCCATTATCTTTTCTCCCATTTCCCTCCAAGCATTTCGGCCTCTCCTCCCTCAAGCCTTAGCTGCCGCCGCCGCCCTCCACCGCCGATGACGTCGCCGGAGGACCTCCATAGGAGTAGTAGCTTGGTGTTTGAGCAAAAGTCCAGCCCCTCTCCTCTTTGCATTTCGAAATTTTGTGGGTATTAAAGGTTGAAGGCAAGTGTAGACTTTTCTTGGGCTTTCAATCAAGCTATTATGTATTTGCTCCTAGCTTCTTTTTAAATTTCGAAATGACTATGATTTTTAGCATGTATGACTTGATACATTTCTGAAATTTTAGATTTTTATGTGGGATTTTCGAATTTATGCATTAGATTGAGTTTTAAGTTGATAAATGGTGAGTTGTGTTGGAAAGCTTAAGTCATTTTGCATGCATGAAGTAAATTTCGAATTTCCAGAAATTGGTGTGCCCTATTTTCGAAAATTTACATGTGTAAGGGATGGAAATGAAGTGTGTTTGAAGCATTTTGATGTATGGCATTGGTCTTGATTGTTTGCTCTTGAGGTTGCCACTTTTTGGTGCAAAATCATGTAATTTTGATATGTGATGTCGAAGTGAAGAAGTGGGCTGCCCAAGTGTTTGATGTAAGTCCTAAGAGATGGTTTTAAGTGTGTTTGATGGATTGGAGTGGTCTTAGAAGCAAGGGTGCATGATTGGTGAAGGTTTCACAAACTAGTAGGGCATTTGAGGTGTCTAGTTTGGACAGGGCAGTCTGAATTCGGGGCAGGGCAGTTTCCTGGTCGAGGTCTGTGTCGATTCTGTTTTGTCCTAAGTTTAGTTCATGACGTTGCGGTCGTGTCGGTATAAAATAGGCTTAATTCGGATAAGTATTTAATAAGTTATGAATTTTTGAAGTTTAAGTGTCGGTGCAGAAATTTATAGTCAAAAGTGAGCTGTCCGGGATGGGTTGTTTGGCATTTTGTATAAGAGGTCAAATGAAGTTGAAACCTGGTCATATGGTAAATTTTAAGAGTTAGGAATGTGTCGGTTCAAGCGGGACGGGTTTTGGTTAAGGCATGAGTGAGAAAAAGGGTTTTTTAGTTTTCTTGCTCGGTCTAAGTTGAAAAGTTAGGACTTTGGCAAAAGAGTAAAGTCTTGAGGGTTAGGGGCAGTCACTCGCTCATCGTTCTCACATGCAATGGAGTCGAGTCTCATTCTTGAAGTTGCACGTTCGTGTGTGTGAGTCTTATTCTTGATGCCAAAGAAAAATTTAAAGAAAGTCTCTTTGAGTCTTGCATGCCAAAGCATAATTGAGTTGAGTCTCATATCTTAAAGGTTGCATGTTCGTGTGCATATGGCATGTTCTTGAGAAAAATAAAGTGAAAGGAGGTCTTTTCATGTATGCATGATTAAAAAGGTGTGAGTCAAGTCTTAATGAATGAAAAGGAAAAGAAAGTAAATGTTTTTGAATGAAGTGATTTGTTTGTGACAAAGAGGGGTGTTGTTAGGCCGGGGGATGCCTCGGTCTACTCACCAAGAGGTTACAGAGGTTTAGGTAGGGAGCAAGAGACATCTTGTCTACCCTACCCACAGAGGGGCAATGTGGGATCGGGAGCAATCTCGGTCTCCTTGTCATAGAGGGCAATGTGGGATCGGGAGCAATCTCGGTCTCCTTGCCACAGAGGGGTTAAGTTCGTCGGGAGAAATCTCATCGTCTTGCCGGCATAGTGCACTGCAGCCATGATCATGATCGAAACAGAGGGTCACAAATCAAGGAACTGATTTCTAAGAGGAAAAAGAAAAGAGAAGTTTAAAAGTTAAAGTTTAAAGTTTCAGTTTGACTCGTCTTACGTTGATGTCAGTCAGTCATGCATGAGGTTAAGAAAAGTATGAGGTTAAGTAAAGCATGAGGTTTATGTCAAGAAAGTTGAAAGTCTTCTATAGCATGAGTTCATCAATGCATGTTTCCTATACACTCTAGTTTCATGCATATTTACAGTTAAAGTTCAAAAGTATACTAAGTATCATAGTTTGAGTAAAGCATCATCTATTTTTAAACCTTGATATTCAACTGTTTATGCTTGTTGAGTCTTTAGACTCACTACGCTTGTTTGATTGCAGGTGATGAGTTTTATGTTGAGGCGATGGAGGGGCAGGATCCACTGGGTTGAGGCCACTGGTAGTGCGAAGCCCAATGACCGTCGCTATTGCATGTTTAAGTTTTCCGCATATTTACTCTGTTATGTAATAATGAAGAGTTATTTGAGTACTTACAGTGTTTTTAGCCAGGATGTGTATTCCCTGTGCTACAGTTGATGATTTGTAGTATGCCATCACCTATGCATGTTTATGTTTAACGCACTCTTTTAAATTCCTTAGTTTACTTTATGCTGTAACCGGGAGGTGGTTACTAGGATTGCATGTTTATGTTTAACGCACTTAAGTTTTACGTCAGTTGCTTTTCCTTACTTGGACTGCTGACTGGGTTAAGATGGCTTGTTTTCTTTGCAAACAAGTCATGGCAAAATTTTTATAAATCCGTAATTTCCTTTAAATTAAATAAAGCATAGAGGTTAGGGTCGTTTCACGATAAGTGTCCATTTTGACATCTTCTTCATACTTCCACATGTAAACCGTATCACGGGCTAGGCATTCCAACCACATGCACGTATAAACACCACAATCGAGGGTTGCACCTTGATCACGACAAGGTTCTCTCACCACTGGCTCACTAAATATCTCGAATCCTGATAAATGTTTTATGCAACTAGCCAAAAATTTTGTCTGCAAAGAAGATAATATTTTAATAATTCAAACTTAAGTGCTACTGAAATGTAATCTGGTCAAACTCACATAAACTCTTGCTGTCCCCATTGCCATTGGATCATGCATGGAGTCCAACACTTTAAATGTCCTGCTAGAAGCTTCATAAACTAACAAATACCAGTGCCAATTGTCGTTAATGGGAAAAATGACATATTTGCATCTTCTAAATAAATCTTTGTTCAGCCCCTGCAGTCTACACCTCATGAAAGATGTCAACCTTGAAAGAAACACTTCGTAGTCGGTGTTGTATAGAATCCTATGTTTTCCATATTTTTCCAAGTTCTGAAGCACTTCTCTCTACACATAAAGAAAACATTAAACTCTTGTATGATGATCCAGTAGATGAAAAATATGAAGAAAAAAAAACCAAAAAATCGAATTGTTACGAACCTGCACAATTGTATCCATGCAATAAATTTCAAATCCATAATCGATGCTTTTCTTTTGCATAATGATCATATAGACATTAATTATCTCAGACTCAACAGGCTCGAGAAACAAAAAGGGACAGAATTGAGGCCCAGTTAATCTCAAACACTCATTTTGCCAAACGATGACGCTACAAGAACAAAAAAATTTAATTTTCAGTACAAAAAATTAGGGAATAATCTCACAAAATAAGAACACATGTTAAATATCAACATACTCCAATATCTCTCTAGCAAGAAAGTCTATCACCAATTTTTTTTCTTCATCGGGCGCTTCTTCACATCCACAAAAATCAACTCTACCTTTGAATACATCCATGTTTGCCTTTTCAGGAGTACACCCGTCCTTCTCAACATCTACAAATGACTGTCCCAAAGTGGCGATATATTTAGTCATATAAGAGAACATCCAAACATTATTCTGACTATTTAAACAATAACACATAATATTATGGTTAAAATAATGCATTGGGTATTAAAGTATGCTCCATATACCTCTTTTCTTATCTTCTTTTTACGTTTTGGTGTTGAGCTAGGTGGAGTCACAAACATCAAATCCTTTTTTTTCTTCACACGATCAGTCCTGGTCCTCACATTATCCACAATTGAAGATTGGAAAACATTCATCTTCTCCACTTCTGAAGTAGCAAGACCACCACTACCACCATCGTTCTCATTAATTGGTCCACTCTCAGATTCAACTCCTAACATATCATTGTTCTCTTCTTTCAAACCATCAGCTGAAGCAATCCCACAATGTGATCCTTCTAAATCTTTGCTTTCTTTATGTAATTCAGAAACAACATTATGCACAGTTACATCAATAAAATCATCAAAATTACTGCCTGTATCATGTGCTAACTCAAAATTAAATTCTTCCCGGGTTTTATCGATCTGCTCAACATCTTCATCAATATTGTCATGTTTCTTCAACAAAAATTTCTTTCCTTCGGATCCAAATCTCACATATCCAGCCTCTAATTCAGCACACCTTTTTTTCAACAACTTTATCTCATCAATTTGTTCTATCACAATTTTTCCGATTCTTCTCACTTCAGATGTACTCTCTACCGACTTAAAAACATTCTTTATGTCTACTAGATTTTCCTCATCACAAAGTGGGTGTATGGACAGAACCTGCTCACAATTATAAAAATCAAAATAAAAAAAATTTCAATCAAACCAACGATAAATTTTACGCAAAAACTTTAATATAAATCAAAAGCAAATAGGAACTACTTGGGTTGTATCTATGCATCTCAATGATGATTCAGCACCAGCAGCCGTCAATGGGATCTTGCTTTTACCCCACCGAAACAACCGAGGGTAAATATTTAAACTGTGACGTACTCCTAAAGTTGGGACGGTCTCATACATCCAAGCCTGAACCCCCAAAAAAATTAAAATTATTGACAATATAATAATATCATTATTACTAAAACTATATACTGACCATTAATCCAACCATGCATCCATCAACATAAAGTTTGCTTCCGAGATGACGCATTTCTCGGTGCAAAAATCGGAATGCAGCATCTCCCCAAGCATGTTTAAAAAAGGTGGTAAGATCATCGAGATAAGGAAATATAAAGCTAGGCGTGATATAATTACCGGTGGGAAATATTATGCAGTTAAAGATCAACAAAATAAAAAATCTAACAAAATCTTCAATTGCACTCTCATTGTTACTTCTTGCAAGTAAAAGAAGTTTTTCCTTAATGGCTGCCCGATTGGCATTGATGACTTTTCCGGCAAAATGACGTTCTAAAAATCTGGAATCCATTTTTAGGTCCAAGTCCACGGGTTGGCCACTATGCTGCAGACCAAGCACAATAGAGAACTCTGCTGAACGGAAAGGGATCCTTATATCATCACCAACAATAAAACAACATGAATCCACCTGAAATTTGTCGAGTAGATAATCAATCCTGCCACTACTGATTGCAAGGACAGGCATATCAATCCATTTACCAAAAAGAGTATCATCTATACGACTCTTTTGCTGCTCGCCTAGGATCGACTTCAACTTCCTCATCACACTTTTAAAATAAGAGGGAGAGCATCTTGAAAAAAATCTCTTCCCATTTTTTTGCTCTGCTTCATCTTCTACAATTATGTCTAGAATCAAAACCAAACACAGTCATACAAAAAAATCAAGATAAACACCAAAAAACAAGAATCAAATTATAACAGACAAAGATTAGGAGAACCAACTTAGAATATTGCACTATAACTAAATTCTAAATTTCATCAACATTTATAGTTATATTGAAAAAACAGCAAAGAAAAAATCCTAAAAATATGATAAATGACTTCAAAATCATGAGAGTGCTTGCGTTCAATAATTATGAAAAAAAATTGATAAATTAATAAAACATTATTTTGTCATAATGCACACAACCTACGAAATCAGGGAAGGAAATAACGAGATGGTAGAGGATTTAGGGGACGAGAATTTCAAAACAGACGAAGTTTAAGAGAACAAGAAAATCATTCCTAAAAATAAATTTCGATTTTATAAGAACATTTTAAAACCTAAAAAGGTTATTTGCTCATACCTTTGCTGTTTCTCTTCTTCGTTGCCGCTGCAATAGATTTATTCTTCGCTGGAGCTTTTGTCAGTTTATCCTTCACTGCCTTTTCCCTCATTTGTGCTACCGATTCGAATTCGAAAAGTTCTTGATGATTCTTCTCGCCTATGGTTGAATCAGAATTGCAGGGAGGGTTTCTTCATTAGGGATTGGGGTTTGATGCGTGTGAATTGGGGGAGAAAGTGAGTAAGGGTTGAGCGTGTGGATGGAGTGAGAGGATGATTATATTTAATTAATTAAAACAATTAAAAATATGTTAAATATCATGGACAGGGAGTAAAAAAAACAATTTTGTACTATCAGGGACTTTAAATAAAAAAACTCTGACATGGGGAGGGAACACATATAAATGTTTCTGAGTGGGTACTTTCCCAAAATTTTCCCATATATATATTGGTTCACATGAAAAATCAGTGGCCCTTTGTGCCCATTGATCAACCTTGATCAAATAAATTAGGTTTTCACATGGACTTGTGTGGACCTTTACATAGTCAAATTTCAAGTCAAATATGGACATCAAATTAGCGATTGAGTCAAATGAATGAATGGAAAATATATATAATGAAGTTAATTAATTATATCAATAATTAATTAATTTGAGTCAGTCAAGTATACTATTGATAGCATAAGAAATTAAAAAAAAACCCCATAAATCAAGACAAAGTGCACAACAAACAAAAGGTCCAAATAGTAAGCTTATTAAACAGATTGAGTTAAGTGCACGAGGAAATTTACCTAAACGACCCCATGAACCATGATAAAGTGCACAACAAACAAAAGTTTAAAATAATAAGCTCAAAAATCAAAGTTAGTATTGAAACGACCCTAACTCTATAATTAATAAATAAATACGCGGAAATTTTTTTTTTTTAATACTTACTAAATATAACATGTACATACATGCACATACATATATGCACAAAATAAAAAGATTTAAAATAAATAAATAAATAACTTAAATAAAAATGCATTCTTTAATAAAATAAATATCTGAGTCAAATACGTAATTAAAATGCTGTCATAAGAAAATAATTAAAAACTGCATGCACTGAAAATATTTAAATAAATTATCCAAAAACTCAACCACTGAAAATAATTAAAAATATTTAACATGCTGGAATATTCAAACATGCATCATGACTCAGATATCTATCACAGTCACGGGGATCACTGTCAGTCTACTCATACGTCCTCGCCTCCGGTGGGTACTACGTCCTCTACGTACTCACCTGCACCATACCAGTGTAGTGAGCCTAGAAGCCCAACATGCTAACATAACAAGGATTTAAAATAATTTAAATCACTTTAATACTAATACATAACATATACATGAATGAGCAAGCTTAAAATAACATCATGACATAACCTAAATTAAATTAACTTAAATATCATAATCATACATAATACATAAACATTGTTGAGCAAATTATTTTCTAACATCACATGGTTGTATCCGTAGTGTAACCTTAAATCATACATTAAATACTGATCAGCGTGAAAACCAACGTACGTGGCGGTGACGAATCACCTCTTAAATTGGCAGTAAACTGCCCTTCAATAGTTCACATATGGGGACGAATCCCCCTCAAATCTCAAATTGTCACACTACTTCAACTTCCAACATAAAATATTTTCTTATTGCTCAACCTTAAACATTAAATCATACATAAAATTATTTCATGAATGCATGTACTTAAATAAAAATGTGTGTCCTTCATATATATTTAATTTAATTTCATACTAACATATAAATATAAAAATAATCTTCAATGCATAAAAATAATTAAATATATATTCAGGACACATGAAATTTCTCATGGATTGTACTGGACTGCTGGCCCTAACACTCAAGCCCATTTACTTAAATCTGGCCCATTAACACTGAGACTGGCCCAATAACATACTTAAGCCCAATAAAATTATTCTAAGCTCAATTAAATAATTAAAGCCCATTAAAACATTCTTGGCCGATCGCCTCATAGCTCCAAGTCTGGGCTCGTTTGGCTCGAGCCACTCAAGCCATTCGAACCTAGACTCACCTTAGGCAACCTAGGGACCTTTACCAGCAGCCTAGACACAACCATGGCAAACCAAACGTGAACATGATCAATAAACACAAGAACATTTGCATACAACCGAATCGATCCCGTATTGTTTCTGAAAATTTCGAAGGAATTCTGATTCTCACGCACACACACACATAATAACTGATATGGTACAAAAAAAAAAGAGAAAGAATCATGCCTTGCACCGTAGTTTTAAGAGAAAGGAGTGCGTAGAACGATTTCGGGACGACGGGGCGATGACAACCGACTTGAAAGTTTCAAAATCGAGCTATGGAGGCTGAAGAACTTGAAGAACACGATGGAGATGGGGGTGAGAAACTGATGGAGGCGGCTGAGTGAGAGATCGGTCGAAGGGTTTGGGTAGGATAGGTTTAGGTTTAAGTTTTTTTTAATTAAAATAGGTTTTAGGATAATTGAAAATATTAAAAAGGATATTAAATATATAACTTAAAAACTTCAAATAAGAAGTAAAATCTGATAACTAAATTAAAATCCCGAAATATTAAATTAAGGGAATTTTAAAAATACTAAAAAGTCATTATTTTGGCTTATTTTGAATAAAAACGGACTCCTAAAATTATATAAAATTAAATACTAAAATTTTTGAGGAAATAAAACTCAAAATAATATTTTTGGGCTCTTAAAAGGCTCATGAATTAAATTGGCTAGAAAGTTGTCATCTCGTCCGTCCACGGTCCCGTCTACGCGATAAAATAATTAAAATACTAAAAATCATAAAAATCACTAATTATGGGTTAAATGCTTAAAAATCACTTAAATCATGCACAAATAATTCACATAATTATTTAACCCATAAATCAAAAATTTAAATAATTAAATTCTCTAATTATGCATGCGAATTTACGTATTTAAAATACCGGGTGTTACAATTCTCCCCCCCTTAAATTGGATTTCGTCCTCGAAATTAAAGTACTTACCCGAACAACTCCGGGTAGCGAGTCCTCATATCTGCCTCGGTCTCCCAAGTAGCTTCCTCCTCCGAGTGATTCAGCCACTGGACTCTGACCATCGGTATGACACGCGTCCTAAGCCTCCGCTCCTCCCTAGCCAAGATCCGTATAGGCCTCTCCTCAAATGCTAACTCCGGTGTCAACTGAAGAGGCTCAAAATCCAACACATGCGACGGGTTGGAGACATATCTCCGAAGCATGGATACATGGAAAACGTTGTGCACTGTCGCTAGCCCTGATGGTAGAGCTAAACGGTAGGCCAACGAGCCAACTCTCTCCAAGATCTCGAATGGCCCTATTTACCTCGGATTAAGCTTGCCTCTCCGGCCAAATCGCACTACTCCCTTCATAGGTGACACCTTCAGGAATACGTGATCACCTACAGCGAACTCCAAATCTCGTCGTCTGGTATCTGCATAACTCTTATGACGACTCTGAGCAGTCCTCATCCGATCTCGAATCTGAGTCACAATGTCAGCTGTCTGCTGCACAATCTCAGGACCAAGTAAATCCTCTCACCAACCTCATCCCAATGCACAGGAGATCTGCATCTCCTCCCATACAATGCTGCATAAGGAGCCATACCTATAGACGACTGAAAACTGTTGTTATAGGTAAACTCCACTAATGGCAGTCTAGTCTCCTACGAGCCCTGAAAATCGATGACACAAGCTCTCAGAAGATCCTCGAGAACCTGAATCACTCTCTCAGACTGACCATCTGTCTGAGGATGGAATGTTGTGCTGAACAAAAGTCTAGTCCCCATAGCTGTGTACAGACTCTTCCAAAACGCGGATGTGAATCTCGGATCTCTGTCTGACACAATCGACACTGGTATGCCATGCAACCTAACAATCTCCTTGATGTAAAGCTCTGCATACTGTGTCAATGAGTAAGTAGTCCTCACCGGCAAGAAATGAGCTGACTTGGTGAGTCTATCCACAATCACCCAAATCGCTGTGCAACCTCTGGCACTCCTCGGTAAGACAACCACAAAGTCTATCGTAATATTCTCCCATTTCCATTCCAAAATAGGAAGAGGTCTAAGAAGTCCTGCTGGACGCTGATGCTCTGCCTTGACTTGCTGACAAGTCAAGCACTCTGACACCACTCTCCCGATGTCTCTCTTCATCCCGGGCCACCAATACAATAGCTGCAAATCTCTGTACATCTTCGTACTTCCGGGGTGAATGGAGTACGGAGATGTGTGAGCCTCTGCTAAAATCTCAGCTCTCAACTGATCGACGTTCGGTACCCACATCCTACCACGGTACTGAACAATGCCATCCACAACTGTATACAAGAGATTACCCCTAGCCTCATCTCTCTGTCTCCATCGCTGCAACTCCTCATCAGTAGACTGTCCATCCCTGATCCGATCTCGCAGAACTGGCTGCACTGTCAACACTGACAAGCTCGGTGCATGACCACTCGGATAACACTCCAAGTCAAATCTCTGAATCTCGCTCTGTAGTGGTAACTGTACGGTCAAACATGATACCACTGACGACTTCCGACTCAAAGCATCTACTACTACATTAGCTTTACATGGATGGTAGCTAATGTCACAGTCATAATCCTTCACCAACTCCAACCATCTCCGTTGCCTCATGTTCAACTCCTTCTGGGTGAAGAAGTACTTGAGGCTCTTGTGATCAGTGAAAATCTTGCACTTCTCGCCATACAGATAGTGCCTCCAGATTTTCAAAGCGAAAACCACTGCTGCTAACTCCAAGTCATGCGTCGGGTAATTCTGCTCATGAACCTTCAGCTGCCTCGACGCATACGCAATAACCTTGCCAAACTGCATAAGCACTGCGCCTAAACCCAGCTTAGACGCGTCGGTGTACACCACTAACTCCTCGTGTGGTACTGTCACCGCTAACACCGGTGCAGTAGTGAGTGCTTCCTTCAACTGATCGAAGCTCCTCTGACAGTCTGAACTCCAGATGAACTTCGCGTTCTTCTTGGTTAAGGAAGTCAAGGGTACTGCAATAGAGGAAAAACCCTTGATGAACTTCCTATAATATCCTGCCAAACCCAAGAAACTGCGAATCTCCGAAGCATTCTTCTGAATACCCCAATTCTGCACTGCCTCAACCTTCGACTGATCAACTGCAATCCCATCTCTCGAAATAATGTGGCCAAGAAATGCCACCTGCTCAAGCCAAAACTCGCACTTGCTGAACTTGGCATACAAACGATGCTCCCTCAAAGTCTGCAAGGCTGTCTGTAGATGCTGTCTATGCTCCTCAATGCTCCTAGAGTAGATCAAGATATCATCAATGAAGACTATGATGAACTGATCTAGATACGGCTGAAAAACTCGGTTCATGAGATCCATGAAAACCGCTGGAGCATTGGTCATCCCAAATGGCATCACTAGGAACTCGTAATGCCCATACCGTGTCCGAAAAGCAGTCTTGGACACATCTGCATCTCTAACCCGCAGCTGATGATAACCAGATCGCAGGTCGATCTTGGAGAACACTGAAGCTCCCTGCAACTGATCAAATAAATCTTCTATCCTCGGCAGTGGATACTTGTTCTTCACTGTGACCCTGTTGAGCTCTCGGTAATCGATGCACAATCTCATACTGCCATCCTTCTTCTTCACAAATAACACCGGAGCTCCCCACGGAGAAAAGCTAGGACGAACAAAGCCTTTCTCTAACAACTCCTGAATCTGCTCCTTCAACTCTTTCATCTCGGTAGGAGCAAGTCTGTACGGTGCCTTAGAGATAGGCACGGTGTCTGGCACTAAGTCAATGCTGAACTCCACATCTCTCACTGGTGGAATTCCTGCAACATCCTTCGAAAAGACATCCGGAAAGTCACGAACCACCTCTATCTCGGACAATGATCTGCTAGATGGTTCTGAGGCCGTGACAATACTTGCTAGAAACCCCTGGCAACCCCGTCTCAACAACTTCCTCGCCTGTATAAGAGATATCACCTGAGGAATATCACTGCTCTGAGATGCCTGGAAGGTAAACGGGTTGCCTACTGATGGTTTCACTGACACTGATCTTCGATGAAAATCAATCGAAGCTCCATTGACTGTCAACCAGTCCATACCCAAAATCAAATCAAACCCACTCAAAGGCAAAACCACCACATCTGCTCGAATGGAGTGTCCCTGAAGCTCCAACTCCAAATCTCGAATGACCTTCGAGGTAGAAATAATCTGCCCTGACGGCATAGTAACATCATACCCACTGTCAATAATCTCAGGTGTGATGCCTATCCACCTGATAAACTCCAGGGAGATAAACGAATGCGTAGCCCCTGAATCTAGCAACGCAAACGTGGAGTTTCCTCCAACTAGAATTCTCCCTGCACGCAGAAAATTCCCAACAATTTCATACCACTACTAAACTTTTCCCCAACGAGTCACTAAAACCCTTAATTCTAATCACAAGTAGAAACATGCTTCTTATTCTAACATGCAGATAGATAACCCAATTAACAACAATTTCACAGAAACAAAATTCTTAACCAAAGAAGGAATTATAAAAATACTAGGGATAAGATATACCGGTGATCAAGGAGGTGTCTGGATCTACCTCCTCGGCCTGCATGACGAACACTCTACCAGCAGTGTTCTTCTTCCTCGGGCAGTTAGCTATCTGATGCCCTGGCTCCCTACAGTGGTAGCAAACTCCTGCTCCCAACAAACAAGGCCCCGAATGCATCTTCTGACACTTCGGGCAAGTAGGAAAACCTATGGCATTAGGGGCCCCGCCCCTCTGCTGCTGTGGCCTCTGCTGCTGCGGCCTCTGCTACGGATTCGGGCCCTTAGGCGGCCCTGTAAACTGCTTCTTCGCAGGAGGCTGCGAAGACGGTCGCTGATATCCAGCCTGAAACTGCCTCTTACCTTGCTGCTCCCTCTGAATCTCTCTCCGACCCTCCTCGGAACGCAAGGCTCTACTGACTGCAGTCTCATAAGTAGGGACATCCGCCATGCGAATGTCATGCCTGATATCTGCCTTCAGGCCCTCCACAAACTGCCTCAACTTCTCTGGTGGACTGTCTGAAATCAAGGGCACAAAGTGACAGCCCCTCTCGAACTGTCGCACATACTCCACCACTGACCTGTCCCCCTGACGGAGACTCATGAACTCCCGGATCATGCGGCTGCGCACATCCTCAGTGAAATACTTGGCGTAGAAGATACGCCAAAACTCTGTCCATGCCAGTGTAGGAATGTGAACTCCCCTGGCAGCACCCTCCCACCATAGAGCTGCATCTCCTCTCAGCATATACGTCGCACAGTTCACCCTGTCGGCGTCTGTGATCCCCATATACGCAAAGATGGACTCCAAAGAGCGAATCCACCCCTCAGCCACCAAAGGATCGGTGGTACCAGCAAACTCCTTGGGTCCCTTCTTTTGGAACCGCTCTGCTACGTCCTCCTCATGGGACATCCTCAAACGTGAAGCCTGCTTCTCCAACAGAGCAGTAATCCCAGCCATCAAGGTAGAATTGGCCTGTTCCAATGCTGCTAGTGGGTTCTGCGGAGGTGGAGGTGTAGGTGGAGATCCCCCACGTTTGTTCATCGGTCTGGGAGACATTCTGCACCACCACATATTTCTTTACGTAAATCGACATGCATAACTAAGTGGTTTAAAATTAATGCTAACTTAAATTCTTAAAAGTAAAACATGCTATAAACACTTAAAACTTACAGACCGGTAGCGTGGATTTCTGAGCTCGCATAGCAGTAATGACCCCTCCAAGGACCGTGATACCAACTGAAACGACCCTAACTCTATAATTAATAAATAAATACGCGGAAATTTTTTTTTAATACTTACTAAATATAACATGTACATACATGCCCATACATATATGCACAAAATAAAAAGATTTAAAATAAATAAATAAATAACTTAAATAAAAATGCATTCTTTAATAAAATAAATATCTGAGTCAAATACGTAATTAAAATGATGTCATAAGAAAATAATTAAAAACTGCATGCACTGAAAATATTTAAATAAATTATCCAAAAACTCAACCACTGAAAATAATTAAAAATATTTAACATGCTGGAATATTCAAACATGCATCATGACTCAGATATCTATCACGGTCACGGGGATCACTGCCAGTCTGCTCATACGTCCTCGCCTCCGGTGGGTACTACGTCCTCTACGTACTCACCTGTACCATACCAGTGTAGTGAGCCTAGAAGCCCAACATGCTAACATAACAAGGATTTAAAATAATTTAAATCACTTTAATACTAATACATAACATATACATGAATGAGCATGCTTAAAATAACATCATGACATAACCTAACTTAAATTAACTTAAATATCATAATCATACATAATACATAAACATTGTTGAGCAAATTATTTTCTAACATCGCATGGTTGTATCCGTAGTGTAACGTTAAATCATACATTAAATACTAATCAGCGTGGAAACCAACGTACGTGGCGGTGACGAATCACCTCTTAAATTGGCAGTAAACTGCCCTTAAATAGTTCACATATGGGGATGAATCCCCCTCAAATCTCAAATTGTCACACTACTTCAACTTCCAACATAAAATATTTTCTTATTGCTCAACCTTAAACATTAAATCATACATAAAATTATTTCATGAATGCATGTACTTAAATAAAAATGTTTGTCCTTCATATATATTTAATTTAATTTCATACTAACATATAAATATAAAAATAATCTTCAATGCATAAAAATAATTAAATATATATTCAGAACACATGCAATTTCTCATGGATTGTACTGGACTGCTGGCCCTAACACTCAAGCCCATTTACTTAAATCTGACCCATTAACACTGAGACTGGCCCAATAACATACTTAAGCCCAATAAAATTATTCTAAGCTCAATTAAATAATTAAAGCCCATTAAAACATTCTAGGCCCAATAACAACTTAATCTGGCCCAATGAGCCCAAAAGCCCAAAGACTGGCCCGATAATTTTCATGGGCCCTAAAGCCCATAAAAAAATTAGTGGACTAACTTAATTAAATTAATTAAGCCCAAATATTAACTTAAGTGAAGCCCATTAATTAAATTAATCTAATTAGCCCAATTAAACTCTTAAATTCATTAATTAACTTAAAAATAAAATACCCGAGCCCAACTAACTTAACCCGGACCCGGACCCAGACCCAACTAACTTAACCCACTTACTACCAGACCCGACTCGGACCCAAGACCCGACCCGGAACCACCCTGAAACCCTAAACCCGTCGCCCCCCCTTTTCCCGTCTCGGCTGCGGCCGTGAGCAGCAGCCACTCCTTGGCTGCTGCCGGCCTGCTCCGGCCGCCCCTGGCCGGAGCACCGCCGCCCAGACGTAGCCCACGTCTGGGCGGTTTGAACCTAGCCCCTGAACCCAACCCATGCAGCCCAGCCCCTAGCCGAACCGAGCCCTTCCCGAGAACCCTAACCTGCGTCCCCCCTTGGCCGATCGCCTCATAGCTCCAAGTCTGGGCTCGTTTGGCTCGAGCCACTCGAGCCATTCAAACCTAGACTCACCTTAGGCAACCTAGGGACCTTTACCAGCAGCCTAGACACAACCATGGCAAACCAAACGTGAACATGATCAATAAACACAAGAACATTTGCATACAACCGAATTGATCCCGTATTGTTTCTGAAAATTTCGAAGGAATTCTGATTCTCACGCACACACACACATAATAACTGATATGGTACAAAAAAAAGAGAAAGAATCATGCCTTGCACCGTAGTTTGAAGAGAAAAGAGTGCGTAAAACGATTCCGGGACGACGGGGCGATGACAACCGACTTGGAAGTTTCAAAATCGAGCTATGGAGGCTGAAGAACTTGAAGAACACGATGGAGATGGGGGTGAGAAACTGATGGAGGCGGCTGAGTGAGAGATCGGTCGAAGGGTTTGGGTAGGATAGGTTTAGGTTTAAGTTTTTTTTAATTAAAATAGGTTTTAGGATAATTGAAAATATTAAAAAGGATATTAAATATATAACTTAAAAACTTCAAATAAGAAGTAAAATCTGATAACTAAATTAAAATCCCGAAATATTAAATTAAGGGAATTTTAAAAATACTAAAAAGTCATTATTTTGGCTTATTTTGAATAAAAACGGACTCCTAAAATTATATAAAATTAATACTAAAATTTTTGAGGAAATAAAACTCAAAATAATATTTTTGGGCTCTTAAAAGGCTCATGAATTAAATTGGCTAGAAAGTTGTCATCTCGTCCGTCCACGGTCCTGTCTACGCGATGAAATAATTAAAATACTAAAAATCATAAAAATCACTAATTATGGGTTAAATGCTTAAAAATCACTTAAATCATGCACAAATAATTCACATAATTATTTAACCCATAAATCAAAAATTTAAATAATTAAATTCCCTAATTATGCATGCGAATTTACGTATTTAAAATACCGGGTGTTACAAGTATAGTCGCTGTATCTTAAAGACGATTGCCGCCAACGGGCAATTTCGTCTTGAGGATAGAGAGTTTCTCTCGCCTCGACTTTGTTCGTCTTTGTTGCTGCTGTTGTTGCTGTTGACGCACTAATTTTCAGAATTCGAAGTACACCCTAATAACAATAAGAAATTAAAAAACCCCATAAATCAAGACAAAGTGCACAACAAACAAAAGGTCCAAATAGTAAGCTTATTAAACACATTGAGTTAAGTGCACGAGCAAATTTACCTAAACGACCCCATGAACCATGATAAAGTGCACAACAAACAAAAGGTTAAAATAATAAGCTCAAAAATCAAAGCTATATATTTGTAGTTAGTATAGATAGATATAGAAATATGGACAAGAAACCAAGGGAAGAAGTAGAAAAAAAAAAAAAAAAAGGAAGCTACAAAATCACAAATGCTTGCAGAAATGTGGAAATGAGTGCAATGACATGGAGTCTTTGAGGTTGTGCTTAGATGCGAAATGATGGATTTCAGCTTCATTGATTTCTAATTTTTTTGATTTGTTGATCGGAGGACAAAGTTAAAGTACCATTCAAACTTTTCCACATATCAAATCAATCAATCCAAACATGACATATGATTTTCAGATAAAAAAAAACTTCCGAGATTAGTTTAGTTTTGTCATTAACTTGTGTGGACATTTTTTCTATGGAAAACTTGTCTTGACAAGGCGTGGTCTATGTTACTTTTGGTGCATTTTACACAAGATCAAAAGACTCGTGCAAACATCTAGATTGTAAACCAAAAAATATGGAGGAGCTCGCATATTTTGTGTTTACTAGAAGCTGTTACATATGAGTCCTGTCAGCCTAATTTGAGTTACGATTAGCTGAGTTTTTAGATTTTGTTCTACTTTTGGAAGAACTAGTATTCACTTTGCAACAATTATCTAGTGTCCATTTTATTTTTTTACAGACAATGAATTTGGTATGTCAAGATTTATTTGAAATGTTTGATTTGTTTTTGTGTTTACCTTTGATGTTTCGAATATGCCTCGTTCATTCTCAGTTCGTTAAGCAGCCTAATCTTAGTTATGGTTACTTGGTTAGCTGGTCATTAAGATTTTGTTGTTGCCCTGGTATAATTATTATTTGAAAATCTTCAATTGTGAGCTATCGATCATTTGGCCTTAATTGTAAAACGTCGGTCCCACGAAATGTTTTGATTTTTGTGGTTAAGTGATATCAGCCTTGATATTCAAAGCTGTCCTCTTTTCCTGTCTATGTTCGTTCCAATTATTTGCTCTCAGTTGTTTGTTGGATCCAACTTCATGAGTGAAGATGAGTATATGTCTTCTGGTGATGTTACTCAACCATAATTATTTGGGATTTTTTTCTCCATTCATCTTTTACTTGACTTCTAAATTTTTTTTGGCTTGTTAGCGATGTCTGGATTGTTTGTTGACTTCTAAAAATAGGGCACTTGAATGTGAACGAGGTATGGATATGGATGAGTTGTCTGCCATACAAGTGTGGCAACTGTTTGAAATTTTTTATGTTCCAACTATAAATTAATGATTCAAACACTGACTTTTGGTAGACCAAGAAGGTCAAACAAGACAGCTGAGAACTGGTTGACCCATCCTTTAGCTGGTTGATGCCATCATATGCGGGTTTTTTTATTTCTAATGTAAATTAAAAAATAAATTTCAAAAATAACGTAAAATTAAAAAAATTTCACAAATACTGTAAAACGCCAAATCTGACAGCGGACGTTCGTGTACACGTAGGTATCGTCCTCTGGCACGAGGCGCGGACGCTGCCTATTAGGCAGCGTCTGCGCCCTGTGGCGGAGGACGATGCCTAGTAGGCAGCGTTCGCGCCCCATCCACGGGCGCGGACGCTGCCCAATTTAAAATTATTTCGGTCCTCCATTATTCTGCTGCCCCACCCACCTCTGTTATCAGAAACAATTTGGTTCCTCCATTATTATCTCTACACATTTCTTCCTCCTCTTCTCAATTTTAGTTTATTTGACAGTAGATTTCTCCGTCATCGTTTGTCCGATTGCAAATTCGAGAGTAGTTTTGGAATCCTTGCAACGAGAGTTTTTTTTTACACCAATTTTTCGAGTTTTCTTCACCATCTCGGAAACATCGTCCGATCAATCTTTTTTTTTTCACCGTTGTTCATCGCCGCCGATCGTTGTTCAAGCTAGGAATAAAATATTTAGGTTGGTTGGAGCTCTATTTCAAAATTTGAAGGTAAATTCGAGATTATAGTTTTGAAATTTGGGTGTTTTGGTTTAATTGAGTTACTATAATTGAATATGTTTAATTGTTGTTGGTAGGTACTTAAAAAAAAAAGCCATTTAAAGGTATGAATTATTTTTCAGAATTTTTTTAAGCATTATTTGGAATTTTAAGTTTATTTTAATAATATGTTTTAGTATATATTTCAAATTTCTTCTTTTTTATAATTAAATATATTATATTAATATAATAAAAATTAAATGTATTAATAATAAAGAATAGTTAAGCTCCCTTCCTCCAAGACTCAAATAATTATTTTAAATTTTATTGATAATATTTATTTATTTAATTATTCAAATTTGTAATTAATTTACACTAATTACACCTAAATTACCTCCTAATTACCCTACCCTATTAACGTCCAAACCCTTCCCATCCGCCTCCTCCCCCTTCCACCTTCATTTTCACGTTTCCACCAAAAGTCCAGAAGTATAAATCTTATAATATATATAAATATAGAATTATATATATATATGTTGGGATCGGTTCAGAGGGTAGAGGGGGGGGGTGAATACACTCTGAAACTTTTCTTCTACTTCTTTAGAAAGATCAAGTGAGGTTTAGTTCACTTAATCAGTTTTCTCAACTTCTAAAATGTTTTGAACAACTTAAATAGTGCGGAAATAGTTCAAAGGTTTTAGTGATGCAAAGTTTATAATGCAATGTATGAGCAGGATGTGAGATAAGTTGCAGTAAATGCTAAAGCACGATTTTATGGAAGTTCGAAGGCTTAATCCTTCTACGTCTCCCCTTCTTCCACTTAGGAAGGAATTCACTAGAAGACTTTGGTTATTACAACGTCTTGTAATACACCCACTTCAGACTTAGGACTTATCCAATGCCTAATCCGAAACTCCTAGATTTACACAGATAAGATTCTCAGTTCTTATCAGACTGGTGGAAGCTTTCAGAGCAGCTTCAAGTCTCTTCAACACTGAGTATAGTTGAGTTGAGCTTCTCAGACTGCAGAGCGGTCGAGAGGCTTGAAAACCCTAGGATGATCCTTGACGATCAGATATGTGAACTGTAGGCGAGGGTTTATTTGAGCAGCAGATGAATGATCTTGTAAGTGTGCTCAAGTATATCAGATGAGGACTTCTGATATTAGTCAAGTGATTGAAATTTTTCTGAGTTGCTTGTCTCTCTTCGTTGTCTTGTCTCACTTCTTATTGTTGTTTGAGCAATCTTCCCTTTATATAGGTCAATCATCAACGTCTTTATTTTGAACGTTCTGATGCTGCATTGAATGCACATTTAATGCTCATAAATGCATTGATGATTCTGCATGAGGATCGTACACTGCAGACAACTTCCAGGATCCAAAACTGGAATAAACGGTCGAATGCTTTATCTGCAGTCATTCTGTGTTTTTGCCATTTTGGTACAACCTGTTGTCTTGATTTGCAGGAGTCAACAAATCTTCTGAAACGCCGGTTCTGCTTTTAATAAAAGATCCTGCAAAGAACATCTTGTCACAGGTACTTGTCTCGAGATATCTAGATAGGCAGTTGGCATTCTACCGGTAGAGATATTTGTCCTCTGCTGGTTTGAATAACCAGTCGATAAGCTTGTGACTTCAACCGGTCGAGAGATAAAGACGGTTGACAAGCTTCCGGTAGATAGATTTATCCTCTGCTGGTTTTGATAGCCAGTTGATAGGCTTGTGACTTCAGCCGGTCGAGAGCAAAGGCGGTTGACAAGCTTTCGGTAGAAGTTGTAGTAGGTTCCTGAAATACAATGGTTGGCAGCACATTCCTATACAATGAGTTGTTGTTTGTTATCACCAAAATATCGGATTCAACAATTTCCCCCTTTTTGGTGATGACAAAACTTAAGTGCTCCAAGAACAATATGAAAGCATAAAAATGAACTTCATTGAGAGAATGAATTTCATTAAGTACAATAAGCATTTTTATTACACCTACAGAAAAAAAAATGCGGCTGCGATAAGTAAAGAAGAGATAAGTTGTTCATCTTTTGAACCAACTGGCTCCTCCTGACCTATCGCCTTCTCTTCTTCTTCTGTCGGCTTCTTCTTTTCTTCTGGACTCTTCTTCACGTCTTCTTGCCTCTGCTGCTCTACGTTGCTCTTCTTCCCCCTTTTTGGCATCACCTTGGTTGAGCCGAAGGATGACCTCAGTGAGTTGAGTGCCAAGGCAGGCTTGCATAGTGTCTATTTTTGCATCGATTTGAGCAAGTAGAGTGGCTTGCATAGTGTCCATCCGATCATTCAACTGCTTATGAAGGCGATTTTCGGATCGGATAACTTGTTCGGAGACGGTAGAGAGCGTGTTGATTTGAGTGCGATGATGATTAGTGATCTCTGTGGACAGACGAGCGAGGTCTCGAGACACGGTCTCGAAATGCCGAATCATCGTCTGGCGTGAATTATCGACCGATAAGGAAGAGTTTGTTATGTCTTGAGAGAAGGACCTAACCGTTTGCATGAGCTCATGAAGCCGATTTATCAAGGTATGATCTAGAGCTGCGGCCATGGCTTCAATTAAAGAATCATCAGTCTGAATCATTTGCCCTTCTGAGTCATTTCTTGGTGAAACAGGGCTAGACTCACGATGATGTGGTGCGGGTGAACTTGCTGGAGAGCTACCCGATGGACCTTCCAATAATGGTACAGTTGGAGATGTAATAGTTTCGACTGCAGTCAATATGGTCGGTGGAGTACCAGGATCAGCACTTGGTTCATCCATAATGAGATCTTCCATAAACTTTTCAGTAGATGGAGACGGTTGAAGTGCTGGATCAGCATCAGTCACTTGCTGTTCTGGAGATGCAGGTGATACAATAGTGCTTGATATCTCCGTTGGGGGCACTGTTGCTTCACTACTGCAAGGAGCCTCTGTCACAGAGGTGACAGGTATCTCTTGTGCAACCACTTCTAAAACATCTTGTGAATGACCGGGAGAAGTGTGAGCGGTCGTCACGGGAGAGGAGCGAGCAATCACAACTGCTTCCGGTGGAGTAACTGCTTGGACTGCGGTTGAGGAGGGGTCGACCGATGAAGATGCTGCTACACTCGATCTTAGAGCATATGATTGAAAGAGGTCAGCAGTGATGAGATCGGTCAAAATCCCATCTGAAGAAGGGAGAGCATAGACGTCTTCTTCACCCTGATCTTGGGTGAGAAAGGTTTTCATCATCACTTGTGCTTCCAGCACATAAGCTTGCAAACAGGCTGCTGAAGCTGGTGTTTTGACATTGTTGAGAGCTTGGAAGTGCTGAAGTAGTTGAGTGATTTGACGTAGACTATCCTGTAGTCCAGTCAAAATCACAAAGTCATCGGCAGCGGTAGGACTCTTGGATTTGAAATTCTTGACACGCTCATTAATTAGCAGTGATAGCAGGCTTCCTCGAAGCTTCAAGTCTATGAGATGTCGTCTTCCCAGAGCCTCCACGATGTCTTCAGTATCAGCAAATAGAAGCATCTTCTGCTCAATGACGTTTAGAGATTTCCATTTAGGAAATATTTGAGCGAGTGTCAAGTGAGTGCGGGAGTGATGCCATCTGTCAAAACGTTGTAGATGACGCTTGACAGTACGGAGTACGTGAGAGATGATCATATTGAGTTCTATCGTAGCTGCTGGTTGAGCCTTGGGTGTGTAGATCATCACACCTTTCCCTTTGTCTTTGGGATCAGCTAGAGTGACCTCAGGAGCTGATGAGGCACCTTCCCGGATTATCACACCTTTTGTAGGACGAGGAGCAGTAGAAGCAACAACGGTAGTAGTCTCGACCGTTGGCGGGGTAGGAGCAAGTCCAGAAAGAGACTTTAGCTTCTTGTGCTGCCTCTTCTTCTCGCCTGCAGGCGTGGATGACACAGCTGCTTTGGGAGACCGAAGGGGATGACCTGCTGAAAGCTTGAATCAGTGGAACATTCTCACGTGATTCATCTTCAGAGTCAGATTCGATGATTAGTTGACGCTTGGCAGACTTTTTGGTATGGACTGGTTTGGCCACGACCGAAACCGTTGAAAGCGGTTGAGGGATAGCAATAGCCTTTGCGGTTGAGGGCAAGGTGTCGACAGCAGTCTCTTTCTTGTTCAGGAATTTGAGAATCGTAGACTTGTTGAGCCATTTGGTGGGATGCAGAGGCTCAGTCTTGGAAAAGTCCACTCCAAGGACGCCCAAGATGTGGCAGATTTGCAAAGCAAATCCCTCGGATTGCCCTTTCCCCCTGATCATTTCACATAGAATATTGAACAGAATGTCTGACCAGTTTATGTTGATCTTGGAGGCAATACAAGCCATGTATTGAAATTTCTCCAGCGTCACCTTGTCGTAAGATCCAGCCTTGGCCAGAAGATTCTTGGCCACGATATTAGTCAGTAGCCTGAATGGAGCTTTGAGAGATGTCTTCTGGGCCGGCAGTTTGATCGGAGCATCAGTAGTTGAGAACTCCTTCAACCAATAAGAGCAGTTACCATCTGGAAGATCCGTGCATTTTGTCAAACCCCTGGAGGGCAGATCAAATGTGCTAGCGAAGAACTTCTGATTGAAGGAGTAGACCTCTGTCTTGATCAAGCATTTGATAGTCCCATGCTCGATTTGAGCGGTTGCGAAGAACTCCTTCAAAACAGGCAAATCGCAGATGGCGCTGCATTCCAGAAATTTCTTCAGTCCAGAGGCTTCAAGCATGGTGAAGACCTCAGTTATTCCTGCGTTGTTTGCCTTAACAACGGAATCAAAGTTGATGGCGAGGCAAGTCTTCTGGATCGACATGATATCTATAGATAAGAACTCGAGCAAAGAGTAAGCAAAAGCTTGAGAGTAATTCGATGGAGCGTTTAATACAATATGAAAGTTTTTAGCAAAGGTGAAAGATTGATATACGAGTGTAAAGAAGTATATATAGGAACCTATGGGCCATAGGGTGATGTCATGAAAAGTATTTTTGAAATTCAAAAAGTTTTGAAGAGCATAATCACGGCGCCCAATTAATGTCATTTGGTTCAAAGCACCAAGCTGCTAGTACGAAGTCTGTCAGAGACTAGTTAAAGGCGGATGATATGCCAATATTAATGGCAACGTAACAGCTAATCTATTAATGTCATATTGACAATCATTCCCCCTAAACACATGCATACTAACTTAAATCTACTAAGCCAAGAATATTTCGAAAATATGAAAACTTAGCGTCCGGTAGAGGCTTGGTGAATATGTCTGCTGCTTGCTGATCGGTAGAGATGTATTCCAGCCTAATTTCCTTCTTTAAGACATGATCTCGGATAAAGTGATGCCTGACATCAATGTGCTTTGTTCGAGAGTGCATCACTGGATTGTGAGTGATGGCTATGGCACTTGTATTGTCACAGTAGATTGGAGCTTCACTCGACCGAATCCCATAATCATTAAGCTGCTGTTGAATCCAGAGTATTTGAGCACAACAGCTGCCAGCAGCAAGGTATTCTGCTTCGGCGGTCGAGGTAGCAATTGATGTCTGCTTCTTACTTGACCACGAAATTAGTCTATCTCCAAGGAATTGACATGTGCCACTTGTACTTTTGCGATCAATTCTACAACCTGCATAATCTGCATCTGAATAACCAATAAGATTAAGATTTGAATCTTTGGGATACCAAAGACCCACATTAGTAGTTCCTTTAATATATTTAAGTATTCGTTTGGTAGCAATGAAATGAGATTGCTTAGGTGCGGCTTGAAATCTAGCACATAAACAAACTGAATACATGATATCCGGTCGACTGGCAGTCAAATAGAGCAGTGAACCAATAAGGCCTCGATACATGGTTACCTCAACCGGAATTCCCCCTTCATCTTTATCAAGCTTAATTGATGTACTCATGGGGGTAGATACAGTTGAGCATTGTTCCATTCCAAACTTCTTTACCAATTCCTTGGCATACTTGGACTGATTGATGAATATTCCAGTTTCAAGTTGCTTTACTTGAAGTCCAAGAAAGAAGTTTAGCTCGCCCATCATGCTCATTTCAAACTTCTCCTTCATCAGTTTAGAGAACTTTGAGCACAACTTGGGGTTAGTTGACCCAAATATAATGTCATCAACATAAATTTGTACTAGTAACACATGATCACCTTTTACAAATTTAAACAGGGTCTTATCGACCGTTCCAATTTGGAAATCATGTTCCAGTAAAAATTTTAGCAAAGTGTCATACCAAGCACGCGGTGCTTGTTTTAATCCATAGAGAGCTTTGTCAAGTTTATAGATATATTGAGGATGAGTAGGATTGACAAAACCTGGTGGTTGTTCAACGTACACCTCTTCTTGAAGTAGACCATTGAGGAATGCAGACTTCACATCCATTTGATAAACTTTAAAATTCTTGAAGGCTGCATAAGCAAGAAAGATGCGGATTGCTTCTAGTCTTGCAACTGGCGCGAAAGATTCCTCAAAGTCTATGCCTTCTTCTTGTCTGAATCCTTGAGCAACAAGTCGAGCTTTGTTACGCACAACAGTGCCATGTTCATCGAGCTTGTTACGAAACACCCATCTAGTTCCAATCACATTTTGATTTTTCGGTCGAGGAACTAGATGCCAAACATTGTTGCGGGTGAATTGATTCAACTCTTCTTGCATAGCTTCAATCCAGCTGGCATCTGATAGAGCTTCATCTATTTTCTTGGGCTCTACCTGAGATATGAAAGCGGCATGCAAGAATTCATTAATCATTTGACCACGTGTTTTTCGAGGAGCAGAAGGGTCACCTATGACCAACCCAGGTGGATGATCTTTGTTCCACCTAAAATAATTCCCTAAAGGGTTGTCATCAATTGGTTGATGAACGTCCTCGTTTACTGGATCATCATTGGCTGGAGGATTGTTATCAACCGGTGGATCCACTTCTGGCCTTGTTTGATCACACCCGGTGGAGGGAACTGGATCATCCTTCTTTGGAGGATATAGATCACTGTCACTCTCTTCCTGTAGATTTGTGTTTTCCGGTCTGTGACTCAGATCATTTATGCTCCCTTGAGTTTGTTCTGTACATAGAGTAGATTCATCAAAAACAACATGAATGGTTTCCTCGACCGTTAGTGATCTTTGATTGAACACTCGATAAGCTCTGCTAACGGCTGAGTAACCAATAAAAGTTCCTTCGTCTGCTTTGGCATCGAAGGCTGTCAAATGGTTTTTGCCATTGTTGTGGATAAAGCATTTGCACCCAAAAATTTTGAAATAAGAAATATCAGGTTTTGTGCCATTCCAGATCTCATATGGAGTTTTGTTAAATCGTTTATTAATCATAGATCTGTTTTGAGTATAGCAAGCTGTGTTAACTGCTTCTGCCCAAAGTCTTTGAGAAACATTTGAATCAGCAATCATAGTTCTGGCTGCTTCTTTTAAAGTACGGTTCCTTCTTTCAGCCACCCCATTTTGCTGTGGGGATCTAGCAGCTGACAACTCATGCTTGATTCCCTGATCATCTAGATAAGTCATAAGAGTGATGTTTAAAAATTCAGTCCCTCTATCACTCCTGATTCTATCTATTACAGTAGATTGTTCATTTTGCAAGCGTTTAAAAAGCTTAATCAGGTGAGGTGCAGTTTGATCTTTTGAAGAGAGAAAGATGACCCAAGTAAATCGAGAAAAGTCATCTATAACAACAAGAGCATATCTCATTCCCCCTATGCTTCTTACTGGTATAGGACCAAATAGGTCCATGTGAAGTAAGTCTAAACATTTGGAAGAGGACATACACCCTTTATTTTTAAAAGTTGCTCTCACCTGCTTTCCTAGTTGACAAGCAGGACAAACTTTGTCTTTTACAAAATCTCCTTCGGGCAGACCAGAAACCAAATCATGCTTCCTCAAGTTAAAAATGGACTTAAAATTTAGATGATTTAACCGCTTATGCCACAACCAATGTTTATCATGATGAGCAGTAAGACAAGTGGGTGAAGAAATATGTGAGCAAGACCAGTTTACCTTGTAGGTGTTTAGGTCTCGTACACCGGTCATAAGAGTCTCACCTTTGTCATTTTTTATGAGGCACGTGTGTTTGTGAAACTCGACCGAATGATCATTGTCACATAGTTGACTAATACTTATCAAATTATAGCATAGTTTGTCAACAAGTAACACATCTTTAATAATGAAGTTACCATGGATGATCTTACCCTTACCCACGGTTTTACCTTTGGAGTTGTCTCCAAAGCTGATCTTTGGTCCTTTGCACAACACCACTTCTGTTAGAAGTTCTGGATTCCCTGTCATGTGTCGTGAGCAACCGCTATCTAAATACCAGGTAGTGTCCTTGATAGAAGTGGTTTTCTCGCCCGTTTGGACTTTTAGTACCTGCAAAGAGTGAAGAACTTTTGGTACCCATATCTAGTAGGGTCCAGGTCGGATTAGCCCTTTCGGGACCCACACCTGGAACACCCTTACAGGTTTGCCCGTGTGTGTGTCCAGAAATCTGTGCGGTCGATAGGCAGTAAATGTGTGTGCTTGTGAGGTTGCTGTGTGCTGCTTGCCTTTTTTATTTTCATCAGTTAGCATGTACCTCTTTTGAACTGGCCTGCAATTAAAGTACTGGTAAGGCTTCTCCTTTGACCATATTTTCTTAGAGTAGTTAGACTCATTCCATGGCCTTTTGAAATTAGATTGGTTTCCCTTTCTTCTTTCATTAGGTTTTGGTTTGATCCAAGTTCCTCTTTGATTAGAGGTCTGGGGATCCACATATCCCAGCCCTCTATGCTTAGAGCTTCGTTCGTTCGATACTTTCTGATTTTTGTCAAAGCTGCACTTATCGTGTTCATATATCGTGCTGGACCTGACAAATCTTATTTTGTTAAGATTGCCTTTGTCCAGGCTTGACTGAATACAGGATTCCATAGACTGTTCATTTGTTCCAAACCCTAGACCGGTTTTATCATGCACCGGTCTTTGGATTTCTTGAATCTTGTCAATGGTTACCGAAGATTTATTCCAAGCCTTAATGGTTTCAAGTAGTTTTTTATTTTCAATCAAGGTAGCTTGGAATACTCTTTTCAAGGTGTCGTTCTCAGTAGCCAGCAGACTTAGCTTGACCTTAAGACCATCAAGCTCTTTTTGCTGCATGCAGCTTGATTTGCTTGACTTATCTTTTAGGTTAGCTCTTTCTGCCTTTACTTCCTCGAACTCCTTGGATAATGCTTTGTATTCATTAGCCATTTCGTGTAAAGCAGTAACTAAATCACTGTGAGTAAATTCAGGTGAGCCAAAGTCAAATACCTCCTCAGCTTCTTCTTCGATGTCGGCCATAAGGCATTCCACTTTTTCATCATCGCTGTCATCTGAAGAGCTTCCGGTATTGGAGTTGTCAGAGTCAGACTCAGCCCACTTGCTTTTGCTTTCATCTGCTACTAGAACCCTTTGGTCTTTTCCTTTTCTAAACGTCCTTTTATCCTCCTTACCCCTTCTTCTTTCGGAGAATTGCTTCTGATCATTGTTCTTAGGCTTGGTGCAGTCTGCAATGAAATGGCCTGGCTTTCCACAGTTAAAACAAGTAGGACCATCGTTTGTATGGTCCGATTTATGATAATTTTTAAATTTAGAATTGTTTTTACGCATAAATTTACCAAATTTCTTGACAAAGAGTGTCATGGCTTCATTGCTGATTTGCTCAGCTGATCTCTTTGGAGGTTCCTCGACCGGTGGACGTATCACGGTTGAGGTTAAGGCCTTGGTTGGTTGAGATGTGGATGGTTCATCTTCTGTTCTCATGTTGAGCTCGAACTCGTAGGCTTTGAGATCAGCAAAGAGATCATGCAGTTCAACCTTGCTCAAATCTTTTGACTCTCTCATGGCCACTGTCTTGATCTCCCATTCTTTGGGCAGAGCTCTCATAACCTTCACAGCAATTTCACGGTTAGTATAAGTTTTACCTAAAGCAGTAAGATCACAGATGATACTACTGAACCGTTCATCAAATTCAGCCATGGTTTCCCCTGGCTTCATTTTGGCGTTGTCATATTTTTGAATGGCCAGAGTGAGCTTGTTTTCCTTTGTCTGGTCATTCCCTTCACACAGCTGAGTGAGCTTCTCCCAAATCTCCTTTGCTGTGGAACATGACTTGATTTTGCTGAACATATTCTTGTCCAGTGTTTTGTATAGGATGTCCCGGGCCACATTGTCAAGATTGGCCTTCTTTTTGTCCTCAGTGGTCCACTCAGCTCTTGGTTTCTCAATCATTTGTCCTGCACCATCGGCTAGAGCTGGGTTGACCTTCATAATTTTGATAGGACCGTCTGTTATGACATATAGCATGTCATCATCCTGTGCTGCAAGATGTGCCTGCATGCGAATTTTCCAATCATCATACTCTTCTTTAGAAAACATAGGAATTCTGTTGAAAGAAGTCATGATTTGAAAACTTCAGATCAGCAGTTGAGAAAGGAACCCGCTCTGATACCACTTGTTGGGATCGGTTCAGAGGGTAGAGGGGGGGGTGAATACACTCTGAAACTTTTCTTCTACTTCTTTAGAAAGATCAAGTGAGGTTTAGTTCACTTAATCAGTTTTCTCAACTTCTAAAATGTTTTGAACAACTTAAATAGTGCGGAAATAGTTCAAAGGTTTTAGTGATGCAAAGTTTATAATGCAATGTATGAGCAGGATGTGAGATAAGTTGCAGTAAATGCTAAAGCACGATTTTATGGAAGTTCGAAGGCTTAATCCTTCTACGTCTCCCCTTCTTCCACTTAGGAAGGAATTCACTAGAAGACTTTGGTTATTACAACGTCTTGTAATACACCCACTTCAGACTTAGGACTTATCCAATGCCTAATCCGAAACTCCTAGATTTACACAGATAAGATTCTCAGTTCTTATCAGACTGGTGGAAGCTTTCAGAGCAGCTTCAAGTCTCTTCAACACTGAGTATAGTTGAGTTGAGCTTCTCAGACTGCAGAGCGGTCGAGAGGCTTGAAAACCCTAGGATGATCCTTGACGATCAGATATGTGAACTGTAGGCGAGGGTTTATTTGAGCAGCAGATGAATGATCTTGTAAGTGTGCTCAAGTATATCAGATGAGGACTTCTGATATTAGTCAAGTGATTGAAATTTTTCTGAGTTGCTTGTCTCTCTTCGTTGTCTTGTCTCACTTCTTATTGTTGTTTGAGCAATCTTCCCTTTATATAGGTCAATCATCAACGTCTTTATTTTGAACGTTCTGATGCTGCATTGAATGCACATTTAATGCTCATAAATGCATTGATGATTCTGCATGAGGATCGTACACTGCAGACAACTTCCAGGATCCAAAACTGGAATAAACGGTCGAATGCTTTATCTGCAGTCATTCTGTGTTTTTGCCATTTTGGTACAACCTGTTGTCTTGATTTGCAGGAGTCAACAAATCTTCTGAAACGCCGGTTCTGCTTTTAATAAAAGATCCTGCAAAGAACATCTTGTCACAGGTACTTGTCTCGAGATATCTAGATAGGCAGTTGGCATTCTACCGGTAGAGATATTTGTCCTCTGCTGGTTTGAATAACCAGTCGATAAGCTTGTGACTTCAACCGGTCGAGAGATAAAGACGGTTGACAAGCTTCCGGTAGATAGATTTATCCTCTGCTGGTTTTGATAGCCAGTTGATAGGCTTGTGACTTCAGCCGGTCGAGAGCAAAGGCGGTTGACAAGCTTTCGGTAGAAGTTGTAGTAGGTTCCTGAAATACAATGGTTGGCAGCACATTCCTATACAATGAGTTGTTGTTTGTTATCACCAAAATATCGGATTCAACAATATATATATATTAAAATACTAAAATATATATATATATATAAACATTATTATTGTTATTGTTATTATATTAGATATATATGCATATATATTACCTTATTATTGATAAACTATATAAATATAGAATATATATTTTATATATATATATATATATATATATATATATTAAAAGACTAAAATATATATATATAAACTTTATTATTGTTGTTGTTATTATATTAGATATATATGCATATATATTATCTTATTATTGATATACTATATAAATATAGAATATATATTATCCACAAAAACAATTGATGACATAGTCCGAGTTAAACGATCCGATAATTTGATTTGACAGTTATTTAATGATCATGGTCTGCACAGTCGTGTAATTGCATATTTAAATAACATGGGATTTTATGGTGTTTTGCTGTGTGGATCTCGGCAATATGATAATCATTTAATTACTGCTTTGGTTGAACGATGGCGACGTGAAACACATACCTTTCATTTTAGATGTGGTGAAGCAACCATCACTTTACAGGATATTTCCATTATTTGGGGTCTGCCTATTTATGGTGAGCCTGTAATTGGTATAGATGTTTCACACAGAGTTGAAGAGTGGCAGCATATATGTTTGAATTTATTGGGATTTACGCCACTGACGTCACATTTCAAAGGTGGTCACTTATCGATGACCGCTTTATATGAGCATTGCATGGCTGCACATATCGATGATAATAGTCCAGAAATAGATGTCGTAAAATATACCCGTTGTGTAGCATTAATGATTATTGGAGGAATCATGGTTTCAGATTATCAAGGAGGATCTGTTAGATTTATTTTTTTGCAACTACTTCGGGATATTGAACGCATCAAATCTTATAGTTGGGGAAGTGCAGTTCTGGCATTTCTATATCGTGAGTTATGCAATGCAACACGGATAGGAAAAGCTATAATATCCGGGCCTCTATTTATCCTACAGGTATAAATTTTTAAGTTCATCTAATATCATATTATAATAATTTTTAATTTAATTTATTACTAATGGCAGATATGGGCATGGAGCAGGATTACATTTGTTAATCCTGATATGAATGGATTATCTCTGATTGTGCGGCAAAATGAATTCGAGAAAAATATTCCATATGCTCCTTATGGTGCACGGTAATATTTGAAAAATATTAGCATTGTATAAATTACAAATTTATTTTGTAATAATTTAATAATATTTTTTTATTGTAGGTGGTCAAATGTGTTTAGTTACACTCATTCACCAACGCACGCTGTTAGAATTATAAGGGATTGCTTCGATCGTATGACTAATGTCGAGGTGTGTTATTGGATTATTGAAACTTTACAATAATTATATTAATTTATATTTATTAATTAAAATTGATTTTATTATTATTATGCAGTTTAACTGGATAGTTTACAACAAAAAAGATGTTGATGTTAAAGCGATCATTAGTACATACGATAATAGAATCTGGCGATGTGTTTGTCCTCTGATTTGTTTTGATATTGTGGAGATGCATCGTCCTGATCGGGTCTTGAGGCAGTTCAAAATGCGACAATCTATTCCTAGGCCTGCAGTTGACAACGATAACCTACACAATGTTAATAGAACAGGTCATCGCAACACAGATTGGAGAGAGTATCATAAAGATGCAATTATTCTTTGGAATGGAAAATTGAGTAATGTTGCCCGAGGCGAACGCCACGGAAGATCTAGGCAAGTCGATGATGATTACTTTCCATGGTTTGATCGCATTACTGTACGGTTTATATCGCCTGCAGTAACTGGGCTTGGTTTTAGGCCATATCAGTCGAATTTAGATATTGGCGGACACAATAATATTCCACAAAATTTTAGTGTGCCATCCCCTGATTCGCATCAGTCATCATCGGGGTTTGTTCCTCCTCGGCCATCTGGTGAGTTCTACAACGCGGGTCCATCTGGTGGGTTCTACAACGCGGGTCCATCTGGTGGGTTCGACAACGCAGGGCCATCTAGTGGGTTGTATAATACCGGACCATTCGGTGGATTTTACAGTGCAGGACTATCTGGTTCATATGTTGATGCCGGTTATCATACTCCATTTTGTGAAAATATCCAAAGTTTTACAGATCTTCTTAATACTGGTCAACGCAATACTCTGGCTCCTGAAAGAAACGTTCCGTCACCTGTAATATTCCCTAGTTATTCAGATGAGCAACAAGAGAGGACTGACGAAATTGTTGATGCTCCTGTTGTGCGTAGAGAACAACGTAGACGTAGACCACCTGCTTGTGGTACCCGTGGTCGTTTGTATAACTGCAATTGTCATGAACAATCATGAAATTTTTTTTTTGTGTTATACTAATTGATAATTAGTTATGCATGTGATTTTTGTTTTTTTTTTCTTTCCATATGAGTTTTTTTTAATTACACCACAATTATTTTAAATACTTTATTAAGTTGATTCAAACAAATATGTAGAAAAATGCTAGTAGTGTAATAGATCAATGCATTTAACCAATATCAAATACATATCTTATTCAAATGCATACATTATATGACAAAATTATAAAACGCATATGCTACCTACAAACATTTATTTGTTATACATTTTTCGTCAAGAAATCTATTGTCCACGTTCATCTGATGCTCCTGAAATACAAAAAATAGATATATACAAATTAAAATATATTACAAGACATATTTTTAGCAACAAATTAGATTTCCAAAGTTTATACCTGTTAGTTCTTCGTTGTTGTCTCTCTCTCGCTACCGGTCTGTCCATCTCGTTTCTTAGTCGAGTCGTTGTATCCCTACCTGCTCTTCTTCTTTCACGTCTAACTGGGTTGTGTTGCAACTCAAAGGTAGGACGATCCCAATATCTTTCATCTGCAAGAGGTTCAAATCTTCCTTCATATGTTGCGAGGTACTCCGATATATTGTACCATGGCTGCACAAGTGTCGTGGGATCTAACGAGTTCCATTTAGCGGTGCAAATAGCATGAGAACACGGGATGCCGAAAATTGTCCATTTACCACATGAACAATCTGTTGTTGATATTCTCACCACTTGCATGTGTTGTCCGCGACTTGGCCTTCCTCCGGTCGCAACCTGAGCAGTTTGTGATCGTACATCATATTTAACAACACGATGTTCACTAGATTTCTTTGCCCATTCCTCATACTTTCGCCGTGCATAATCCGACCATAATTGATTTTCCTGAACCATACGTTGACCTTTCGTCACACATTCAATGAAGTATTGGACACATCTCAGAAGGTTCAAGTGTACTATTGCGGATATAGGCAGTCTACGAGCTCCCTTCAACACACTATTTAAACACTCGGACATGTTAGTCGTCATCACTCCACGACGCCAACCTCCGTCATGGGCCATACTCCATTTTTCCTTTGATATTACATCCAAATATCTGTGTGCCAAAATATTTTTTTTCTTAATTGCCTCCATTGTTGCATCAAATTTACAAACTTGATGTTGACTCCCTGCTTCCCAGCATAAATCTTTCAAATGTACATCTTTGAACCTGAAATTAAAATTTGAGCACACGTGCCGCAAACAAAAACGATGCATACCTTGTGGAGGTTTGAAATATGGTAGATCTTCAACGGCTCGCACGATTCCCTTGTGCCTATCAGATATTAGACACACACCATTTTTGCCACATACAACATGTCGTCCAACATTTTCCAAAAACCATTTCCAGGAATCAGACGTTTCTTCATCCACAATTGCAAAAGCCAATGGTAGAACTTGATTGTTAGCATCCAGAGTGACATCGATCAACATTTTGTGTTTGTACTTTGTGTACAAATGTGTACCGTCGAAACTAATGATTTTTTGACAGTGTCGAAATCCATTAGTACACGGCTTGAACGCCCAAAAATAATACTTCAATGTTTTTATTTCTTCATTGTTTCTGAGATGCTTCCAGTCGACAATTGTTCCAAGATTGTATTTGCAAAGAGCACGCATATATTTCGGTAGTAATTGAACAAAGCTCTCCCAAGTTCCATAAACAATTTCCACTGTACGTTTCAGACTCTGCCACACCTTCGTATACGAGATTTGATATCCATATTTATCTTTCACACTCTCTATTATATATTTAATCTCGTACGAAGGATCACATTGTACAATGCCCAATAGTGTATGTGCAACCATATCACTATTCAAGTTGTGATGATCTATGCCGACGTTGGTTGATATACATGTATGAGGCCCACCATATCTGGTTATTTTCCAATAACCTGTTTTCTCCTTGAAAGATGCGCGAAGACCCCAACGACATCTGACGGTGGAAGAATCATTTTTGCATTGAATTTTCCACAAAATGCTTGTGCTCTCAACAACAAGATATTCACGCCTAGAAACTCTGACCGAATAATCCTTCACAGATGCAATCAGATCTTTTTTATCCTTGAAAACCATGTTTACACATAGTTCTACTCTCTCCTCATTATAGTATCTTGTTCGCATGTCATGAGGTATGCCAATAGAATCAGAAATCTCTTCTCCAAAATATGTATTGAAAAAAGATGGCATATCAGAAGTGGTAGAAAAGAAAGGAACATATTGCCTCTGTAATTTTTGACGAGGTGGTGGACGAGATGATGTTCCCTCATCAGTATTTGCATGGATATTCACATGTACATCATCATTCACATCTTCAACATCGTCATCATCTTCTTCCTCAGACTCCCCGTATGACATCTCTGGCTCTGTATCGCTTCTCTGGACATCTTCGTTTTCACTCCTAGGATCATCAACACGTGGCACAAAGTTTTGAATTTCTGAATTCCAATTTGCTTCACCAGAATTTTGTTCTCAAACACGTGTACTTTGCGGCCAACTTGCAGGATCAGGTTCGCATGTGCCGGAGATATATTGATCCCACGATCCACTTTCAGGATAAATATACATGTTGTCCATTCCTTCGGTGACATGTAAAATATCCGATTCTTGGTCGACATGACCAATGTGATGGTCAATTTGGTTTGCTTCCACATACAAATGCAATATACGTATATTGGGAGATTGCATCATAAACTCTAAAGCGTTGTCATCGACAAAAAAGATTGACTTGAATTTCATGCCAAGATGAATTTTCCATGAAAGAATATTTCGTTGACAATTTGAGAGTAAAAGTAGTTGGATCAATCCTCAATATTTGATGCACAGCTTCAACCAACTCGGACAAAGTAATGGAACGTAGAACTCGCATCGGTCTAGTATAAGAAATACTATACACAATCGATCCACTATCCACAATAATATGACCACCAAAATATAAAAATATATCAATGTTTTTCATTATCGACATGATTTTTTGAAATAAAAATGAAAAACGGATAAAAGAAACGAGAAAATTTTAAAGAGATTGATATTTTTAGGAGTGATATCCGAATAACATTTGTGAATATATATATATATATAGTAATATATACGCGTATAATTAATTGTTTATGCGTTAAATTAATTATTTACGCGTTAGATGATATATTTAATTATTTACGCGTTAAATTATTTTATTTTACGCGCAAATACTACACAAATGCTATGCCCAACACGTTTTCTTTAATCATTTTAAATGTTAAATAATTTAAAATAATTTTAAATTGGGCAGCGTCCGCGCCCCGTGGCAGAGGACGATACCTACGTGTACACGAACGTCCGCTGTCAGACTTGGCGTTTTACAGTATTTGTGAAATTTTTTTAATTTTACGGTATTTTTGAAATTTATTTTTTAATTTACATTAGAAATAAAAAAAACCCCATCATATGTTGTTACAATAATTCTTAACCCAAAGTTATGATAATATGGTCTATAAATATCTTTTCAAATGAGGCAGCACACTAATTTAAATTACATTAAAAAAAAACACAAACAAATGACACTTTTATAGCCTTTAAAGAATATTAAGTATTAACAGTGGCACCTTACCCACGGGTTTTCTTTTCTTTTATTTTTATTTTTATTTTTATTTTTTTATAGCTTGTATACCAAGGACCACTAATAAAATAATAGAAAAAGTTGTGAATAAATCCCTAAACCCAAACCTAACTTTTTTTTATAAATCCCTACAATAAAAATTATTTTTTAAAACTCCCTAGGACCACTAAACTTGGTCAAATCCAATGTTTAATTCTTGTACCCAATTTATGTACTTCATTTATGCAATGTTTGTGCTCAATTATGGTACTTGAATTATCCGCAAAAATGGTATCAGAGCTTTAGGTTAATTATTCAGACTTTATATTATTCGTTAATTCATGCTTTCCTTTGTTGAGAAGAAGATTTTTAACAAAAGATGACTTCAAACGAAGGTTTGAATCAAGAGGATTTTATTCATATGAAATCCTATAAACAAGTTAATCTATTCACAATAGATTACTTACAACAGGTTGTGATTAATGCTCTCAATTTTGAAAGGGATAAAGAAAGATGATTTCTAACTCTCAATTTTTAGAGATTACCCCAGATTCCTCTAAACTCTCCGGAGATCTTAGAGAAATTCAAAAGACGGTACAATATTACAACAATCAGCTGTATGAAATACCTCGGCAGATTGAAGGAATCCTTAAGAAACAAGAAGAAATTTTTGTAACTCTAAAGGATCTTCAAACTAAAATCACAAATCTAGAACAAAATTCTGGTTTTAGAAAATGAAACACAGGAGGAAGGTTACCACTCTCGTTTGGAACCGAAACTTTGTTACATCAGAAAGGTAAAACCAAAATGGTTCAAAAACCTTTAACTGATGATGAAATGATGATTAATCTTATAAAAGCAGTATCAGATAAAAACACTATCTGATGACTACTTTAGAAAGATTAAATCTCGAGGATCTACAAGATCTTGCAGATTCTTTTGCGAATCTCAAAGTAGTAGATCTAAAAATGAATTCCCCTGAGGGTGAACAACCCATAGGGAATCTCCCAAGATATGTGGTTAAAACAGAAGAACCACATAGTGAGTTTCATGTTGGAGAAAATTCACATCCAGCAGGAACCAGATCAAGAAGGAGTAAGATACCACTACATCAAACTCTTTATGGAAAAACTATTTTAGACCCGCTACATCCTTATGAATTTATGTTAAACCTTGATATTCTGGACTTCAAAAACAGAGAAGATCTCATAGATTATTGGACATCAGCTATGAGAATAGCAGCAGGAACATTAGATCTCAATAAAGAAGGATTCATTAAACTTCTATGAATGAGTCTAATGGGATCTGTCAAGATCGCTTGGGAGATGAATATGCCAGAAACTAAGGAATCAATCTTAGCAGGAGAATCCCTCAGAAATATTGGAGGAAGAATGGCCACCCTATTTAAAGCACAATTCATAGGGGTAGACTATTTCAATAATCAAGATACAGAGAAAAAGAGAAGATATACTCAAGCTCTGTATAGCATCGAGTTACATGATATCTGTTTAGTTGATGAATACATTATGTTATTCACTAAATACAGATGGAATTCGGGAGTCGAGGAAAATGTATCTATTCAGCTATTTTTCGCAAAAATACCAAGTCCCTGGAGAGAAATGCTGATTAAAGAATACGTTCCAGGTAATCTTGATATATTGGCAAGACGCGCCTCCTTTTTGAAAGAAAAATTGGCAGAATGGTGCCACATGGCAGCATTACAGAAGAACTTCAAGAAAATAAGGGGTATAGATAAACGTACACATTTATGTTGTAAAGAAAATGATCTTCCAACGATCATTGAAAACAAATCACAGGGATTTAAAAGGAAGAAATTCAAAAATAATCCCTATAATAAAAGAATGAAAATTTCTCGGAAACCTAGAACATTTTGGTCCAAACAAAAGGCCAGATCCTATAGATCGGGTAGAAGAAGTGGATCTACAAGAACATCTCCAGCAACAGGCTCATCACAAAGCAGGGGAAGAATACCATCCAGAAGAACTTTCAGAAGAACTCATACAAGAGCAAGTGAAAGTTTCAAAGATTGCAACTGCTGGACATGTGGAGCTAGAGTACATATATCTACAAACTGTCCAAAAAACGAGAAAAAAGGAGTTAAACTCTTTGAAGCAATGCCGGATATGGATGATGCGGTCTTCTTTCAAGATCTAGTCTAAGTATATCAATTTGAGGATATCCCCTCAGATGAAAGCATATACAAAGAAGAGATGTTGTTTAGCCAAAAAGAATCTGATGATGAATCAGAATCAGAATAAAGAAGAAGTTTTTCGACATGAAACAAATGAGAGTTTGGCTGGGTTCTTTAGTCAAACCACTATATCTCATAATATGGTCCAAAGGATTATGAGAGAAAATCCAACGTTACAGAAGTACCAAGGATTTTCGGCAGGACAATTAGAAAGAGTCTTAGGCAACCTAGGGCTTAGACAAAGAAGACATCATTTGATTTACAAAGTATCCAGAAGGGAAATGACAATCCCTATGGAGTTAACAAGTAATCAAATAGAGATGCAGCTAATTTCTTTTGAAGAAATAAGAGAGGAATTGCAAAAGCTGAAAAGTGAGGTAGCAAGGACGATGTCTTGGATTCATATTGGAGCAATCCAAATAATGATTAAGGCAACTTTTAAGGAAGGAATAGATTCACCCATAGATATCGTAATATGTGATAAAAGAATGGGGAATATTCAATATGTTGTACTGGGTACTATCTCAGGAAATTTGTGTGGAGGAAAAATTGTGGGTGTTATTTATCCAAAAATAGCTTACAATTTAGCTGATAGAGATTTTAGTCGAGCCTTGACGTTGCATCAAAACTTCAAGGAAAAAAACTAATGAAGGAAGGTAATAGGCCATATTCTATTACATATCAAATTTCATATTCTCTTTCTAATACTCACCATTCTGAATTATTTATTAGAAATGAGTTCATTGAAATTCCCGAGATCTTTGGGAAAGTTGCTCAAGCAATATACCCAGAAAGAATCGAGTTTCCTTTAATTTAGGAAACAGACATTCAAATTCAAGACATACCAGTTCTATATAGAGACCTTAAAATATAATCCCAAAGGTTATCTTTCCAAGGAAACCGAATGACAAGTAGGAGATGAGACAAATCTCATATTCAAGAAATTCCACCAGAAGAAAAAGAGTTTTCTATAATAGGAAAACATAGATCTCCAGAAGGATGGAAAGAAGTGAAAATAGTATTCGATATTACAAGTCATCGGAACCAGTTCCCTTGTAACTTGATTTACTATTTGGAACAACAGGAAAAAGGAACTTACCAAGGAGTGATAGATATTGGAGAATTGGAAGTTCAAATCTGGGGAATTCCAGGAAAAGAAGTGGATCAGCTCATTCTTGGTCTAGAGTTCCTGGAGGACCATAAACCATGGAAACGCATTGAAAAAGGAATAGAGTTCATGGCAAAAGAAAAAACTTGGAGGATTCAATAAGAATTCTACGAGATGGAAAACCAAGAGAATTGGATAAGGGATAATCCCTTAATCAGATTCGAAAACTCTGTTTACAAACAGAGGAAGAAGCAACTGTTGAAATTAGTAAGTCATGAACATGATTTACTAGAACGTATTAAAGAAGTAAAAATGAGTAACCATACTGTACCTTCTGAGGCCTTAGGAAAACTAAAGGTAAATAGCCTTAAACGGATTACTGAGTTACAACACAATCTGTTAAAAATGGCGGGGCCATTTAGTAATCCCTTTAAAAAATGACAACAAGTCCTTTCTCCATATACATTCCGATAGGGATGTTGTATGAACAATATAAGGCTGAATACTTTGCTGCTTATATTGACTCGGGAGCAGGAATTTGTACAGCAAAAAGAGGAGTCTTCCCTGAAGAATGTGAAGAAGAATTGCCAAAAATTGTTGGACGAGATTTCTCTCGAAGAATTTTAATTCTTTGCAAAGGAATAAAACAAGCAGAAATCCTTGTGGGAGGAGTAGGTCAAACACCTTGGTACAAGGTAAAGACACCACCAATCTATTTCCATGATACAGGAGCTGATATCCTGTTATGAAATAACTTCTTACAAATGTTTAAGAAGTACACACAAGACAATGAGTCAAGAAGACTTATGTTCACTACAATTTGTGATCATAAAATTATCGTTCAAAGACTCAAGGTTGCTTTTTATCGACAATTGCCGATAATATTTCGCAGCCAGAGTGGTGATAAAGGACAACTTTTTCACCCAAAAATGAAAGATCCAAGGAGGTTTGGAGAAACCATGTTGAAAATAACAACAGAACAAGAACTCCAAACAGAGGATATGAAGTTTCTCAAGGTAACTCTAAATCACAGAGATACAGAGTTAGAAAATAAGGTATCCCTTGAAGATATCAAAAAAAGGCTCAAAGAAAGTTATAACGAGCATCCTTTGGCATGGTGGGATATAAATCAACTCAAAGCCAGCCTTACTCTAAAGGAAGGCAAAGAGTATGAATTCGTCAGATATAAGCCTATCTTGATGAACATAACAGATCAAAGGGAGATGAGAATGATTATCAAAGAACATTTGGACCTTGGTCTAATCAAAGAAGAGGTTTCACCATATAGCAGCCCAGGTTTTCTGGTCAGAAATCATGGTGAAATAAAAGAGGAAAACCCAGGTTAGTTATTAACTACCAAGGTATTAATAAAATCCTGGAGTTTGATGGGTACTTCATACCCAGTAGAGAACACCTAATTAGTTGTGTACGAAATGCTAGAGTGTTCTCAAAATTTGATTGTAAGTCTGGATTTTACCAGATTCGAATGGAAGAAGGCAGTAAGAAATTCACAGCCTTCTCTACTCCACAAGGACACTATATTTGGGAAGTTATGCCTATGGGATTGACCAATGCACCCCAAATATTTCAAAGAAAGATGGATAATCTTTTTAAAGATTATTTCAACTTTATGTTTGTTTATATTGATGATATTCTTATTGCATCAAAAAATATCAACGAACATGTTAAACACTTAGAGATTTTCTTTAAAATTTGTAAACAAGAATGACTGGTTTTATTTGAAAAGAAAGCAGTCATAGAAACAAGAAAAATTGAATTCCTTGGTATTGAGATTGATGAAACTGGAATAATTCTACAACCCCATATTGTGAAAAAAGGTAAAGAATTTTCCAGATAAACTCAAAGATTTAAAACAACTCCAGAGTTTTCTAGGAGTAGTTAATTTTGCAGGGATGTTCATAAACAACCTAGCAATGTACAGAAATGTGTTCAGTCCTTTATTAAAAAAAGATGACAGGTTTATATGGACCGATGACCATACTAAAGGGGTAAACCAATTAAAGGAGATATGTAAGAATCTCCCAAAAATAGCTATACCCGTAGATAAAGATGATCTGGTGTTATTTACGGATGCCAGTGACGAATGGTGGGCAGCAGTCCTTACCAAGATCACCCCGGATGGAGAAATACCATGCAGATACTGTAGCGGTCTTTTTTCAAAATCTGAGGCCATCAGATGACATATCAACAAAAAAGAATTTTATGCAGTTAAAAGGGCTTTCGAAAAATGACCATTATTTTTACTTGCTAAAAAATTCACGCTGAAGGTTGATAACACCCAGGTAAAAGCTTTTCTAAGAAATAAGATCTAATCTAAACCTGAGAAAGCTAGGTTATTAAGATGACAAGCATTATGTCAAAATTATATTTTTGATATTGTTATTATTAAATCTCATGAAAATATTCTTGCAGATTTCTTAACAAGAGATGGAAGGCAGTGACGTGGATTCCATCATGAAAATGCAGAGGCATCTTAGGGAACACCTTGGGTTGCTTCAAAACGAGTTCAACCAGTTAGCCATTAATGCTGAAATGGCCGACAGGTTACAACAAGCTGATCGGATCAAAGTATCTAATAGAATTACATGATTTATGCAAGCTCAAACCCAACTATGGGCTGCTATTCAAGGGCCAATTGTGAAGGCTATAGAGAAACCATTGGTTTTTTATAAACAGGATATACTAAAACCATTGGTTTTACAAGAACAAGAAATACAACCACCGGTTGTGAAACAAGATGTTGAGGAATCTAAAACTCAAGAAACAAGTGCTAATCTATCATCAGCCTTTGATGATATGGATGAAGTAACAATTGATAAGGATAACTCATCAAGTCAACCCTCCGCCTCTGGGGTAAAAGAGGAAGAGGTCAATCTTAGGCCCAACACAGACAAGGAAATCTAAGATTGATACTAACCTAACTATCATTTCTCCATTCCAGGTTTATCAACAGAGGTGGGAGAAATTAAGTACAAGAAGTGAAATTAACCCTAACACTTTCAGGGTTGATGTTGCAAGGATATATCCAAGGGTTTGACTAAAAAATAATGTCAACCCTAAGGATGTAAAGCTATGGTATGAATTTGGGGCTTTAGCCTCAGTTTATACAACTTCACCAAGCTTCCAGGAGATATCACAACTACCAAAATGGATTCAGGAAGCAGTCCAAGAAACATGGGCAAATAACGACCATTTGTCCAGAGGAGATGTGCTCTAATTATACTTCTTTAGTGCAGCTCCAGAACCAACAGGAAAAGGATCACACGAGCCCTTTTATTTCATCAAGCTAAGAAGACCTGACATGAATAATCAAAGATTCATCAAGGATCCTATATCTGAAGAAATACCATTAGTGTCCACTTTTGGAGAAAATGAAATTTCAACCATAAGGGCATGGGGTATTTGAGTTTGTCTCACCGAGATGGACAAGGTCAAGTTTTCGTTCAAATTTTATCAGAATTCTGTGAACGGATCATTCCTGTTAAACACAATGACAGGAAAAACTACGGCTTTTGCGAAAGAACTCTTCGAAAAGAAGAGGAATTTTTTGTGGAACAACAAGCTGCCGGGGAGTAAAGAGACTAGTCGAAAATTTTGTAACATGGCTCATATCGGAAGATGGTCAGAGAATATCTGCCCAGAGTGTCCAAACCAGAAGGAACCAGAATTTGGAAAAACCTTCAGACCCCGAACGGATCAAAAAGAATATTTTGAGACAAGCAAAGGTGGACAGGGACTGTGGGGACCTCGGGTTGCTAATCTTATCTTAGGGCAATTAATGAATAATTAACATTCATTAAACATCAATTAAGAAACCAAGAGCCAAGTAAAAAAAAAAAAAATTTTTTAAAATCCAGTGTCTCGCTCGATCGGTGAAAAACACCCGATTGAGCGAGCACAATTGCTCAACTCTCGGATGGAACACAATTTGGCCTCGCTTGATCCGTCAACTTCTGCGGATCGAGCGAGCCAAAAACTCAAATCTCTATTTTTCAAAATTAATGGCCGCGCTCGATCCTGGCTTTTCACAGGATCGAGCGTGCCCTCTGTTTCCAGCAAAACCAGCAATTCATTTTGTTGTCAACCCGATTCCTTCCATTCTAAATCATCAAAACATGGTCCAATACATGATATATCAATTCCAAAACATGCATATACATATAAACAAGGTCACAAGCATTTATACATACATTTTATTACATCGAACAAGTCGCTAAAAAATGATAAACGACATAAACTATCTCAAGTTTCATACATGTAATTCAAAACCAACTAGACTAAAGTTTCATGCTTCTAAAGTTCAAGACATCATCTACAACCCGAGTCCTCACATGCTAGACTCTCTCCCAGCTGTCAATGACGTCGATGACCAGCTCCTACCCCATCTGTTGTCATGCACACATACAAAACAAGACAACAGCCGGATAAACTCCGGTGAGAAAATATTCTCAGTATAACCAACATATAGAAAGCGTTAAATAAATCATCTTGACTCTATTTAAACTCGACTCAACAAATAGAGTACGTAAACGCTTTACATACGAATTGATTCACATAACTTCAAAGCCATCAAGATTCATAACTGATCTTGACATGGATATCCATCTAACGAGTTCATAACCGACTTGCAAATAAGGTTAACAGCAACCTTGGCATAGAATCAATTTAATATAGCATCATATCAACTCGAATATAAAGATCCACTACCTAATATGGATCGACAACATCACAATCAAATCAAAAACATAAACAAGTATGTGATTTTTGCGGGCCAACTCAAGGTTAGTCGTTCTTGAGTTTCAAAGTCCCTACTTCGCGATGTCGTCATTATACCTTCATTTATTTTGATTCTGAACTCTTCAAATCTGAAAGATACAACCAAAATAAATATATCAACTTCATTTCAATCTATCATATCAAAATCGAGTCGAAAACAACATAAGATCATCGATCAAACTCATTTCAAACCTCAATCCAACTTCTTCGATTCAAAGTCGTTGTCTCGAGTCGTTGGCCTTCCAAACTCAACTAAAACTAAAGAATAAAATTCTATAACATTCACATCATCAAGATAAGTGTTTCAGCTTAGCTATAGAATATCAAAACAGTCCAAAAACTCGATTAAATGGCGTAGCGATTGAAAATCGATAACCGACGTAATCCCGAAATCATTTCTTTTATTCAAACCATGTGTACGTGCTCTCAATCAAGACAACCAGCTGATATAATCTTCAAAACCTCAGCACAAACAGCCATAACAATCATAAAACATGCTAGCATCAAGATTCAACATAATAACATAAGCTCTTCATCCGGTTTTGAAAATAAAAACGATACAAACTCAAAAGCATGATCAATGATTCAAAATCTGATATCTGCCCTTTATTGATTTCGAAATCCATATAACACAACATAAAACTTATACGAGATCGAAGCCCTCATCGTAAGGATTCCAGAACAATTTACGAAATCGAAATCGGATAACCGGTTCAAAAGTTACGAGACTTTGAAGATTGCAAATCCAAAAGAAACGAAAGGATCTCGGCTTCTCTGATTCAACACTTCTGAAATTTCTAAGGCAAGTACACGTTTCATGCTGAGTAATAAACTTAAAATCTGATAACTCTCAACCAATATTGCAATTTAGTCCCTCAATTCTTCAATAATTTCAATTCGGTCCTCAGCCCTTATTTTAATTCAATTTCAATCCTAAATAATTTAAGAATATTAGAATTTAAATCGAAACTCTAAAATTCCCAAATTAAATATACTCGAATTAAAATTAAATAAATTTGGATTAATATTAATTAATCCCGGGCCTTACATTTCTCCCCCACTAAGACATGATTTCGTCCTCGAATTCATAAACAGTATAGATATGCAATCTGCATGCTCATAAGAATAAAGAATAACTGAAAACTGAATAAGAACTCACATCAGTGGAATAGATAAGGAAATCGTTGCTTCATATCATCTTCAACTTCCCACGTTGCTTCTTCAACTCCGTGTCTACTCCATTGAATCTTCACCAATGGAATGGTCTTCGTTCGGAGTTGCTTTGTCTTCCTATCAAGAATCTGAATAGGTCGCTCGAAGTAGCAAAGAATATCATCCAACTCAGCTTCATCAGATCGAATCACATGAGACGCATCAGATATATACTTCCTCAACATCGATACATGAAAGGCATCATGTATCCCATATAAAGACATAGGAAGAGTGAGTCGATAAGCTAGATTGCCTATCTTCTCGAGAATCTCATACGGCCCAATATACCTTGGAGATAATTTTCCTCGTTTGCCAAATCGAACTGTGCCCCTGAACGGTGAAATCTTCAGAAACACTCTATCTCCCTGATCAAAAGATAACAGCTGTCGTCGTACATTTGCATATCTCGTCTGTCTATGCCGCGCTGTTCTCATTCTCTGCTGTATCAATTTCACTTTCTCAGTCATCTGTCTGATCATATCTGGCCCTAACTCAGGTACCTCAGAAACATCATCCCAATACAAAGGCGAACGACACTTTTTTCCATATAATGCTTCGAATGGTGACATCTCTATACTCGTTTGATAACTGTTGTTATACAAAAATTCCACGAGTGGTACAGAATTTTGCCATGTAACTCCAAAATCAAGTACTACAGCTCTAAGCATATCCTCAAGCGTCTGAATAGTTCGTTCAGATTGACCGTCAGTTTGAGGATGGTAAGCAGTACTCAAATGTAAGCGCGTACCTAGAGCTTCCTGTAGGCTATGCCAAAAGTGCGAAGTAAACCTCGGATCTCGGTCAGATACTATCGACTTTAGCACACCGTGTAGTCTTACCACTTCTCGAATATAGAGATCCGCCATTTGATCATGACGATAAGTCATTCGGTAAGGAATAAAGCACGCAGATTTCGTCAATCTGTCAATGATCACCCAAACAGCATCGCATCCTCGAGATGATCGTGGCAACTTCGTTACAAAGTCCATGGAAATGTGGTCCCATTTCCATTCAGGAATCGATAAATTTTGTAATAAGCCACCTGGTTTCTTTCTTTCAGCCTTCACCTGTTGGCAATTCAAACATTTAGATACAAATTCAGTCACATCAGACTTCATTTGTTTCCACCAGTACTGACTCTTCAAGTCGTTGTACATCTTTTTGCCTCCAGGGTGAACACTATAGCGACTGCAATGAGCTTCTTTCAAAATATTCTGTCTCAAATCTGCAATATTGGGAACAACTATTCGGTCATTCACATACAAGATATCATCGTCACTAACCTTGTACTCAGACTGATATCCTGATCGAATCATTTCAATCGATTTCTGCACATTCTGATCGGCTTTTTGTGCTTCTTTGATACGAATCAATAACTCTGGCTCAGCACTGATTGCATACACTCTCATCGGCCTTCTAACTGTCTCAAATACATACCCCGAAATACAACAATCTTAAATCAAATTAGATACACCTATCGTAGACAAGGATAAAGCACATACCTTTCTACTTAGGGCATCCGCTGCTGCATTAGATTTTCCCGGATAGTATTTGATTTCACAATCAAAATCCTTCAATAAATCAAGCCATCGTCGTTGTCTCATATTCAGTTCGGATTGTGAGAACAGATACTTCAAACTTTTGTGATCAGAAAAGATTTCAAACTTCTCGCCATATAAATAATGTCTCCAGATCTTCAATACAAAGACAATTGCAGCCAATTCAAGATCATGAATCGGATACCTGACTTCATGTGGTTTCAGTTGTCGAGAAGCATAAGCGACAACATGTCCTTTCTGCATTAAATACATCCCAAACCCTGGTGAGAAGCATCACAATAAACAACAAAATCACCAGTACCTGTAGGGATTATTAAAATCGGCGCTGTCGTCAATCTCTTCTTAAGTACGATAAAACTTCTTTCACACGCCTCAGACCAAAGAAATGGTGCATTCTTCTGTGTAAGATGTGTAATAGGCTTCGCTATCGATGAAAAATCTTGAATGAATCGACGGTAATAACCTGCCAAGCCCATAAAACTTTGAATTTCTGGCACAGATGTCGGTCTCTGCCAACTGATCATAGCTTCAACCTTACTCGGATCCACTGAAATGCCATCTCCTGAAATTACATGACCAAGAAAAACAACTCGCTGCAACCAAAACTCACATTTGGATAACTTAGCATACAATTTCTCTTCTCTTAATATTCTCGATACAGTTCGGAGATGATCAGCATGTTCACACAGGTTCTTAGAGTATATCAAAATATCATCGATAAAGATAATCACAAAATCATCTAAATATCTTGGAAATACTCTATTCATCAATCCCATAAAAACTGCCGGTGCATTCGTTAGACCAAAAGGCATAACTATGAATTCATAATGGCCATACCTGGTTCTAAATGCAGTCTTAGGAATGTATTCGTCTCTAACCCTCAGTTGATGATATCCGGATCGTAAGTCAATCTTCGAATATACTGACGATCCCTGCAATTGATCAAATAAATCATCGATACGAGGTAAAGGATAGCGATTCTTTACTGTTGCCTTGTTAAATTGCCGGTAGTCAATACACAATCTCATCGATCCTTCCTTCTTTCTAACAAATAATACCGGAGCACCCCATGGGGATACACTCGGTCTGATATATCCTTTGGCCAACAAATCTTCGAGTTGGTCTTTCAGTTCTTTCAGTTCAATTGGTGCCATATGGTAAGGTGCTTTCGATATCGGCTGTGTACCTGGCATCAATTCAATACCGAAATCTACCTCTCTGTACGGTGGCAATCCCGGAATCTCATCAGGAAATACATCTGCAAACTCATTCACCACCGGTATATCCGTCAATGTCGGACTAGACTTCAGTATATCAACTGCATAGATCAAAAATCCCTTTGCTCCCTTCTGTAACAAATCAGTCATAGAAAGAACAGATATCAATGGAATTCTGGCTCGTGATCCCTTACCATAGAATTTACACTCATCAGTCATATCAGGTCTGAACTTCACAATCTTCTGAAAATAGTCCACTGTTGTTCTATACTTGGTTAGCATATCGATACCGATTATGCAATCAAAATCAGATAAACCAAGAATGATACAGTCAAGCTCAACTTCATTACCTTCGTACTGTAGTACACAATTTCGTACAGACTTCACTGATACTATACCTTTTCCCAACGGTGAAGATATAGACACTACAATAGTTAATGACTCAACAGGCAATGAATACAACGTAACAAATTGTTCAGATATGAAGGTATGCGACGCACCAGTATCGAATAAGACATAGGCAGGATAACCAGAAAGAAAACAGTTACCTTCAATCACATCGTCCGGTGCTGCTTGTGCTTGCTCTTATGTCAATGCAAACACTCGTGCTTGTTGCCTGGGAGGTTGATTCACTGTCTGAACTCCTCCTCTACTCGGTGCTGCAGGCTGTGGTTGAAAAGAGTGAACAGAAGATGTAGATTGACCTACTGGTCTCGATAATCCAGTACCCTGTGCACCCTCAGAACATCGTTGTGGACACACTCGTGCAAAATGCCCCATCTTGTTGCAAATGTGGCAGCTTCCAAATACACCTCGGCATTGTTCATTGGTATGGCGACCACCACACTTGGTGAAATATACATCAGACTTCTGTCCAGCTCTAGACTGTCGGGAACTACTTGAACTCGAAGAGCTACTACCACCAGATCTCTTGAATTGTTTGCTCTTGCCCTTGAAGAAACTTTTCTTTCCACTACTACTGTGAGACCTCGGTTCTAAACAACAATTAAAGGAGTAATTCAATAAGTAAGTAATTAAAAGCCAAGAACATTTTTTTTTAAAAAGGGGACGCGCGGGCGCGCCGCTTGAGGCGCGGGCGCGCATGGCGTCCTGCCCAAGCCCTAGCGCGGGGGCACCACCTGAGACGCGGGCGCGCCTGAAGCTCTGCCCAAATCTTCCGAAACGAAGTGCGGGACGCGCGGGCGCGCATGGCCTGCTGAATTGGCTCAAAACAAGCCTCCAAAAGTGCAATAACATAACCAAAAGAACTCTAACATGATCCAACTAATACATGAAGTTCTAGAGTTGATCAAATGCCCAAAAGGCTAGAACATGCAATGGTCTTGGCTATTACAATACGAATACAAACATAAGAAGTTCGAATTCTAACATGCTACAATCTAAACTAGATGAACATGATGACACGACTTCTATACCGAGTCTCACTTCTACAACTTTCCCTCGGAGCTAACCATGCCTCTTCTGACTTGATCCTGCCCCACCTGTTGTCAAGTACACATACAAAACAAAGCAACAGCCGGATAACCGGTGAGAATGATAATCCCAGTAAAAGCAACATACAAGTAATACAACAACAAACATGCTTTCAAAACGACAACAAAATCAATAACAACGTAATGAAATGCATGTCTTTAAACCGGGATATCAAATCTGATAAACGAGGCATTTCTGATGTGCTTTTGGGATCCCGAGGATGAGATCACGTAACCACTCACTGACTCTCCCAATCGAGGTGGTGCCACGTATCCCACTCCTCTAGACTTTGAGCAACTATAATGAGTATGCTAGCACTAGGCGAAATGACTACGACCTAGGCCACTCAATTATAGTTCCCAAACGTCTAAACAAAAAGGGCTATTCTGCCCTCTGAAATCAAAGTTGGCTCAAGATGAATGCATAACAGAATATAAAACATAGCCATATAATAAAAGCTCAAGCAATTCAACAAGACACAAGTTCCTCATTCTAGAACAAGTGTAGATGCAAGTATGTGCTTTTAAGGGAAACTCGAGAACCAACTGTCCCGAGTATACTATCCCGCTATCGATGACTGCTTTTACCTTTCAAGGCAGTAGTTCCAACTTCTGGGAAGCTACAACAAAAGATTGTATCAAAGTCTAACCAATCTAAACAACAACAAGGCTCAAGGTAATTATCTATACCGTTCTTCGTCCAAATCTCTGAAACGAACAAATGCTGTTAACCCTGGCTTGACAAACTCCAAATGAATCTGTTCAAATACAAATCAAAGATCAATAACCATGATCAACTTACAAGCCAAGTTCAACAACTCAAAAACGGTTCGAAATCCCAAAACTCAAACCGACGGCATAACGGCTAAAAACTGAACAAACCGAAAATGCATACAACAGTTCAATACCGATATAATCTCATAACAATGCTAATACAACAACAACAAGGCAATCCCAACAAATCTCAAAACTCAAACTTTCGAAAATGGCTTCCAAAAATCACAACAAATCCGAACGTCGCTTTAATTCAAAACCGACAGGTAATAAACGATCAGAACTCTGCCAAGAACAACATACTAGAATCTAGATCGATTCTAACAACCTCCGAAAAAAAAAACATATCTGATCGGAGAAATACTTACGGTATAACGGAGCTCTCACTGCAGTGATCACTAATCTGCCTTCAGAAGTAATTTCTAACGGCCGGATCGAGCTCGGGAGGAAATCTGGAAACCTGGAAAAGCTTGAAGGCGTCTTCAATGGAGGAGCTCGATTTAGGGAAGAGGATGAAATGATTTCTAAGTCAAACAAATATGTAGATAATATATAAAAATCAATATTTGCGTTTTAGTCCCTGAAATTTCCAAAATTTGCAAAAAGGACCCTGATCAAAATCAAGTCGGCTCGCGAACTCTGCAATCTCCGATTAACTCAAATAAACTCATTTAAGATAAAAATAGGCTGTTACAATTCTCCCCCACTAAGAAGAGATTTCGTCCTCGAAATCAACGAGAACCACAACTCATAAGATAGAATAAAGAACTAAAGACAGTAAGAAGAACTCACGTCATCCGAATAACTCTGGAAAACGCTGTCTCATGTCAGACTCTGTCTCCCAAGTTGCTTCCTCGACTCCGTGACGGCTCCACTGCACTTTTACCAACGGAATCGACTTGGTCCTGAGTTGTTTCTCCTTCCGATCAAGGATCTGAATCGGTCGCTCAAAGTAGCTCAGAGTCTCGTCTAACTCGGCTTCGTCAGGCTGAAGGATATGAGAAGGATCTGGATGATACTTTCGCAGCATAGAGACGTGAAAAACGTCGTGAATACCAGATAAAGACGGAGGAAGTGCAAGTCTGTAGGCAAGATCGCCTATCTTCTCGAGAATCTCGTACGGCCCGATGAATCTCGGAGATAATTTCCCTCTCTTACCAAATCTGACAGTGCCTCTGAACGGAGAAATCTTCAGAAAGACTCGGTCTCCCTGATCAAAACTCAGAGGTCTACGCCTGACATTCGCATACTTCGCCTGTCTATCTTGAGCTGACTTCATTCTGGTCTGAATGATCTTAACCTGCTCTGCCATATCTCTAAGCATATCCGGTCCCAAATCTGGTGACTCGGACAAGTCATCCCAAAACAACGGAGATCGGCATTTCTTGCCGTACAAAGCCTCAAAAGGCGCCATACCGATACTCGCTTGAAAGCTGTTGTTGTAAGAAAACTCGACAAGAGGCAAAGAATCCTGCCAACTAGTGCCAAAGTCTAGCACTACCGCTTGCAGCATATCCTCTAACGTCTGGATAGTCTGCTCTGACTGTCCATCGGTCTGAGGATGATAAGCTGTACTCAGATGCAATCGAGTACCAAGTGCCCCCTGAAGACTGTGCCAGAAGTGAGAAGTGAATCTAGGATCTCTGTCTGAAACGATCGACTTCGGCACACCATGCAATCTCACAACATTGCTAACATACAACTCAGCCATCTGATCATGACGATACGTCATCCTGTACGGAATAAAACACGCAGACTTCGTCAATCGGTCGATCACTACCCAAATGGCATCGCATCCTCGAACGGATCGTGGTAGCTTCGTGACGAAATCCATGGAAATGTGATCCCATTTCCATTCAGGAACAGATAGACTGTGCAACAGACCTCCTGGTCGCTTCCGTTCTACTTTCACCTGTTGACAATTCAAACACCGAGATACAAACCTCGCTACGTCGCTCTTCATTCTCTTCCACCAGAACTGGTTCTTCAGATCGTTGTACATCTTACGACCTCCAGGATGAATACTAAACCGACTGCAATGAGCCTCTCGGAGAATACGCTGTCTCAACTCCGAAATATCCGGCACAACAATACGGTTATTCACGAACAAAACATCATCTCTAACCTGGAATTCAGACTGATGACCCGATCTGACTTTCTCTACTGAAATCTGGATGCTCGGCTCAGACTTCTGTGCTTCTCTGATTGCAACAAACAACTCTGGCTCGGCTTGAATAGCAAACACTCTGATAGTCTCCCTATCTGTTTCAAACTCTAAACCAGAAGTGCAACAATCATCGATCAGCTGAGAAACACCGATAGTAGAAAGAGATAAAGAACAAAGCTTTCGGCTCAAGGCATCTGCAACTGCATTAGACTTCCCGGGATAATACTTGATTTCGCAGTCAAAATCTTTCAACAGATCTAACCATCTTCTCTGTCTCATATTCAGCTCCGCCTGTGAAAACAAATACTTAAGGCTCTTATGGTCAGAAAAGATCTCGAAAGACTCACCATAAATATAGTGACGCCAGGTCTTCAGAGCAAAGACGATCGCAGCTAGTTCAAGATCATGGACCGGATAACGAGTCTCGTGCGGTTTCAGCTGCCTCGATGCATACGCTATCACATGCTTATGCTGCATAAGAATACAACCCAAGCCTCGGTTAGAAGCATCACAATAGACTGTGAAACCTCCAGTACCCTTCGGAATAGAAATAATTGGAGCACTGGTCAGTCTCCTCTTCAGATCAACAAAGCTAGCCTCACAATCTGGAGTCCAAACAAAAGGCGCATTCTTCTGAGTCAGCTGGGTAATAGGCTTGGCAATAGACGAGAAACCCTCGATGAAACGACGGTAATAAACAGCTAAACCCATGAAGCTTCGGATCTCCGGCACTGAAGTAGGTCTAGGCCAATTCATAACCGCTTCAATCTTGCTGGGATCGACAGAAATCCCATCTTCAGAAATAATATGACCGAGAAAGACAACTCGATCTAACCAAAATTCGCATTTCGACAGCTTGGCAAACAACTGCTCAACTCGCAAAATCTGCAATACGGTCCTCAAGTGCTCTGCATGGTCAGTACGGTTCTTCGAGTAGATAATAATATCATCGATAAAGATAATGACGAACTCATCTAAATAACGCTGAAAGATACGGTTCATCAAACCCATAAAAACCACTGGGGCGTTAGTCAAACCGAACGGCATGACTATAAACTCAAAATGATCATACCTTGTTCTGAATGCGGTCTTAGGAACGTCTTCCTCTCGCACTCTCAACTGGTGATAACCTGACCTCAGATCAATCTTAGAGTAGACAGAAGAACCCTGCAGTTGATCAAACAAGTCATCTATTCGGGGTAAAGGATACCTGTTCTTAACTGTAGCCTGATTCAATTGACGGTAGTCGATACAGAGCCGCATAGAACCATCCTTCTTTCGAACGAATAAAACAGGAGCACCCCAAGGCGATACACTAGGTCTGATGTATCCCTTGGCAATCAAATCCACAAGCTGCTCCTTCAACTCTCTCAATTCAACAAGTGCCATACGATAAGGAGCTTTTGAAATAGGTTGAGTACCTGGCACTAAGTCAATGCTGAATTCGATTTCTCGAATAGGTGGCAAACCAGGAACATCTTCCGGGAACACATCAGCAAATTCTCTAACCACCGGTAAATCTACCAAAGCTGGGCTAGATTTCAGTACATCAACCGCATAAACCAAAAATCCTTCTGCACCTCTCTGTAGCAAACGAGTCATAGATAACACTGAAATCAAAGGAATTCTAGATCGAGAACCCTTACCAAAGAATTTCCACTCGTCTGCCATTTCAGGTCTGAACCTGACAACTTTCTGGAAACAATCGACTGTCGCCCTGTACTTGGTTAAAGCATCTATCCCGACAATACAATCAAAATCTGACAGTCCAAGTACAATACAGTCAAATTCTAACAAATTTCCTTCAAAACACAGTTCACAGTTCCTGACTAATCTGACAGAAACAATTCCTCCACCCAAAGGTAAAGTAACAGCTACTACTGTAGGCAACAATTCAGTTGGCAAATCATGCAATAATACGAATTTCTCAGAGATAAAAGAATGGGAAGCACCTGTATCTATCAAGACATGAGCAGAATAACCGAAAATCGAACAGTTACCTGCTATAACATCGTCAGGTGCTGCTTGAGCCTGATCCTCTGTCAGAGCAAAGACTCGTGCTTGCTGTCTCGGAGGCTGATTTGCACTGGTACTACCTCCCTGTCTGTTCTGCTGCTGAGGCTGGAAAGAGTGCACTGCAGAAGACTGCCTCTCAGGCTGAGCTGCAGGTCTAGACGAACTCCCACTCTGAGCTATATCTCTATTACGCTGAGGGCACACCTTAGAGAAGTGTCCCAGTTGCTGACATGTGTTACAATTGCCGAAGACTCCCACACACTGATCCGGTGAGTGTCTTCCTCCACACTTGCTGCAGTACAAGGATGATGACCCAGAACTCGGTCCTGAACCAAATTGCTTCGAACCACTGGAACTGGACGAACTGTTCCCCTGCCTCTTGAACTGTTTACCTCTTGCCTTGTACTGATCCTTTCTGTTTCCCCCACTGTTACCACCTTCATACCTCTGCTGCTGGTTCTGATGCTCAGGTGGCTGATTCTGATACTGAGATGGTTGGTTCTGATACTGCCTCTGCTGCTGAGGTTCTACCTGATTACCTCTTTGCCTCCACAAGCCTGCTTCTGCTCCCTTTGCGTGATTCATGGCATCCGCAAAGTTGTCTGGCCTAGCAGTGTTTACCAAAGTGAAGATGTCAAGATTCAAGCCATTTATGAAGTGATCTGCCTTAGCTTCTCCATCTCCGGCAATTAGTGGTGCAAAACGCAGCAGACTATCAAACTTGGCAACGTACTCTTCGATGTTCAGATTCCCTTGTCTCAAATTGGCAAATTCTGCTCCCTTGTCCTTACGGTACGAGATAGGGAAAAACCGCTTATAGAATTCAGATTTAAAAAGAGTCCAAGTAACTTCCGTACCTCTATTCTCTATTGCTTTCTTTGTCATGATCCACTAGCTCTTAGCAACCCCACGTAGCTGATGAATGACTAACCTGATTCTGCGGTCATCTGTGTAATCAATGGAATCGAATAGTTGATCAATATCATCCAACCAACTCTCGCAGTCAACTGGATTTTTTGAACCCATCAATAATGGCGGATTGAACGACTGAAACCTCTTCAACAAGGTTTCCATAGGCGTTGCTGAAGCATCCAACTGATCAACTTCAGTGCTAGCTTGCTCAGTCGTAGGGATAACTGGCGGTGTGTTTCTGTTTATCACTCGACGAGGACCCATCTGATAATCAAATGTTAGGACACAAGATATCTCAATCGCTACAATCAGTGCCCTTACAACCACTTGGAACACCGGATACCAGTCGATAACAGAAATAGTTATATCTCAAGTAGATCATGCTTTATAAATTAAATCACATAACCATGTAATTCAATAATTCTCAATAATAAAGCATGCTCGCATGGAATTAAGTACACAGTTAAAATAATTCAAACACATGCGAGGAGCCAATACACGCAGACTCGATCTACCCGCTCACTCTAGTTCGACCAAAAATCTTAACTCTCTGATACCACTTAATGTGAGACCTCGGTTCTAAACAACAATTAAAGAAGTAATTTAATAAGTAAGCAATTAAAAGCCAAGAACATTTTTTTTTTAAAAGGGGACGCGCGGGCGCGCCGCTTGAGGCGCGGGCGCGCATGGCATCCTGCCCAAGCCCTCGCGCGGGCGCGCCTGAAGCTCTGCCCAAATCTTCCGAAACGAAGTGCGGGACGCGCGGGTGCGCCACCCGAGGCACGGGCGCGCATGGCCTGCTGAATTGGCTCAAAACAAGCCTCCAAAAGTGCAATAACATAACCAAAAGAACTCTAACATGATCCAACTAATACATGAAGTTCTAGAGTTGATCAAATGCCCAAAAGGCTAGAACATGCAACGGTCTTGGCTATTACAATACGAATACAAACATAAGAAGTTCGAATTCTAACATGCTACAATCTAAACTAGATGAACATGCTGACATGACTTCTATACCGAGTCTCACTTCTACAACTTTCCCTCGGAGCTAACCATGCCTCTTCTGACTTGATCCTGCCCCACCTGTTGCCAAGTTCACATACAAAACAAAGCAACAGCCGGATAACCAGTGAGAATGATAATCCCAGTAAAAGCAACATACAAGTAATACAACAACAAACATGCTTTCAAAACAACAACAAAATCAATAACAACGTAATGAAATGCATGTCTTTAAACCGGGATATCAAATCTGATAAACGAGGGATTTCTGCTGTACTTTTGGGATCCCGAGGATGAGATCACGTAACCACTCACCGACTCTCCCAATCGAGGTGGTGCCACGTATCCCACTCCTCTAGACTTTGAGCAACTATAATGAGTATGCTAGCACTAGGCGAAATGACTACGACCTAGGCCACTCAATTATAGTTCCCAAACGTCTAAACAAAAAGGGCTATTCTGCCCGCTGAAATCAAAGTTGGCTCAAGATGAATGCATAACAGAATATAAAACATAGCCATATAATAAAAGCTCAAGCAATTCAACAAGACACAAGTTCCTCATGCTAGAACAAGTGTAGATGCAAGTATGTGCTTTTAAGGGAAACTCGAGAACCAATTGTCCCGAGTAAGCTATCCCGCTATCGATGACTGCTTTTACCTTTCAAGGCAGTAGTTCCAACTTCTGGGAAGCTACAACAAAAGATTGTATCAAAGTCTAACCAATCTAAACAACAACAAGGCTCAAGGTAATTATCTATACCGTTCTTCGTCCAAATCTCTGAAACGAACAAATGCTGTTAACCCTGGCTTGACAAACTCCAAACGAATTTGTTCAGATACAAATCAAAGATCAATAACCATGATCAACTTACAATCCAAGTTCAACAACTCAAAAACTGAAACGACCCTAACTCTATAATAAAGTAAATATGCGGAAAATTTTTTTTTTTATACTACTAAATAAAATATGTACATATATGCCCATACATATATGCACTGAATTAAAATACTTAAAATAAATTCATGACTAAATAAATAAGCAATTTAAATACTTAAATAAAATGCAATCCTTAAAATAATTAAACATTTGAGTCAACCCTAGAATTAAAAATATACTGCATAAATAAAATAATAAAATGTGTCATGCACTAAAAATATTTAATAAAATATTCCAATAAACCTCAACCAATAAAAATATTAAAATGTATCATGACACTCAAACATGGTGACTCAGAAGCTGTCACGGTCACGGGGCTACTGCAGCGCTGCTCATACGTCCTCACCACCGGTAGGAGTAACCTGTTCCTCTACGTACTCATCTGCACCATATCAGTGTAGTGAGCCAGAGGCCCAACATGCATACTAACAAGGGTTTAAAATAATTTAAATCAATTTAATACTAATACATACATATACATGAATGAGCATGCTTAAAAATTACATAACATAAATTACATAAATAAACATACATAACATACATAATATCATACATACATAATTTGTTGAGCATTTATTTTCTGAACATCGAGTGGTCCTATCCGTAAGTGTGACCCATAGTGCGACTGATCAGTCTAAGAAACCATCGTACGAGGCTGGTGGCGAACCACCCATACATAAATGGCAGAAAACTGCCCATACATAAATGGCAGAAACTGCCCATACATAAATGGCCACACTACTTCAATTTCCACCTAAAATATTTTATTTGCTCAACCATAGAAATTAAATCATAGCATAAAAATTGATTTCATGAATGCATGTACTTAAATAAATTGTGTGTCCTTCATATATATTTAATTTAATTTTCTTACTAACATATAAATATTAAAATAACTTAAATGCATAAAATAATTAAATATATAATCAGGACACATGCAATTTTCTCATGGATGGTCCTGGACTGCTGGCCCATTAACATACTTAAGCCCAATATCTTAAACTTTAAGCCCAATTAATTAATCTAAGCCCAATTAAAAATTACACTAAGCCCAATAACACTTGAGCTGGCCCATTGGGCCCAAAAAAAACCCAAAGACTGGCCCATTAACTTTTATGGGCCCGAAAGCCCATAAAATTAATGGACTAACTTAATTAAAATTTTAAAAGTTCAAATAAAATTATTTGGGAGTCCAAATAATTTTATTTCAATTAAATTGCCTCAAAAACCCATTAATTCATAAAATATTTTAAAAATAAAAAGGCTCGAGCCCGGCCCACCAAACCCGGACCCGAACCCACCCGACTTGACCCACTACTTCCTAGACCCGACCCAGGCCCTTGACCCGACCCGGATCAGCCCCCAAAGCCCCAACTTGATCACCCTCTTCCCTGCACTGCTGCGGCCACGAGCAGTTGCAAAGAACGCCGGCGGCCGCCATGCTCCGGCCACCCACCGGCCGGAGAACCACCCCTAGGACCTAGCCCACATCTAGACCTTTCTAACAAGCCAAGAATCAGCCCAAACCGTCGACTATGGAGTGAGAACGAAGCCCTGCAACCCGGCCCTTCTGCACTGTCGCGCAGACCCGAGCAGCTGCGGGAAAACCCTTCGTCCTCGAAGCTCCGACCACGAAAGCCCATGCAAACTTCTGCAAAAACTTAGAAAACTCAAAGGGGGTTCTAACCCAACCGACCTTACCCTAAATAGTGGCCTGAGGAAAAAGATCTCAGCCTTCTTCCCCAGAACCCTAAACTGCTCGACAGAAGCTTCAGAAAGGAAAGGCTTCGTTTCCTTTCTTCCTTAGCCTCCAGCCCCGACCTGACTCGACCCAAGGGACCTCAAGGGACCCCTCTAACCGTGGACCAGCAGCCCACCTAGCCATGGACATGAAAACGTGAGCATGCAAACACCAAAGTCCAAACCAAGAGCAATTTAGGAGGAAAAATCGAAAAGCTTGTTGTCAAATATATCGATTCTGATGTTACACACCCAAACGCATACATATACTGATATAGGTTTGAAAAGTGGAGAAAAACATGCCTTAACACCGTAGATATTGATTTAACACGCGTAGGACGGACTTCGGGACGCCGGGACGACGATGGCTTGCTTGGAACCTTCAAAAATGGCTATGGATTCTCCTTGGAAGTGGCTATCTGATGAAGAAGAGGAAGACAAGGGATGGGGGTGGCGGCTAATGCTAGGAGGCGTGGGGTTTGGTGGTAGAATTAGGGTAATTTGGAATAGTAAAGTTTTAGGTTAATTAAAATATTAATAAGGGTTTTTAATCCCACAATATATAAAATTTAAAACCCTAAACAATATTTAAAAACCTGATAACTCATGTGAAAATCCCGAAATTATTATTTAGGGAAATTTTAAAAATACTAAAAAGTCAATATTTTGGCTAATTTTGGATAAAAAAAGACCCCTAAAATTAAATAAAATTAAATACTTAAAATTTTGAGATAATAAAACTCAAAATAATATTTTAAGGCTCCAAAAAGGCTCATAAAATAATTTGGGTGGAAAGTTGTCATCTCGTCCGTCCACGGTCCCGTCTACGCGATTAAACAATAAAAATACTAAAAATCATAAAAATCACTAATTATGGGTTAAATGCTTAAAAATAAATTAAATCATGCATAAATAATTCACATAATTATTTAACCCATAAATCATAAATTTAAATAATAAATTATCCTAATTATGCAGGCGGATTTATGTAATTAAAAATACCGGGTGTTACAAAAACGGTTCGAAATCCCAAAACTCAAACCGACGGCATAACGGCTAAAAACTGAACAAACCGGAAACGCAGACAGCAGTTCAATACCGATATAATCTCATAACAATGCTAATACAACAACAACAAGGCAATCCCAACAAATCTCAAAACTCAAACTTTCGAAAATGGCTTCCAAAAATCACAACAAATCTGAACGTCGCTCTAATTCAAAACCGACAGGTAATAAACGATCAGAACTCTGCCAAGAACAACATACTAGAATCTAGATCGATTCTAACAACCTCCGAAAAACAAAACATATCTGATCGGAGAAATACTTACGGTATAACGGAGCTCTCACTGCAGTGATCACTAATCTGCCTTCAAAAGTAATTTCTAACGGCCGGATCGAGCTCGGGAGGAAATCTGGAAGCCTGGAAAAGCTTGAAGGCGTCTTCAATGGAGGAGCTCGATTTAGGGAAGAGGATGAAATGATTTTCAAGTCAAACAAATGTGTAGATAATATATAAAAATCAATATTTGCGTTTTAGTCCCTGAAATTTCCAAAATTTGCAAAAAGGACCCTGATCAAAATCAAGTCGGCTCGCGAACTCTGCAATCTCAGATTAACTCAAATAAACTCATTTAAGATAAAAACAGGGCGTTACAACTACTACCTCCAGCTTCAAATCGAGGTGGCGGTGGAATCTGTGACTGTTCTTGGGACTGTCTCACTGGTTGTGGCACAAACTGTGCTCCTCGTTGTTTCAGTATCCCTGCTTCTGCACCCTTTGCTCGATTCAGAGTATCAGCAAAGGTATTCGGTCTTCCCGAATTCACAAGTGTAAACACATCAGGATTCAAGCCATTGATAAATTGATCGGTTTGAGCTTCATCACTAACAGCAATATGTGGAGCAAACTTCAACAGGCTAGTGAATTTTGCAACATATTCTTCGATATTCAACTGCCCCTGTTGCAGACTTGCAAAATCTGCTCCTTTGTCCCTACGATAAGACACAAGAAAGAAACGCTGATAGAAAGCAGTTCGAAATACAGACCAGGTAATAACAGTACCTTGGTTTTCCAATGCTTTCTTCGTCGCTATCCACCAACTCTTGGCAAGGCCATGCAGTTGATGAATAATCAGTCTCACATGACGATCATCTGAATAATCAATAGACTCAAATAACTGCTCAATATCTTCCAGCCAGTTTTCACATTCTACAGCATTCTCTGTTCCTTGCAACTTCGGTGGTTTGAATGATTGGAATCGTTTCAGAAGTTTCTCTATCGGATTAGCATCACTGAACTCATCAGTAGAAGTACTACCCTGTCCATGTTCAGACACTGTCACTGGAACCTGTGCAGCATTTGTCTGTTCAGGTTGATTCATAGCCAACGTCTGTCTAACTCTCGGTGCTGGTCGGGGAGGCATATCTGATAATCAAACAGATTATTGTACAGTTCAATCTCAATTACAACAAGTCTGTTGCAGTCCACATTGCCTTCATAAAAGATCGAGTTTCGATTCATCCTCATAATACATGCTAGTACTTCAATCAAATAACCAAATAGCATGTAATTCAAACCATTGTATAGCATATTCTTCGCAAATTATCACAGCATCATGTGACAATTTAATATCTGTAATCAATCAATCATATATCATACAATTATGAAAGCAATAAATAAATCAGAATAAAAGACTCGATCTACCCCGCTCATCTAATCTCATTCCAAGAAACTTATGCTCTGATACCACCTGTTGTGGGGACCTCGGGTTGCTAATCTCATCTTAGGACAATTAATGAACAATTAACATTCATTAAACATCAATTAAGAAACCAAGAGCCAAGTAAAAATTTTTTTTTTTTTTTTAAATCCAGTGTCTCGCTCGATCGGTGAAAAACACCCGATCGAGCGAGCACAATTGCTCAACTCTCGGATGGAACACAATTTGGCCTCGCTCGATCCGTCAACTTCTGCGGATCGAGCGAGCCAAAAACTCAAATCTCTGTTTTGCAAAATTAATGGCCGCGCTCGTTCCTGGCTTTTCACAGGATCGAGTGTGCCCTCTGTTTCCAGCAAAACCAGCAATTCATTTTGCTGTCAACCCGATTCCTTCCATTCTAAATCATCAAAACATGGTCCAATACATGATATATCAATTCCAAAACATGCATATACATATAAACAAGGTCACAAGCATTTATACATACATTTTATTACATCGAACAAGTCGCTAAAGAACGATAAACGACATAAACTATCTCAAGTTTCATACATGTAATTCAAAACCAACTAGACTAAAGTTTCATGCTTCTAAAGTTCAAGACATCATCTACAACCCGAGTTCTCACGTGCTAGACTCTCTCCCAGCTGTCAATGACGTCGATGACCAGCTCCTGCCCCATCTGTTGTCATGCACACATACAAAACAGGACAACAGCCGGATAAACTCCGGTGAGAAAACATTCTCAGTATAACCAACATATAGAAAGCGTTAAATAAATCATCTTGACTCTATTTAAACTCGACTCAACAAATAGAGTACGTAAACGCTTTACATACGAATTGATTCACATAACTTCAAAGCCATCAAGATTCATAACTGATCTTGACATGAATATCCATCTAACGAGTTCGTAACCGACTTGCAAATAAGGTTAACAGCAACCTTGGCATAGAATCAATTCAATATAGCATCATATCAACTCGAATATAAAGATCCACTACCTGAGATGGATCGACAACATCATAACCAAATCAAAAACATAAACAAGTATGTGGTTTTTGCGGGCCAACTCAAGGTTAGTCGTTCTTGAGTTTCAAAGTCCCTACTTCGCGATGTCGTCATTATACCTTCGTTTATTTTGATTCTGAACTCTTCAAATCTGAAAGATACAACCAAAATACATATATCAACTTCATTTCAATCTATCATATCAAAATCGAGTCGAAAACAACATAAGATCATCGATCAAACTCATTTCAAACCTCAATCCAACTTCTTCGATTCAAAGTCGTTGTCTCGAGTCGTTGGCCTTCCAAACTCAACTGAAACTGAAGAATAAAATTCTATAACATTCACATCATCAAGATAAGTGTTTCAGCTTAGCTATTGAATATCAAAACAGTCCAAAAACTCGATTAAACGGCGTAGCGATTGAAAATTGGTAACCGACGTAATCCCGAAATCATTTCTTTTATTCAAACCATGTGTACGTGCTCTCAATCAAGACAACCAGCTGATATAATCTTCAAAACCTCAGCACAAACAGCCATAACAATCATAAAACATGCTAGCATCAAGATTCAACATAATAACATAAGCTCTTCATCCGGTTTCGAAAATAGAAACGATACAAACTCAAAAACATGATCAATGATTCAAAATTTGATATCTGCCCTTTATTGATTTCGAAATCCATATAACACAACATAAAACTTACACGAGATCGAAGCCCTCGTCGTAAGGATTCCAAAACAATTTATGGAATCGAAATCGGACAATCGGTTCAAAAGTTACGAGACTTTGAAGATTGCAAATCCAAAAGAAACGAAAGGATCTCGGCTTCTCTGATTCAACACTTCTGAAATTTCTAAGGCAAGTACACGTTTCATGCTGAGTAATAAACTTAAAATCTGATAACTCTCAACCAATATTGCAATTTAGTCCCTCAATTCTTCAATAATTGCAATTCGGTCCTCGGCCCTTATTTTAATTCAATTTCAATCCTAAATAATTTAAGAATATTAGAATTTAAATCGAAACTCTAAATATTCCCAAATTAAATATACTCGGATTAAAATTAAATAAATTTGGATTAATATTAATTAATCCCGGGCCTTACAGGGACCACCAAAGATGCGTTTTTTCAGGGGACCACTGCAAAAACAGAAGATGCCCCGACAACAATAAAGAAGGCATGTGAGGAGGATAGAGCCAAAAGAAAAAGGACGACATGTGACTCCTCCACAAACAAACGATGCCATCAATAATGGCATAACTGGACAAGGTGGATAACGGGTGACTCATCCACTAGCTAAAATGTCATTAATAATGACAAAGAAGGACAAGACAAAACAGTTGTAAGATTCCCTGAAGTTTCTCGGTGAAATGAGTGGAACCTCAGCTATAAATACAAGCGTTCAAGGAAGCTGAAGACATCGATCATTCCCTTCAGTTTTCTTACAAATAAATTGTTGTAATATTTCTCTTTCTAAGATTGTAATAAGTTTTCTTTTTATGTATTTCAAGAAAAAAGCTACTATGAGTAGCTAAACAAGTTGTCTTCTCCTCTTCAAAGTAGTTGATTTATGTAATAATATTATGTCTGAATAATTTTTCTAAAGTCTCTTGTTCTTTCATGCTCATATTTTATAATTAAATTCATATACCATACGCCTTAAGGTAAAAAATGAATTAAGGTTGTGCTGGGTGTCGTTGAAGGAAGCTTGTGCAGAAACCATCTGTTGCGACTGCGTGGTTGGAGTGTGAGGAGCACTTCGTAAAACTCGACAGGTATGACCCGACGACACTATGGTCAAAGAGGTTTTTGAATTTAATTCATCTTACGGAAGTATGTTGGACCCTAATTCAGAGTATATCGGCTGGAAACCTTGCGTAATCGATAGTTCTGCTTGGCTTGAACTGATTCGATAGGTAAAACAATGTCACGTACAAAGGATTAAATGCTAAACACTTTGTTAAGACAAATTTGGGGACCACTAGGGAGTTAAAACAAAAAAATTTGAGTGTAGGGAGTTAAGAGAAAGAAATGTTTGGCTTTGGGAATTTTAAAATAATTTGCCCAAAATAATACATCTGAAAGCCGAATTCATTTTTTCTTCTACAATTTACTCATTCGCTTCCAATTCGTTTCAAATTTTATAAAACTATTGACATTTTCGTAAATAAAAAAAATATTCAATGTCATAATGTAAGTGTCATTTTGGAAAAATAATAAAACATATAATGACTAAAAAAGAGAAAGACGTATAAAATGAGTAAGTAACTTAATAATTGTGGATTTATTGAAAATTAAGTTATGATATAATGATAATTTTAAATTTGATAGTACATGAAAATCAATTAATTAATAAGATATAATAAATATTTGATCTTTGTTATTTTTCGCCATTGGCCCCCGAGTATATTGTACATCGTAGCATGAAATATAATATATTACAGTTGAGTAGATGCTATCCGCAGAGTAGTGCCCTGTGGATGACGTGGCGGCTCATAATTGATTAAAATCAATGGAATTACACATCACCTGCATCGTAATGCCCTGTACTAAACCATATATTACATACAACTTTATAAATACCTATCAGTCAATTACAAGTGGTAATGTTTTTATGAGCCGAATAATATCCACGTGTCAAATAATTATTTATTTTTTAAAAATAATTAAAATTACCCAATCAGACGAAAAGTGAGCGGGTTCCAGTTACTTCCTGAACGGATTTGAGTTGAAAGTCTTGAAACAAAAAGTTTCCTTCTCCAACACAAATTTCACCATTCTATAAATAAATACCTCTCTCCTCTGGACTCAAAACCCACATTAATTCCAAAAGAAGATCAACAATTCAAAGCCCCTTTCTGTTTGTTTACTCGATCTCGAATCAAAGCCATGTCCACGTCTATTTTCAGTTCATTCGATGTGCTCTGCGCCGAGATTTTTCGCCAGAAAGTGAGCGCATACAGCACCCAAATCTCGCAGAAATCGGCCGCCGCCAAGATTGATGATACCAAGAGTTCTAAAGAGGTGAAGCGATCGCCGCAACAGGCGAAGAAGCCGGAAGTTTCCCGGAGGCCGAGATTTGCGCCGGAGTTCGATGGGGTCCATTGCTTTGAGACTATACTCCCTTATTGAGTTTTTTATTTTATTTTTCCTTTTTCTGGGAATAGAGAAAGAAATCTATACTTGATTCTTTTTAGGGATTTTTTCTTCTTCGTCTGTTGTAATTCGTTTCTCTTTCGGTTTGGTGAAAGGCTTATTCTCTTTGTTTAATCGGAATTGATCGATTGATTTTTCTGAAATTTTTGGAGCAAAGATGCATGATGACAGTTAATTTTCCAGTTTCTTCTGTTCTTTTTTTTTTTTTTTAAACAGCCTAGATACTTTGAAATCATATGAAATCAGTATGTGATTATTTTGAAATTGATGCAGAGGGTAATCTCAAACTTTATTATTAGTTTTTTTTCTTTCTAAACATTTTTTTCACGTTTAGATTAGATTATGATTTTTTTTTTTATAATTTTAAACTTATATGATCATGTATAAACTCGAAAATTATTTAGATTTGGATGAAGATAAATAAATATTTTATTAGTTTTAAAAATATTTAAAAGCTTATAAGATACTCATACAACTATATAAGTACGCTATAAATCAAAATAGATTTTTTTTAGTAGATAAAAATAAAGAATTTTTATAATTTGAGACGAATAATTTTACAAGTTCAAAAAATATATTAATCCATTTACATCCCTCAATAGCAATAACATAATGATATACGAACATATATATATATATATACTAAAAAAATGTACGTGTTGCACGTAATTACAATTTTATTTGATTGAAACTGAAGTTATTAAATTTCAAATGTTTATGTTTATTAAAATCACGTGTTATATTTTTTACTGTAAAATTTAAACTTTAGTCACTATGATTCAATATCCAATTAGCATGTGAAACGAAAATATTACGTTTTAAAATTTTTTTTTTTTGATATTTTTGGTTCTTGATCAACGTTTTTTTAATGATATTATATGTTTATATATTGAGTTTAATTTATTTTTTAACTGACAACTTTAAAATAATAACATGTGTTGTATATTTATTGAAAAGCGTAATATATATATATATATTTGTTACAAACTGTAGGATCAAGTGATGTCTGTTATTAAAAGGTATAGTTGATGGTAACTGTTCAACTCAAATCTTTTAAATCGTACAACAGTACAAATAAACACATGTTTCAATTGTTCAATCCAGGAGAAGGACAATTATTTTACCCAAACAATCATCTTATCCATTATTGTGCTTTCAATCAATCTACGTGAATCGAAACCATGACATTGACTCCGATATTAATTGTATGAACAAACGCTTTTCGCTTTAATAAAATTTATAGTTGATGGTAACAATTCGACTCAATTAATATTTTAAATAATACGTACAAAATCTCAAACGTCATTGTTAGGATCGAAAATGTCTTTCTTAGTTATATGGAGTTCAGATGGGTTAGTAAATGAACTCTTATCTTTCTCGTGTGTCTATGTTAATCAACCAACTTAAATCAGTGCGGAAGAGATTGATTAACAGATTGAACACAGATCAAATGGCTTGGTCGAATTTGTGAAGTGAGTGAACGTGTTGGGCAGAAGAAAAATAACACAATGACTTATTTCGGGATGTTCGGAGCTCAATCTCCTACGTCACCACTTCTTCCACCTCGGAAGTATTCACTCTCTTCTAGAAGACTTTGATCTTATACAAACAATTTGCACAGATTCGATCCAAGATTGGACTTACACCTCTGCCTATCTCAGAACTCCTAGACACTCAAGAACTCAGCCCTCGACTGATCCTTGTTACAAAGATAGTGTTTTGACAGACCACTCAACTGATCTGGTACAATCTTACAACTGAATAAACTCAGCACAAATGATCCTCAATTGATCTGATATTATTCTAAGTGTGTGCTTGATTAATCTGATCTGATTGCTATTTGAAGCTCTTAACTTTCTGATCGTGTGTCTTCTTTTCTTGTGTAGCTCTATTGTATTTATAGTCTTCAGAAAGTAGATGTTGAGCTGTCAACATCTTCTCAAAAGAAGCCTCCAATATTTGACTTTGTCTCCAACGTTCAAATCTTCATTTAATGATTTTGTCTTCTAGCACAACGGCTCTTTGATCTTCTAGGCTCTTCCATAATCATTTGATCTTGCTTGATTGATCTGCTTACTTGATTGCTTTCCAGATGATGTTTCTTTGATCTGCTTTCTTGTGCATAGATCTGCTTCTTCTGCTTCTTCAATTGATCTGCTTCTTCAATTTATGACTTAAGTAATTTTTCAAACACCGAAACTTAGATCTTGAATTCCTACCAATTTCCCCCTTTTTGGTGTTTGATAAAACTAAGCAATTTATCTGTGATTTTCCCTATTTTTGAAAATCGCATCAACTGATTATCTTTCCCTTTTTAGTCGTTCTTTGATCTGCTCTTACTTTCTTTGAATCTGTTTCCCCTTAAAAGGTGATTCCAAATGAAGTGTTCACTTGGATGAATTGATTGATCTGGTTGATTGATCTTTTCTGGAGATATTGAACTGGTCCTTTTTAAGTGTTTCTGGAGATGAGCTGATCTGTTCTGGTCAAATTCTGATCTTGTCTGGTTGATATTTGATCTGGTCTGGTTCGAACTTTGATCTTTTCTGGTTCGATTGATCTTGTCTGATCTGGTTGAACTTTGATCTGGTATGGTTTGATTTGTCTGGTCTTGTCCAATCTGATTTGATCTGACGTTGATATGGTCCAACTTTGATCTAGTCTGGTTGATCTTTGATCTGGGCTGGTATGTTTCGTCTGATCTGATCTGCTCCAACTTATCTGGATTCTTATCTCTTGCTTTGTATCTTCGAGTTGATATGTTACCGCCAAGTTGATCTGGCTCCTTTTGCGTCTATTGATCTGCTTTGCTCAGTTCTTCTGTTCTTCTTTCTTCTTCTCGACCGATCTGCTTTTTTTTTTAATTAAGATGCCAGAGAGAATCTTCATTCCCCCTCAAACTATTGCGTTTCTTTCCAAATTTTGGGTTGTGTGGTGTATTCTTGTGTTCTTCAAAATCTCTTTTATATTTAGATGAAATCCCATCGATCTTTTATTTTTCACAGTTCTTCATCTAATCTCCAAGACTGGTGCAGGCTCGCATGCTCTTCGTAGCAACAGCGCTATCGCGCTTTGGAGGAGCTCTATTGAAGCGCTAGGAGCGCTATCGCGCTTCTAAGGGGCGCTAGTAGCGCTATCGCGCTATTGAGGGGCGCTAGAAGCGCTATCCAGAGGCGCTATCGCGCTAGCAAGGGACACTACTTTCTTGTTCTGCTGAGCGACAATTTTCAAAAAACAATATCACAAAATCTAGCCGTCGGATCATGCTACAATTTGGACAGCAGCTTTAAAATATCTTAAAATTTATTATGAATGGTGGAGATTGGATAAAGTTGTCTCTAACATCCTTAATAAATTTCTGAAGTTTGCTGTACTGTAATTCCTTTCTCAATTCTTCTCAGTACTTGTCACCTGCAAATAAAAATAAAAATATGCTATGGTACCCATATCTTATGTGGGTCCTTGATGAATTAGTCCTTTAGGAACCCAAACTTTGATTAATCTAACAGGTCGATCATTGAAAGTGTCCCATAAAGTTTGTATATTGTGTCGTGTGTGCTGATAATATGTATGTGAATGATAAATATGATATGCATTGTGTCGTTTGTGCATTGGATGTCTGTCTAGATTGATTGTACAAGTTAGATCTCCAATATCTCTTTTGAACGGATATATTTTTGAAATAGGGTGGTCTATGTTGTACCTTCATAGAGTCTTGTCTTGCTTGACCATATCCAGACCGAACTAGTCTTTTTTTGATCCAGCTTGAGTTAGAACTCTCTGGTTCCACATATCTCAATCCTCGATTGTAAAGAGTTTTTGGTTGATATATAGGTGAACTGACATGATTATCAGGTTCTATATTTTCATATATCGTGCTGGACTTGACAAATTTCACATAATTTGAAGTGTTCTTGTCCAGACAGGATTGAGTACTTTTCTCAGTTGATATGCAGTCCTTGTCATCAAAGCCGAGACCTGTCTTGTCTCCAAAAGACTTTTGTGATTCTTGCATCTCAGTCATCAAAACAGAGTACTTATTTCATATGGTTATCAGTTCAGTAAGTTTTAAGTTTTCTGAATTTAACTGCTGACTTTCCACTAGTAGCTTATCATTTTCTTTATACTTTTATTTGTTCAATTCTTTTAATATTTTGTTCAAAAAAACTCTTAGAGTATATATTAATTTTAGTGGAACTGGTGACATTATTTAAATTATCTTTTTTTTCTTCCTATTCGATATTATAAGTATAGAAATAAATTAATTTTAATTTTTCCATTGTTATCGCTAATAACATAGTTTTTTGTCTAGATATATTATATTAATATTTTCGAACTTCTAATCAAATATATGAAGAGAATAATTTTATGTCGTCTAATCTCATTACATCTAGTTTTTCAACCATGATGTTAGACAACAATGTCTTGATAAAACTTTAATATGTTTTCTGCTTTTCTTTAATAGTAATTCAATCGAGTTGTTTTAAATTTGATATAATATAAAGTACATGTTGTATTTTTACATGTCATAAAAAATATTTATATATGTAGTGTAATAGTCAATTTATAATTTCTAAGAATAGTATGTAAATATATTATTTGAAAAAAATATGAGCAGATAAAAAAATGTGAAATTATTTTTTTAGAGGATGAACAATCATACTTTAAACAAGTTAAAATTTTTTATACTCAATATTTCAAGGATTTAAATGACTTAGATATAAGAATAATTTGTCTGAAATAAAAATCGATTTGAGTGTAGTGTTTTCTAATTTTTGTCACGTAAATTTTTACGATTTCATAAGTATTAAATTAATTGATTATATTAGTCAACTATTATATTGTAGTACAAACATCAACATGAAACTTATTTATAATCATACTCTCTATATCTCCCCTTATTTAAACTACATTTTTTTATCTTTCTGAATTATATAGTATAGTTTTCATATTAAATATCATTTGTACTACTCTTTTACCAATTTATCCCTATTAAATTCATAAAATGTATAATTATTTTATTTTATTAAAATTTCACTAAATAAGGGCAAAATGAGAAATTTATTTTTCCAAATACTTACTTAATATATATGTTAAAATACACGTACACAAGCCTAAATTAGTAGGATGAAACGAGTATATATATATATATATATATATATATATATATATATATATATATTACCTTGGACAAGAAAATATTGATGTTGTTGATTATATTTGTAGTCCCTAAAATTTCAAAAATATTACATAATTAGTCGTCACCATTTGTTTTATAATCTCTCTTCCTAAAAAATGAAATATCAGAAACTCTAGTTAGATGATCAAACCTAAATAAAATAAATAAATGATTGAATAAAGGATGTGAGTACATTTTCTATATAAATGAAATAGAACCTCGACTTATAACATGATTTCACTTGTCTTGAACACAATAGTGAAATTTAATGGTTTGATTTAATTTTTTTTATTTTTTTTAAAATTCTAATAATCAAAATATTACGTTACAAAAGTATAGGAAATTAAAAACGTAACTATGACGATAAAGTTGAAATAAGTCCAAAAAATTAATATTTTTTTTAAATTTATAGAGCAAAAATTAAAGTAACTTTCAATAATTACTTTTTGTTTCCATGAGTGTCACAATATAGATTTAGGACATGAATTAAATATTAACAAACGTAACTATGACGATAAAGTTAAAATAAGTCCAAAAAATTAATATTTTTTAAATCTATAGAGCAAAAATTAAGGTAACTTTCAATAATTAATTACTTTTTGTTTCTATGAGTGTCACAATATAGATTTAGGACATGAATTAAATATTAACAATTAATTTGCCTTCAATAAATAAATGAACACAAAAAATTATATGAATTGAATATTAATAATTAATCTAACTTGAATAAATAAATTGACTAATCTATAAAATGACATGAAAAACCTTAAAAACCCTTGGAAATGACAAAAAATATTTAATTATTAAATGAAATAATGAGGACAAAATTGTAAATTCATTATCAAAAATGTCAAAATATAGATTTAGGACATGAATTAAATATTAACAATTAATTTACCTTGGATAAATAAATGGACACAAAAAATGATATGAATTAAATATTAAAAATTAATCTACCTTGAATAAATAAATTAATTCATAAAAATGGAAGACCTTAAAAACCCTTGAAAATGACAAAAATATTAATTATTAAATGAAATAATGTGGACAAAACTATAAGTTGACAATTAAAACCAAATAATTAATGAAATAATGAGGGTATTGAAGGAAATTCACAATTCAAACTTTAGATAGGTAATAGAATAGATGAAAGATGTTCAAATAGACACATTTTGTATAACTAGAAAAAAGTACGTGCGCTGCACGTGAGTAGTAAATGAAGGAAAACTTATGAAAATTTCATTTTTTTTAAAAATATGAATGATTCATGTAATCCTACTAATGCCAAAGTGAACCAATGTTTTTTTAGGCTGCGTTTACTTATGTTGATGGGATTGTGAAAATATAATTTATAAGGTGATTAGTAAACTAATTAGATATGATATAGAGTGTTATGGATAAATAATAATTTGTTTACTGTGATTGATTACAATTGTGATTAGAATTGTGATTAAATAAAAATTCACAATTTTGCCCTTTAAATATGATAGAAAAGATTATAAAGAAGGGTATATTTGGAGTTTTCTAATTTTCTTTCCATTTATACAAGCCATAGATTATTTATCCTTAATGAAATTGAGGATTACAAATCATGCTCAAATCTAATTATTAACGGGCCTTGAGTTTAGGATTTTTTGTTAATTTTTTAGTAAACATGGGATGAATTATTATTAATAGGCTTATCACATGATAATCACTCTAAGTAAACGCAGCCTTATAGTACTACTAATGCTAGAAAACATAAATAATCAATATATATATATATAGAAATTTTCAGCTGCCTAACCAATGATGCCCAATTCATCACCGACAACTAAAACTCGGTAGTGGGTTTTAGTGATACGATTTTTTTTTAAAAAAAACAACTAAAACCCGGTAGCGGGTTTTAGTGGTCGGGGACGAGTTGTGCAGGAATGGTTGGACAGCTGAAAATTACTCTATATATATATATATATATATATAGAGAGAGAAATTTTCAGCTGCCCAACCATGTTTCCCACTTGGTCCGCGACCACTAAAACCCGGTAGTGGGTTTTAGTGGTTTTTGTTTTTTTTTGCATCACTAAAACCCACTACCGGGTTTTAGTGGTCGCGGACCAAGTGAAAAGAAAACATGGTTGGGCAGCTGAAAATTCCTCTATATATATATATATTCATGCACGCTAAACATGCTAACTTATGCTTCCTCCTATTGGCTCAATATAATTTCTTCCCTGAGTAATAAAATGCTGCTCTTTTCTGTCTTTGATTTCAATGATTTCATCTGTTGGTTGTTTTGATACATGCATATCATTTTTCTTATTTATAGCTTTTAGTGAATCTCTCTCTCCATTTGTGATTCTGGCAACTGATTGGCGTCTTTTGCTCTTTATACATTTTGTTTTGAAGATTTATGGCAATGGCCTTTGGAAGCCTTCCACTATAGTAGACAACTGTTTTTTTTGTTTATCAATTTCTTGATCTAGCTTTAAAAGAAACACATGCTCTTCCTTGATTGGTTGTCCAGAGCAATAAGATTTTGTGCACTTTGTCCTCGTAGCTATATAGTTTCATTGCTTAGTTTAATAAACAATAAGTTTTGAAACTTGACATTTGGATTTACGTACAATTGCATAAATGTAATCCATTTTTATGTGTTAATTCTTTGAAAGTGAATCAACAATTTCTATTAACTATTCGTAAATAATCAAAAGAAGTATGTCATCTTCATGATTTAGTAGAAGTCTCAAAAAGTGCATTTATCCTTCGGTAGGATTTGCTGCATTTACGCGAACCAATAATTTTTTTTTAATTCCTCTTGTACCAACTTAGGCTTTGGTTAGGCTTTGGCTCTCCCAAACATTATTTGAAGGAACTCAACATACAACAATATTTGTGTCTTTGTACTAACTGAGCAAGAATGAAAGAATTTAGTTAACGTTGTTTTTAAGTTGTGATCTTGCCGCAAAACATAATCTAAAATTTGATTTCTCCAAACCTCACACAATGTTTATTCGAAAAGTTTAGTGTTAAATTAATGGCAGCTAGAGACAATTCATTTTATTCAAACTCAAAAATTCGCCACAATGCATCTTGTGTGGATACCCATCTTGCATCTACAAAATTTTGTATTCTTGGAGTATCGTTTTCTAATGCCCAAAATGCAGCGAAAGTTTAATTTTTTTTTTTTTTACATTCAAAATATACTTAGGTAGTTGTATTACTTAATTGACATTAATAGGATATTTGTGAAATTATACTTTTGATGAATTAATTTCACTTGACTCCAAATTTGATATTGCAAGGAATCATAATATGTTAATGTTTTATTTTGTGTTTCTGTCCATCATGATTAAATATTATGTACCTATCATATGGAATATTAGGATTATTTCTCACAATCCAAATAGCAGTAACTTGATATAGCAACGTTGATCTACTATGGCATTCTTGCAAATGTTTGTAATAATAATTCAATTGACAATATGAATTCGAAGTAAGATAAACAAGGTAATTAATTATGTTGCGATAAGTGAGATGCGGAGTAACTTGTAAAAATATATATTGGGATGTCGATTTTGAGTGTGTAATATCCAAATCCACCACTCGCAGAATCTTTCTTATCGCCTTCTTGTCCTCAATGGGTATTTTCCCAGATCCTGGTCGGAGAATCAAGTACAAACCTTGTACCTCTTCAGGCTCGTGTGCTTCGTCCGTCTCGACTTTAAGCATGCAGAAGAAGAATATTTCTCCTTTATCTTGCAATATCACACATGCATCATGAACTCCCCACTCGGAGATCAAATCCCATCTGATTACATACCTGAATCTTGGTATTCGGGTCCGACCAGGTCGTTGTCCCATTTTTATTTCTGAATCAAGGTAGTTCACTGCAAATGAAAGTTTTGCATCAATAAACCTTTGTAGACGGAAGTTTGGCATGTTGCACATTAATGGATGGAATGGAATCTGTGCATATGAGGACGATGAGGGATAGGAGAATTTTTTTTTTTTTTTTTTTTTTTTTTTTTTGTGTGTGTTGGAGTGAATTGACAGTTTGATGAGGGCTAACCGTCTTGACTTTTGGGATGTGGCTATTGTTATCAATTCATTTCCCACCGTTTCGTTTCAATCTAATTTCCCTTTTATGTCTTCAAATTGAAGCACTGATAATTAATGTGGTTTTATAATATGGGGGTGTAGTTGTAATTTCATAATTATGAAGTTGAAGATTTATTCACACATTTAAAAGGGAAAGGGAGATAGAAAAATGCGCGAGGGCACGGGAAATATATACCTCTGGACATTTACCTAGTAAAAATGTCGGAAAAATATGTGAAGAAAAAAAAAATGAAAAAAAAAAAAAAAATCTAATGTATATCATATGTCATGGTTATTCCCCAGCTGTTTCCCACATGCTAATTGGTCAACTATCACATGAGATATAGATGTATATATATTTTCAATTAGTCCACTATCTTAATTTGTCTCCCCATGGCAACTGCTTATGCTGCGCTTCTCTCACTTGATCGATCACTCCACCAGATTTTGCATCTTGATCCCTTAATTCACAAAGAAAGAATCATTTCCCTTCATGAAAAAGTTGATTCCATTGTCACCCTCCTCGAAGATCATTCGGAGAAGCATCGTGGAACGCTTGATCGCTTGGGAAATGAAATCAGAAATGCTGCACATGAAGCTCAGGATTTCATGGATTCGTATCTGTGTTCGGTAGCAACAACCCACGATGCTTTGAGCTTGGATCGAGACTTGGACATGGCGTTTGAAAGGATTCATTTTATCTGGGAAAAGGCAACGAAGATCATTAAGAAAGACGACACAACAGAAGATCTCAGATTCACAACTCATTTCTCTCGCAGAGCCCAAGTCACTGAAAGCAAAGTTGTGGAATTTGATGATGACTTCAATGCTATCAAAGAATATATGTATGAAGATTCGTCTAAACTCCAAATCATCCCGATTGTTGGGATGGGAGGAATCGGGAAGACGACTCTAGCTAAAAGAGCTTACGACAATGCTGGGGCATTTGACATCTGTGCTTGGGCTACAGCGTCTGCAGAATATAAAAAAAGAGAGACTCTTTCGGAGCTTCTTCAGTGCTTCAAGAAATACACCACTGATGCTAATCACCAATCTGGTGAGAGCGAAGCCCAATTGGCAAAACGAGTGTACCAAATTCTCGTGGGTAGGCGGTATCTCATTGTGATCGATGATATATGGAGTAGAAAGGCTTGGGATGATTTGAAGATGATATTTCCCGACAATGATAATCAAAGTCGAATCTTGTTAACTACGAGGCTATCAGATGTTGCTGTTTATGCGGGATCTTCTACTACTTCATTTCATCAAATGAAGTTTTTGAATGAAAATCAAAGTTGGAAACTACTCGAGGAAAAGATTTTCGGGCAAGAATCATGCCCTCTCCACCTGGTGGAACTCGGGAAGAAGGTTGCAAGAAACTGCAGGGGACTTCCGCTCACGATTGTGGTCGTCGCAGGACTGCTCCTTTCTTCGGGAAACATGAAGGAACAAGAATTGTGGGAAAGTATTTTGGAAAACATAAGTTCAATAGAATCCACAATCCAAGTGCATTGCTCAAAGATATTATCTTTGAGCTATGATTGGTTACCTCCGAGATTAAAGCCATGTTTCCTCTACATGGCGGCTTTTCCAGAAGATTTTGAAATCGATATTACGAAGCTGATCATGTTGTGGGTTGCAGAGGGATTCATTAAACCATGTAATAACAATTCTAAATGCTTGGAAGAAGTTGGGAAGGGGTATTTGGAGGATCTTGTCAACAGAAATCTGATCTTAGTGAGCAAGAAAGGGCCGGATGGCAAACTCGTCGCTGTCCGAATTCATGATCTCTTGAGGAAGATTTGCATAGCAAAAGCTGAAGAAGGTGGATTTCTTCATCACCTTTCCTCCACAAAAAATGCCTGTAATGATGCCGTGGAGAATCCAAAGCGTCGCCTCGTTGCACATTACACAAAGACTTTGCAGGAATTACGCAGACAAGATTCATGCGTGCGTTCAGTTTTCTCCGAGATTAAACAATTTTCAGTGTTGCCCACCAACTTTAAGTGCCTCGGTATCTTGAATTCACCAAAGGTGACTTGGTGGAATTTATCAGAAGTAATCTCGACATCCATCAATTTAAGGTACATTTCTTTTATCTTAGATGAAAATATGCCACACCTCAACAGGTTTCTTGCCTCATTATCCAAACTTCCCAATCTCGAAACTTTAATTTCTAATGTAGCTGGCAACAAAGGATTGCAAGTACCATATGCAATCTTGTGTATGCCGAAGATAAGGCATCTGATAGTGAGTCATCCTTTTCGTTTATCGGATCCCTCCAACAAAGGAACCATTAACGAAAGTGATCTACAAACACTTGACATAGTGACGAATTTCATATTCACTGAAGATGTCATCAAAATGCTTGTGAATCTAAAGCAACTGAAAGTTGTTTTCGATGGGTTCGGCGATAATTGGGATGATTTTAATCTCAACAATCTGTCTCGTCTACAAAACCTTGAAGAATTAGAAGTCTCTCTCGGTCTACAAAATCATTTCTTTGGGTGGTGTGCCTGGCCTAATCCATTTCCGATATGGAAATACTCTTTTCCGATCAGTTTGAAGAAGTTAACTCTACAAGGAGTTCCTTTTCTATGGGAAAATATGACTATATTTGGGTTACTACCGGAACTTCAAGTGCTTAAGATAGTAGAAAATAATATCCGTGAAGTTTCGGAGTGGACGACGGTGCAAGGCCAATTTCTTCAGCTCAAGTCCTTTTGTTCTTCGTTAGATTATTTGGCTAAGTGGGAAGTGGAAAAAGATCACTTCCCAAGCCTTGAAAGCTTGATTCTCAGAGGCGCTGTGTGGATTGATGAGATTCCTTGTGGATTAGGGGAAATAGATTCACTTCAACTTATTGAATTACAAAACTGCAAGGAATCATTAGTGAATTCAGCAAAGCAAATCGAGGAGGAGCGACATGAAATTGGGGATGTTGCTTTTCAAGTTAAAGTTTTTAATTTTGTGATTAAGAACAATTTTTAGTATTGACGTATTTGAAAGCAGTGAATGTAAGAATTTGTATTTGTTTGGATGACAGATTCCAAGATGGTAGATGCATTCCCTTATTTTTGTTTTGGTCCATGTATGGTCAAAATTGAGTCTTAATAATTTTTATATATTTGGCAATTTTAATCCTTATATTTCTCGCCATTTACGTCAATTCTTCACCGAAGAAAAATCAAATATTAAATTCTTAAACTTTTATATATTAACAAGTACCCGAAAATGCGTACAAAAACACATTAAGTTAGTGTTTGCACTAGCTTTCAAGTACTGCCACCATAATTGCTCAAAACCAAAAATTGCATTCATCAGAATCATTCACACGAACTCGAAAAGCTTCGTTTCCATTTTCATGTTGCTGCTCTTGAATTCGTTTCGCCGAATTCACTAAAGATTCGCTACAACCCTGCAACTCTATGAGCTGAAGTGAATCTAAATCTGCTATGCCACAAGGAATTTCATCAATCTTTGGACGCCTGAGAATCAAAATTTCAAGTCTTGGGAAGTGCTCTTTTTCAACTTCCCACACCACCAAATTATCTAACGAAGAACGAAAATACTTTAGCAGAAGAAATTGGCCTTGTATTGGCTCCCACTTAGAGAATCCAGTGACTTTCATACTCAACATCTCAAGTACTTGAAGATTCGGGAGTGATCCGATTATGGTCATATTCTCCCAAGGCAAAGGAATACCATGTAGAACTAACTTCTTAAGGCTCGTTGGAAATGCTTGGTTCCATATCCGCGAAGAAATAGACAAGACAAGCATAGAGACTTGTAATTCTTGGAGGTTTCCTAGACGGAAAAGATTGTGGAAGTTGAAATCATTCCAGTCATGGAGGTGTATGTTGTAATCAACTTTCAGTTTCTTTAGATTCAAGAGTACTTTGATTGAATCTTCAGTGAATCTAAAATCGACGATTGTGTCAAGTGTTTGTAGATTGCTTTCAAGAACGATTCGGGCCATGTTAGAGGGATTCGATAAACAAAAAGGCATATCCATGACTATATGCCTTAGCTTCGGCATGCTCAAGATTTCGTAGGGTACTTGCAAATGACTGCTTGAGAAAAGGAGATCCCCATGAGTAATTAATGTCTGGAGATTCGAAAGTTTGGAGATTGAGGTAGGAAATCCATGGGGGCATGATGTCTCGTTTATGGCAAAAGCAATGTACCTTAAATTGACAAATGTTGAGACCACATATGAGAGACTCGGCCAAGTCACTTCGGGCGCGTTCAATATACGGAGGTACCTACAGCTAAGATATAATTCTGACCTCAGATCTCTATGAGAGAATAATAGAACTGAATGTGTGCTTGAATCTTGTATTCTCCATTCCTGAAAAATATGCTTGCAATGAATGCTAATGCGGCGATGTGGACTCTCTACGACGTATTTTTGGGCATTCCTTTTGTTTGAGACATGATGAAGAAAGCCCTCTTCTTCAGCTTTTGTTATGCAAATCTCCCTCAACAAATCATGGATTTTGATGGTTTTGGGGTTCCCCCCTGTCCCCTTTTGGCTCACAAAGATGAGACTTCTATTCACAAGTTCCTCCAAATACCATTCTCCCACATCCTCTAAGTACTTAGAATGATCTTCTTGTTTTAGAAATCCCTCTGCAATCCATAACATGATTAGCTTGGAAGCATCAATCTCAGAATCTTCCGGAAAAGCTGTGATGTAGAGGAAACATGGCTTTAGTCGAAGAGGCAACCGATCATAACTCAAACAGAGTATTTTCGAGCAATGTAGTGCGATTGTAGGTTCTTTTGAACTTATGTTTTCTGAAAGATTCTCCCACAGTTGTTTCGTCATGTCGCTGGAAGAAAGTATCCCCGCAACCACCACAATGGTGAGTGGAAGTCCCCCGCAACTTCTCGCGATCTTCTTCCCGATTTCCACCAGGTGAAGAGGACAAGATTCTTGTCTAAAGATCCTTTTCTGAAGCAGTTCCCAACTTTGTTCTTCATTCAAAAAATCCATCCGGTGAAACGGAACACTAGAAGATCCCGCGTGAAGAGCAACATCGGATAGCCTCGTGGTTAGCAAGATCCGACTTCCACTACCATCATTTGGAAATATCATCTTCAAATCATCCCAAGCCTTGCTACTCCATATATCATCAATCACGACGAGATATCGCCTACCTATGAGATGTTGATACACTAGTATCGCCAATTGGGCGTCGCTCTCATCAGATTGTTCGTCATTAGGCTTCAACAACTGATAAAGACCAGAAAGAATCTCTCTTTTTTGATACTCTTGAGATATGGTGATCCAAGCGCAGATGTCAAAGTACATAGCAAGGAGTGAATCCTCGTAAGCTCTTCTAGCCAGAGTCGTCTTCCCGATTCCTCCCATCCCAACAATTGGAATAACTTGGAGCTCACTCGAGTCTTCGTATAGCCTTTCATTGATCACGTTCAAGTCATCATCAAATCCCACAACCATAGATTTTGTAGTGTTGTTGACTGTGGACGAATACGATTGATCGATCGGAGAAGAATAAGAAACAGGACAATGATCTACTGAAGTCATGTTCTTCTTCATCTTCATCATCTCTTCAAAGATAAATTCAATCCTTTCGAGCGCCATATTCAAGTCCTTCTCCAAGCTCACCTTGTCCCAATAATCCGTCCCCCAAGGACACCAATCATCATCGATAGTCGATACCAAACACAGATATGAATCCATGAAATCTTGAGCTTCATATGCAGCGTTTCTGATTCCATTTCCCTTGATGATCATGTCAAGTGTCCCACAATACTTGTCCGAATAGTCTTCGAGGAAAATGAGGATGAAATCAACCGTTTCATGGAGGGAAACTAATATTTGTTTGTGAAGAGGATCAATATGCTGTTCAAGATCCAAAATCTGATGCAAAGATCGGGCAAGTGCAAGAAGTGCAGCATAAGCAGCGGCCATGATGAACAAGACGTCTGGTTTCAAGAAATTATTAATCGGACCACGAAATTTGAGTTGCCTTGTCTTGTTTCCTTCACCTTAAATTATGTGATTTTTCTTTTTTTTCTTTTTCTTTTTTTTTTTCTTTTTTTTTTTTTTTAATGAGAGCCGGCCATATATATATATATTTGTCTGGTTCTTAGATTGGTAAATAAAGGTGAGTTTTTTTAAAAAAAAAAAAAAATCATACAATATGGTCGTGGTTAGTATTATTTGATTTATATTTTTCAAAACTACATGTAGTTTTCTTCGTTTTTATTTTTAATACAAGTATTGCTTTTATCTTCTTAATTAAAATACGTTAATTTATTTAGTCTTAGAAATTAAAGTAATAACTTTACTGAAAAAGCTATATTAATTAAATCCTTGTATTTAAATAAAAAATGAACATTAATTTTGCGTTCCATGGTTTGAAAATAATAACTCATTTTAATTATTTCAAATGCAATATGTAACCTTTGTACATGTTCATAAGAAGACGTGCAAGAAAAATTGAATGAAAGGAAACAAAATCTTTTAGCACTCTATGATCTACTGCGATCACCTACAGATAGTGACAAGATCCATAAGCTGCAAAAGAACATAAAGAAAAGAAAGGACTAAAATCATAAGAAAAATATTATATAAAACATTATATATAAAAAAGATATTACCCAAAAAAAAAAAATTTCTAACAGAAAAACTTCGAGTTTGTTTAAAAATAATAATAAATATATATAAAAATCAAACCAAAAACTTACAGTTGTCTATTGAGGTTCTGGCTCCGATCACCGGGAGACATTGGCGAGTCTTTTTATAGAGGACATTAAGCATATAAGACGAATGACTCACTAAGTTGGCGGGTATAAAACATGGACCATTTGGTTTTATAGCACTGCAGTCCAATATTTGGCACACATGACCCATAAAATCATGCAATTTATTCACCGGAGCATTTAGTGCAACCACACAATAATGTTTTGGCTGCACAAATTTTTATATATCAAAAAATAAATCAAGACTCGTAATTCATCACGAAACTAATATATAAGACATATTTTTATTTAAAATAAAACTTTGATGTTATCATACGCGCAAACACATATATATGCCGATCGACTTACCCTTCTGTTAGGGATATCGACTCTGGTATGGTTCATGGAGTTGGCGGAAGCAACGTGGGAAACGCACAAAAGGGCTAGAAGGGTCACGAAGAGGAACAAACAGATATTTCTCCTAGCCATCATATATTCTGATGGTTTGATTCGGGATTTAATTAGGTTTAAATAGTTGAATTTTTAGGTTCAAACTTGGAAAAAAATAAATATATATACATGCTAAGTTGAGAAAAATCTAGTGAAATCTAATTAAGGTGATATATATGTTTTGTCAAAAAAAAAGAAGAAAAAAAGAAGGTGATGTATATGTGGTATCTATTATACATTCAAAAAGCCAATCATATTCAAAAAGAAAACCATACATTCGAATCTATAGAAATTAGTGAACAATTCACTTAATTGTTGGGTTTATATTAAATTCAATATTCGCAGCAGTAAAATTGGATTTACTTTCCATTAATATATATAGTTTAATTTTGGTTATATATATATATATATATATATATATATATTTGAGAAGAACTCCCATACTTAACGAAAATATATGTAACTCACGTACACATAATAAGATATTACTCCCATATTTTAATTTTGGTTAATAACTCCAGTATTTTACGGGATTTTATTTTGTGTAATTCAAATATGATTTTTCGAATAATTACTTATAATATAAATAACCTAAATTGATTATAAATAAAAATTTGTTGTTGATTTTTTTTTTGTTGCTAGACTAGAAATATAAAAAAAAAAAAAAAACTTATTTAAATACAACATTTGTTATTGAATTATTTTGTTTATTATCACGTGTCACATATCAAAATTTCTAGATAATTGAGACACGTAATTTTAGATACAACAACATATAGTTAATCATGGCTAAACACGAGATTCTAACGGAAGTTTTGTATTTTGATAACTGATAATTAGGGATGAGCATCGGATCGGATATCATCGAACTAGGTTATTTCGGGTCGGATACCCAATCTGTCGGATAGCAAATTTGGCTACCCGCGGAAACCAATCCAAAAATTTTAAGTTAGACAAAATTATCTTTATAATATATTTTCTTAAATAATAATATCTTGCCCTTAAAATTTTACATACAAAACTTTTTTCTTTCTTCATATTTCAATAAATAAACTTTTATTTCTTAAAATTTAAGATTCTTAATATCGTGGAAATTATTTATTATTAAATATATATGTATATAATGACAAAAAAAATTGATCTTAAAATTTAAAATTATATATTTTATCCTCATTATACGAAATATTGATATTTTTTCATATTAACATATAAAATATTGAGATTTTAACCATAGTTTTATTAAATTTTTAGATAAAATGCAAAATATCTTATAATTTAATCTTGCAAAATATTTTTTGTTATTTCATATTTTACTATATATCATCCTTATTAAAAATAATTTTTATAATATATATAAAGATAATAAATATTAAAACTGATTTTTGTCAAATTTGTTTTTAACTTTGAAAAATGTTAATATAGGATAAATTAACTATGAGTTTGATAAAATAACATTTTATTTCAAAATAAAATTTTGTAAGCAGTTAATATATTTTATAATTAATTTAAAAGGTTAATTTTTTAAATTTATAATATACAAATTATAAGATATAGAATTAAACAAATTAAATTAATACATACAAAACATAACTTCTTTCAAAAAACAAAAAATAATAATATTTTTTTGATAGGGAAAAAATAATAATTCAAATAGAAATAAAAGTAACGATTTGTTTTGTGTCTTTTTAAATTTTTATTATATTAAAAAATTTAATGTTTAGATAACTTATTTTAAAAGCGAAACTACCAATGAATTTATGAATAATAAAACAAGTAATTAAAGGATATTAGTGGTAATATTTTTATATAAAACTTAAAAATGAAGTGTGTTTAACGAAAAATGAAGTGTGAATAACACTCTTCAAAAAATTAATTGCTTAATGTAGAGGACACATTGTGCTAGTTCTTGAAAATTTTTACTGTCCATAAGCCTGCTCTGAAAAAATTCCTTACTTTTATCAAGGTTGGAAAATTTGTCCGAATTTCCAACTAGGGGTGCAAACGAACTGAACCTGTTCGTGAGTTTTATGAGCCCGCTCGATAAATATTTGATTCGTATTCGACTTAACGAACTCGAGCCGAATTCGAACATGTTCGAACTTTTTTTCGAGCCGAGCTCGAGCCGAAATTATACTGTTCGATAGTTCGCGAATAGTTCGCGAACCTTAATATTTAATTAATATAATATAATTATATAATAAATATATATACATTTCGAACTTTTTTCAAACATTTCGAGCTTTTCGAACCATAATATCCGAATAGTTTACGAATAGGTTCGAATATTTCGAGCCGAACTCGAACTCGAACTCGAACTTCATTTCGAGCCGAGCTCGAGCCAAAATATTTGAAATTATCGAAATTCGAATCGAGCTCGAACTCGAATATACTATTATCGAGCCGAATTCGAGCCTTAAAATTTTACCATTTTTCGGCTCGATTCGGTTCGTTTGCACCCCTATTCCCAACCCTTATCGACTCTCGTTCCCGTTCCGAAAATTTCTCGACCCGACTTACCGGGATTTATTCCATCCCGACCAATATCGAGATATGGATCGGGTGATTAGTTTCATTCCGACGAAAATCCCGTCCAGACCCGGTTATATTAATAATTTTATTTATTTTTTGAACAATTAATAATTTTATTTTTATTAACCACAGTAGGGTTTCTAATTTTCAACTTCTGATTTCTCACTTCTCAAACCCTCCCCTCTTTCTTCTCGGTTCTTATTTTTCTTCTTGGTTCTTTAGTCTCGCAATTGAAAGTCAAAAATTCTTATTGGAATCTTGTTACATTCTCTAAAATCTCAGTCCACTACAAAAGGGCGCGGAGGTAAAGTAAATCTTTTTGATTTAGTTCCATCGTTTAATGAAGTAATTGGATATTCCTCAATCTGTAAGTTGGAAAAAAAAATCTTTCGTTTTTGTCATTGCCGCGCTGTGCTTTCGATTACTGCTTGCTTGTAGCAGTGTTGAGCTTTATCGAGTTTGAAAAGGATTTGATATTATTTATGTTTTCTAGAATTTTGTTCATTCGATGAAGTTGAATGTTTTTATTTGGCTTGCCAAATGTTTGAACAATTGCCTATGAAATTTTTGTGTTGTTTGCTTGATTTTAAACTCATTGCTCTGTTTGAAGGGTCCTTCATACGTATACTAACTGTTGCTGCTGCTAGCTCAGGGATTCTCTGTTTCGCCACTTCCTCAATTCTGGTGAGGCTCCTTTTATTCATTCGACTGGTTTAAATGGTTGCTTTTCGTTATGCTTATTAGTTGTTGATGATATTTTATTTGTGCTTTTACGTTGGGTTTGCAGATGCCTTTGGATTTGGGATATCCGATGGTGTACTGTCAAATTCTTCTTGAAATTGCATTGTTTTTTGAGAAATTTCAAGGAGAATAACTGCATGAACTTTTTAATATTAATGTCGGGTTAAAATTTTTGCATTTGATTTTTTTATTATTTCTCATAATTATGTCTTTTATTGTTAATTTAGTGAACATGGATGCATTTAGTGGAAATAATGCATCATCCTCAAGTGTAAGCTCAAATGCTTTCATGGTGGAAGAATAGCTCGTTGATGTTGTGGTTTAATCATTAATGATACAATGACTTGATATGATAGTAATTATTACGGTGACTCCACTTTCAACTAGTGAGTTACCGATCAACCCAATAACTTGAAAATCTTGTTTTTTTTGTGCTTCTTTTGTGGAAGGGATTCTTCAATCTGGTTGTTCTTTTTGTGTTTCTTTTGTGGGAGGGATTCTTCATTCTGGTTGTTCTTTTTGAGAAATTTGATGTTGAAACTTGAAATGGCTTGATCAACTGTCGTCTTTGTTTTGGATTGTTCTATAGTTTATAAGAATAGAAATTAATCAAGTTGTTTTTAAATATTAATCAGGGATATCGCTTCCCGACCCAACGGGATCCCAAATGTTCGGGATCCTGAATATTCGGGTCCCGACACTTTTCAGTTACGGGATTGGGAGAAAAATAATTTTCCAATTTTTATCGGGACGGGAATTGGGTAGGAGGGTTACGGGACGGGTCCCGACCCTATCCCCCTAGTCGGCAGGTAGGAAGCATTTCATCTATTCATTATTAACTTGTTTCTTTCGATTTATGGGTTCCCAATCCTTCTGAATGCTGAGACCCAAATTTCTCTTAGGAGTTATCAAATCTTCTTACGTATTTGTCTTTATTTCGATTTATGGTTTTCAATCTTTCTTTCGATCTAATGTTTTTGCGCAACGTTTGTTGTTGGATCGATTTAAAAAAAAATATTAGGAGAATATATATGTGCTTTTATATAATATATAATTAATTAATAGAAGAAATACAAAATTTATGACTTTTACATATTATCTGAATTATTACGTGCATGTGTCGTATAAATATTATTGGGTGGTGTAAATATACTTGAGTTCTGAAAATTTGCGTTTTACAAATATGGTTGGGTTGTGTAAATATGATAGATAGCGGGTTGTGTTTATTCTCTGTTTCTAATTATGAAAATTAAGTCTAAAGAAAATTATTGGTTTTACTAAAATAATTCCTCAAACAGACATGTTTCGATTAACCGCAATTTAAATAAATACTTATTGAAAGTATGATTATTTTTAATTGACGTTTTTGCAAGTATTAATAGATTATTATTTATGTACTTCAATATATTAATTATATAATAGAACAAATACAAACATAGGACTTTAAAATAATAATAATAATAATATTATTATTATTATTATTATTGTTTTGTTTTATGTTCAGTTACTATCCGTTTTGGAATTGTTCTTCGAGTAATTTACCAGAGTACAAGATGTTACCATATGCCAGCATGCTTCGTTTGATTTTATATTTCTTGTTGGTATTATCTGGTTTCTAGGATGAATCTTGTCTCAGCTCCTCTGCCTTTCTCACTCTCTCTTGGGAATGATTATGTTATGATACATTTTTTAAATACTGTGTTCTTTGATCTTGATAGGAACTTGTAGAGCTGGAAATAATCTGTTTCTTTTGAATCAAGAGCCTCATTGGGAATTAAGGAGCAAAGAAAGGCCGACTTAGTTTAGCAGCAATGGTTGAGGTGTGGTGGTCCTTGCTTGGAGCAGCTGTTCCCGTCTTGATTGCGGGTCAAGCATTTAGATGTTATAAGGGTGTATTTCGAATTCTGAAAACCTTATTTAAACAGCAGCAACAATAACAGCGACAATAATGAACACAGTCGAGGCGAGAGAAACTTTCTATCCGCAAGACGAAATTGCCCGTTCCAAGTGCTAAACGTTATCGGCAATCGTCTCTAAGATACAACGACTTTCGATCGTGATATAGCAGCACAGCAAATATCACGAACTTCAACGAACGAGAATATGCTTTTACTTTTCTTTGAGAAAGTGAGGGAGAGATTTTTAGAATCAGAAAATCTGAAATGTATGTTATCAGATGTTTCAATATATGTTTTCTATGTTATAACCACCATATATATAATCTTATACACGAAACAACACGTTTGAAGGCGTAAGGATGCAACCCATGACAGAAAAATGCCAGAAACAGTCGTGACTGTTCATTCTGCAGAATGTGCGCTCGGGCGGTAGCCCAACTTTAAGCCAACATACTGCCTCGCCATTTTGGTACCGCGCTCGCGCGGCAATTTTGTACCGCTCCGGCAAGCCGTTTTGAACTCACTGTCTCGCATGGTGAGGTGCTGCGCCCGCGCGGTAATAATTTACCGCTCGGGCATACTCAATAAAATAATAAAATATTATTTTAAATAAATTTTATTCAAAAAGAATAATCGGATCAAAAGACCACACCACACCACGTCGGCCGGCCGCGCGCGTGTTTGTTGCATCGACTAGCGTCTTGCCCCTTTACAAAACATTCGGTGCCCTAAGGGCCCAATCTCATAGTCCAATGTTGGACTAATTAAGGTGAACAACAAATTGGAGTTGTTCCAATGTGGGACTACCATTTCCCCATTTCCCTCCAATTTATTTCACCAAAATTTTGAATTTTGTAACACTTTGGACAAGGCTTTTACAAACAACCTTTCAAGCCCATTTCAATTGTAATTCATTCATTAATATTTCCAACATTAGAATGAAGGCAAGACATGCTGACGAACAGAGAATCAAAAGCGCTAGAGGCAGGGAGAAGACGGTGGATGACATTTTTGTGTGTGAGAGAGTTTGCACATCGAAGAGAATGTTGAAGAAAGTTGGAGCATTCTCCAAGGATCCAATCCCTGATACTTGTGTCACGGTATGTGGAGTTTCTTAACTGGATGCTTGCTCCGATGCTTGTGCTCGAACTGTTTGCATCAACCAACATCAAGTGCCTAATTGGAACGATGTTTGCCTCCGAAGGTGTCAGAGTGAATGCCTCAAGATATCCGCGTCACGGTCTTCTTGATGTATCTTTATTCATTTGAATGTTTTTGACTTTTCATGGGAGATATGACTAAATGGTCATTGTGTTTATCTCATCATAAACCTTTGTCCTTTATTCTGTTATTCTCGCATCTTGAATTTTTGCTTCTTTCCAGAATGGCTAACACTTGCCTCTCGGGCTGGTGACATATACAGTTTCGGATCCATTCTTTATATTAATGGACGAAAATGAGTGAGAATTAATCTAACTGTTACTTTTTTCTAAAAAAAAACAGTGATTTTTAATCCGTTAAATATACAAACACATATTAGTTTTAAGCTGGGAAAAACTCCGCTTGAACATATTTTTGAGTTTTGGTTTGGTCTGATGGTGCATGTATTGCTAGTGTTCGCCTATTTGTGTAATGCAATGACATCGAATCTTTACGCTCGTGCTCAGATATGAGAAGAAGGATTTCAAATTCATTGAATTGATTTCAAATTTATTTACTTGTTTGATTGGACAAAATTGAAATACCATTCAAATCTTTTCGGTGTTTTTACATGTCAAATGAATCAATCCAAGCAGACAAGCACGACCTAAGATTTTCCGCTAAATAAAACTTTGAGGATTATTTTAGTCTTATCATTGACTTGTGTGGACATTGCTCGATCTATACTTGCTCCGATGCATTTTCTCAAGAGAACATTTGAACAGACTTATTTGTTTTGTGCAAGATCTAATACTCCCTCCGTCTCAAATACATAGTCCTATATTTTTTTTCACACAGATTAAGAAAAAATTATTGGGAAAGTAAATTTTATACAAACTTTCTATTTTATCCCTATTTAATGTATTAAAAAATGATTGCACAATTTTTAATGTGTAGTTAATAGGGGTATATTAGTAAAGGAGCGTAAAAAAATATTACTAAATATGGTATATGACTATATATTTGGGACAAACAAAAAAGGAAACGTGAACTATATAATTGAAACAGAGGGAGTATAAAAATACAGAGAGTATGGAGTATAAAATGCCATGACCGTGTGGACATTTACCTAGTCAAATGTCTCAAAACTATATGAACACAATTTATTGCACATCTCGTTGTCATGTCTCGGTTAGCTGTTTCATTAAATGATTTATTACACAAATAATAGTTGATCAACTTTCATACAAGATATCTGAGTCCGTTTGGATTTCAAAGATTTTTTTCAAAAATGATTTTTAAGTTTTAATTTTTGGTTTTTGAAAAAGCTCTAAGGTAGTGTTTGCAATCTCTAAAATTAAGTGATTATAGAGATTATGTTAACAAATTTGTTAAAAAAATCTATATAATCACTTATTTTTAGATGTTACAAACACTACCTAAATTTGACTTAAAAAAATGCTTTTTAAACACTTAAATGACCATCCAAATACTTTATAAACTAAAAAAACACATTCTTGGATTAGCCTGTTACACAAAGATATACGGATTTATCCGAGGCACGCCGAAAAGCCTTTTTGGTTTGACTTTTGATACTGGCTATAATACATCGTTCCCTCTCTCCTTTCAATCCATCTATGTCTCCCATGGCAACTCCTTATGCTGCTCTTCTCTCACTTGCTCGATCAATCCACCAGATTTTGGATCTTGATCCCTTAATTCACAAAGAAAGAATCGTTTCCCTTCAAGAAAAAGTTGATTCCGTCATCACTTTCCTCGAAGATTATTCGGAGAAGCATCGCGGAACACACGATCGTGTGGGAAATGAAATCAGAAATGCTGCAAATGAAGCCCAAGATTTCATGGATTCGTATCTGTGTTTGGTATCAAGAACCCATGATGAGTGGAGTTCTTCGGAGGCTAATAATTGTGATCGATGTTTAGCCATGGCGTTTGAAAGGATTAATTTTATCTGGGAAGAGGCAATGGAGATCATGGAGAAAGAAGACACAACTGAAGATCTCCGATCAAGAACTCGCGCTATACATCATTCATACAGAGCCCAAGTCACTGAAAGCAAAGTTGTGGAATTTGATGATGACTTGGATGCTATCAACGAACTTATGTATGAAGATTCGTCTAAACTCCAAGTTATTCCGATTGTTGGGATGGGAGGAATTGGGAAGACGACTCTAGCTAGAAGAGCTTACGAGGATTCACTCCGTGCTCAGTATATTGACATCTATGCTTGGGCTACATTGTCCGGAGAGTACCAAAGAAGAGGTACTCTTTCGGAGCTTCTTCGATCCTTGAAGAAATACACCACTGATGCTAATCAACAATATTCCGGTGAGTGCGAAGCCCAATTGGCAAAACGAGTGTACCAAACTCTCGTGGGTAGGCGGTATCTGATTGTGATTGATGATATATGGAGTAGCAAGGCTTGGGATGATTTGAAGATGATATTTCCAGATGATGACAATGGAAGTCGAATCTTGCTAACCACGAGGATATCTGATGTTGCTGTTTATGCGGGGTGTTCTAGTACTAGTTTTCACCAAATGAAGTTTTTGAACGAAGATCAAAGTTGGAAACTACTTGAGGAAAAGATTTTCGGGCATGAATCCTGTCCTCTCCACCTGGTGGGACTCGGTAAGAAGGTCGCAAGAAACTGCAGGGGACTTCCTCTCACGATTGTGGTTGTCGCAGGACTGATCCTTTCTTCGGGAAACATGATGAAAGAAGAATTTTGGGAAAGTGTTTTGGGAAATATAAGCTCAACAGAATCCACAATCAATGTGCAATGCTCAAATATACTAAGTTTGAGTTACGATTGGTTACCTCTGAGACTAAAGCCATGTTTCTTATACATAGCAGCTTTTCCGGAAGATTTCGATATTGATATTTCTAGTCTAATCATGTTGTGGGTTGCAGAGGGATTCCTTAAACCAAGTGATGAGTTTAAATGCTTGGAAGAAGTGGGTAAGGGATATTTGGAGGATCTTGTGCATAGAAATCTGATCTTAGTGAGTGAGAAAGGGCCTGATGGGAAACTCGAAGCTGTCGGAATTCATGATGTCTTGAGGAAAATTTGTATAACAAAAGCTGAAGAAGAGGGATTTCTTCATCATTTGTCTTTCAAAAGTATTGATGCCTGTGGTGATGCAATAGAGAACCCAAAGCGTCGTCTTTATGCACATTCCACATTGGCTTTTCAGGAACTACACACACAAGATTCAAGCGTGCGTTCGATTTTCTCCGAGGCAAGACTCTTTGCAACGTTACCTCCGAATTTTAGGCGCCTCAGTATCTTGAATTCACCCAAAGTGACTTGGTGGAATTTACCAGAAGTAATCTCAACATTCGTCAATTTAAGGTACATTTGCTTTACCTTAGACGACAATTATATGACATGGCCCGATAGGTTTCTTGCCTCATTATCCAAACTTCCCAATCTGGAGACTATAATTGCTGATGTAAATTGGGGCTTAGAACTGGAAGTACCCAATCAAATTTTGAGGATTCCCAAGTTAAGGCATCTGATAATGAACAACCCCTTTCATTTATCGGATCCCTCTAACATAGGAATCATCAACAAAAGTGATCTACAAACACTTGAAATAGTGATCAATTTCATGTTTACCGAAGATGCCATCAAAACACTTGTGAATCTAAAGAAATTGACGGTCGTTTTTGCTGAGTTGGGTGATAATTGGGATGATTTTAATCTCAACAATCTTTGTCGTCTACAAAACCTCGAAGAATTACAAGTCTCTCTCGGTCTATCCAATTACTTCATTGTGACTGACACTCCTCATGATCCATCTTTGATATGGAACTATGCTTTTCCAATGAGTCTCAAGAAGTTAACTCTGCATGGAGTTCCTTTTCCTTGGGAAAATATGGCCATAATCGGGTCACTCCCTAATCTTCAAGTGCTCGAGATATTAGATAATGATATCAACAGAGAATCGGAGTGGAGTATGTTAGAAGACCAATTTCTCCAACTCAAGTACTTTTGTTCAACGTTAGATCATTTGGTAAACTGGGAAATGGAAAAAGATCACTTCCCAAGCCTCGAAACCTTGATCCTCAAACGCGTGAAGTGGATTGATGAGATTCCTCGTGGATTAGGAGAAATAGATTCACTTCAACTTATTGAGTTAGAAGACTGTCGGGAATCGTTAGTGAATTCGGCCAAGCAAATTCGGGAGCAGCAACATGAAAATGGGAATGATGTTTTTCAAGTTAATGTCATTAATCACGAGTATATGAAAAATTTTGCTTGAAGTATTTGGAAGCAGAAACTGTAAGAATTTGTATAGTTTGGATTACATATTTTTCCTCCACTGATAAATATCCAATAAAGCAGAGGATAGGGTATGCACTGAGTTAATTGATGTGCCACTGAATCAATTTTACAGTGTGTGTGTTACAATTGTGTCTCGAACTGTAGACCGCGTCCCAATTTTATTTTATTTTTATCATGTTTCTATTTTCAGCGTGCATTGTTGCAAGAACTAAATGTTTTTGTCATGGTTTGAATTCTGGTTCCTTGGGTTTCTGTCTTGCGTCAAAATTATGTGTTTTGGGCTTTAATTGGGTTTTCTTTGGTTCATACCACTGATATTATTTAGGTGCCAACTGCTAACATTGGAGGAGTTCTCTAATGTCTGAAATAGCTCAAATCGAATGATATAATAATAGCACTCTCAGATAAATATTTAAATATGAATGAAAAATTCTAGTCTATATTAATTTTTTCCTCACTTAAATTCTAATTATTTTCTAATTTTTAATTGATATTTTATGTTTAGATTAATGACCTGAATTACCATAATAAAGGGTAATAATCATGATTTAAGTTCTATGACTGTTACATTAATTTCTTCGAGTGCCATTACAAATACTCTACCGATTGAAATTGTCCATATGCATTGTGAATAAAATGATTTACATTTTCCCTTAAAAAAAATGATTTACATTTGTAAAAACTTATTAAAATAAAATATTTTACATAAGATAAAAACTTATTTAAAAAATTTAAACTATAAAACCATCCAATTTAAAATATTGTTAGATAACCAATTAATTAATTAATTAATCACTAAGTAATAATAATTAGTTGTATTAAAAAATAAATAATTACAGAAAATATGTTAAACTAATAATAATAATACAAGCATAATATCTAAATGCAATTAATGTGCAATTAGTAAGCCTGAATGGTTAGTGAGCAATATTTACAATATTTACTATCATAATTATCTTTATATATTTACGTTTATGCCATAACTTAAACATATCACATTTACATTTGTATCCCTATATTTATTTAGTTCTACCTAGAATAGTGTATAATAGAAGGAATAAAGTTGCAAATTATAGTTATAATTATTAAACTTTGCACTTTATTGATAGTTTTAGATAGGCGATAGAATATATTAAATTCTAATTCCTTTTTAATTTTTTAATTGATAGTTTAATTTTAGATTAATGACCTAAATTAGTAAAATTACCATAATAAAGCGACATAATCATGATTTAAGTTCCATGACCATGACCGCTACACTAATTTCTTCGAGTGCCCAATTACAAATGTTCCACGATGGAGTGTGAATAAAATGATTTAAATTATATAAAAAAAACTTATTTTAAAAAAGTTAAACTATAAAAAAGTATCCCATTTAAAAGTTTATTAACTAATAATACAATTTAATGCATATCTCGTTGCCATGCCTCAGCTAGCTGTATCTCACTTGCAAATTAAATTAGATGATTTATTAAACAAATATATAGTTGGTCAACTTTAACATAACATTATAATACAAAGTTGTGTCTCTCTCGTTTCAAATTAGTCCATTATCTTAATTTGTCTCCCATGGCAACTACTGCTTATGCTGCGCTTCTCTCATTTGCTCGATCAATCCACCAGATTTTGAATCTTGATCCCTTAATTCACAAACAAAGAATCGTTTCCCTGCAAGAAAAAGTTGATTCCATCATCACTTTCCTCGAAGATTATTCGGAGAAGCATCGAGGAACGCACGATCGTGTGGGAAATGAAATCAGAAATGCTGCGCATGAAGCGCAGGATTTCATGGATTCGTATCTTTGTTTGGTATCAAGAACCCATGATGAGTGGAGTTCTTCGGAGGCTAATAATTGTGATCAATGTTTGGACATGGCGTTTGAAAGGATTGATTTTATCTGGGAAGAGGCAATGGAGATCATGAAGAAAGAAGACACAACAGAAGATCTCCAATCAAGAACTCATTCTTCTCGCACTATACATCATTCATACAGAGCCCAAGTAACCGAAAGCAAGGTCGTGGAATTTGATGATGACTTGGATGCCATCAAAGAATGTATGTATGAAGATTCGTCTAAACTCCAAATCATCCCGATTGTTGGGATGGGAGGGATCGGGAAGACGACTCTAGCTAGAAGAGCTTACGAGGATTCACTCCGAGCTCAGGATTTTGACATCTATGCTTGGGCTACATTGTCTGCAGAGTATGAAAAAGGAGATACTCTTTTAAAGCTTCTTCAATCCTTGAAGAAATACTCCACTAATGGTAATCAACAATCCAATGAGAGCGAAGCCCAAATGGCAAAACGAGTGTACCAAACTCTCTTGGGTAGGCGGTATCTGGTTGTGATTGATGATATATGGAGTAGCAAGGCTTGGGATGATTTGAAGATGCTATTTCCGGACGATGGTAGTGGAAGTCGAATCCTGTTAACCACGAGGCTATCAGATGTTGCTGTTTATGCGGGATCTTCCAATACTCGGATCCACCAAATGAAGATTTTGAATGAAGATCAAAGTTGGAAACTGCTTCAGGAAAAGATTTTCGGGCAAGAATCCTGTCCTCTCCACCTTATGGAGCTTGGTAAGATGGTTGCAAGAAACTGCAGGGGACTTCCGCTCACGATTGTGGTCGTGGCAGGACTGATCCTTTCATCGGGAAACATGATGAAAGAAGAATTGTGGGAAAGTATTTTGAGAAATATAAGTTCAATAGAATCAACAATCCCCGTGCAATGCTCCAAGATACTATGTTTGAGTTATGATTGGCTACCTCTGCGATTGAAGCCGTTTTTCCTCTACATAGCAGCTTTTCCAGAAGATTTTGAAATTGATATTTCGAAGCTAATCATGTTGTGGGTTGCAGAGGGATTCCTTAAACCATGTAATAACAAGCCTAAATGCTTGGAAGAAGTTGGGAAGGCGTATTTGGAGGATCTTGTGAACAGAAATCTGATCTTAGTGAGCAAGAAAGGGCCGGATGGCAAACTCGTAGCCGTCGGAATTCATGATCTCTTGAGGAATATTTGCATAACAAAAGCTGAAGAAGAGGGATTTCTTCATCACATCTCATCTAAAACAAATGTCTGTGATGATGCCACAGAGAATCCAAAGCGTCGTCTCGGTGCACATTGCAAAGAAGCTTTTCAGGAACTACATACACTAGATTCCAGCGTGCGTTCGATTTTCTCCGAGACTAGATGCCTTTCAATTTCGTCTCCCAAGTTCAAGCACCTCGGTATCTTGCATTCACCCAAAGTGACTTGGTGGAAATTACCAGAAGTGATCTCGACATTCGTCAATTTAAGGTACATTTCTGTTGCCTTGGATGACTACATGCCATTCCTCAACGAGTTTCTTCCCTCTTTATCCAAACTTCCCAATCTTGAAACAATAATCGCTGATGTAACTAACTGCCAAGCATTGCTAGTACCCTATCAAATCTTGAGGATGCCCAAGTTAAGGCATCTGATAATGAGCCACCCTCGTTATTTATCGAATCTCTTCGACTTAGAAATGGTCAACAAAAGTGATCATCTACAAACACTTGACATAGTGATGAATTTCATATTCACCGAAGATGCCATCGAAACACTTGTGAATCTAAAGAAACTGACTGTTGTTTTTGATGGTCACTGTGATACTTGGGATGATTTTTATCTCGACAATCTTTTTCGTCTACAAAACCTCGAAGACTTACAAGTCTCTCTCGGCCCACACGATTATATGTTTGTGTATGACCCTAATCATCCATCTTTGATATGGAATTATGCTTTTCCAATGAGTCTCAAGAAGTTAACTCTACGTGGAGTTCCTTTTCCTTGGGAAAATATGACCATAATCGGGTCGCTTCCTGATCTTCAAGTGCTTGAGATATTATCTAATGATATCAACAGAGAATCGGAGTGGACAATGATAGAAGACCAATTTCTCAGACTCAAGTACTTTTGCTCTTCGTTAGATTATCTGGTGAAGTGGGAAGTGGAGAAAAATCACCTCCCAAGCCTTGAAAGCTTGATTCTCAAGAATGTTGCGTGGATTGATGAGATTCCTTGTGGATTAGGCGAAATAGATTCACTTCAACTCATTGAGTTACAGGAATGCCGGGAACCGTTGGTGAATTCGGCTAAGCGAATTCAGGAGCAGCAACATGAGAATGGGAACCGTGCTTTTCTAGTTAATGACCTTGGTTATGCGTACATGAACGATTAGTATTCAAGTCTCGAGCTCGAGATATCGTCCCATACTTGTGACCTTAGTGCCAAATGAGTTATTAGCATTCAAGTATTTGAAAGCAGAAATTGTAGGAATGTGTATTAGTTTGGATGAAAGACTTTTGCTGTGAGTGATAATCCAAGAAAGTGGAGGTTGGGATATGCAGAGAGTTTTTTACAGTTGAATCCTATATGAGAGAATATATATTTATTACTGAGCCGAAACATATACGTTGCATTCGGATCTGTACAATACATTTCAATTTTTAAACTATTTAATTCGTTTAGTTGTGTAAAAACTTTTTTTAAAGTGCTCTTAGATTATATATTTTTTTGGTGAGTTTGGAAACCTAATAAGTTTTTTCTCATTACGTTTCTTTTGTGAAGGATTATTGACGGTAAAATAAATATTGTGATGAGTTTGTTTAATTTGAAAAGCATATTAATTAATAATAACAATTTTTGACAGTTTTTAAAACATGTTTTTTTAGGGAAAAATATTTTTTTTCCCAAATAATTTGACCTTTTTCAAGTTTTACTCCACTCAATTTTCAATTTTTGGTCTTGATGACATAACTTCTAAATTTTCAACTATTTTAGTTCATCTACCATTAGAATGTTTAATTTTTACGAGAAAACAATTATTATAGGTAGTGGCTAAAGTATATTTTGATGCCACAATCTTTGAATTTTTTTGGTGGAATGCATAGACCTTATAAATTTTGATTGATTTGTTTGACTTTTTTATGCTAAGTCCTTCCAATTAATTAACGTGATTTCCTCTCAAAATAAAGAAATCCCTGCCAAATTTTGGCCACGTTAGCTTTAGCCAACATGCAACATCTAATCAGTGTTTTTCGATAAATGTAAATTATTATATCTAAATTTATATCAATTATATCGTGACTATTTGCTATTAACATAGTTGGATTTTGTATCAAATGTATCATGACATTTTTTAAAAAGAATTTTGTATTAAATTTTTAATTGATATACAAATATTGATGTCCAGAGAGCATCTCTCAATTAAAATTAAATATTATGGTGGTAGAGAAACCAAAATAGCCAAAATCCAAAAGTTATAATATCAAAACAAAAGAGACCAAGTTAGTTGATGTAATCGTGACACACACGATGCGTGTGCTCCATATAAAATTTAGAGAATGAAATATATTTTTTAGTTTTAAAATAGCAGAAGAGAAAGTAAAATGTAAGGGGCAAATGTGGTATATATAGTTGGATTATTATATAACTACTCGAACTACGTAAACCGAAATATAAAATGTAAGGGGCAAATGTGGTATATATAGTTGGATTATTATATAACTATTCGAACTACGTAAACCGGAATATAAAATGCAACTGGTTCGTATGTAAGCATAGAGTAATGATAAAACCCAAGAATTAGAGAGCTCAAGGGGAGTAAAAATGAAAAGGTACGTTGGATATAAAGATTAAAGAAGATACCTTTATTTATAAATGTTTAAGAGTGTTTAGCGGGTTTGAATCTTTGTGTATTGGGCTTATAAAATTGAACTTATTTTAATAATTAATATCATTGGGTTAATGGGCTTCCATCCCATCTGAGTAATCCAAGTATGTTTTGGGAATTATAAAAAAAATTAATCGTCGTACCAAAAATAGTTACTTAAAGGTAACTCCGATGATTTTAATCTCGACAATCTTTCCAAATTCACGCACGACTAATGGGATAGCTCATTAGTAATGGATGTGAACATCTTGTATAAGGAATTTTGTCCTTTACATACTAACTTTACAAAGTTCCCTTTCCTTGGGAAAATATTGTAAGACCCGATATTATATATTAATTAATTTGTGTGTTAAAAATATGTATTTATAAATATCGGTTTATAGACGATATTAAAATGAATATGTTATTAATAGAGCATACATGAGTTGAAATAACTCGAACCGGGTCAAATTTGAACCCCGAATGAATAAAATAAGACACACATTAAAGCAATACATATCTAATTAAATAGATATGGATATATATATTCAGACTGTTTCTCTCTCCTCACGCGTTCATCGTCATCCCCGTCTGTATCGTTTTCCTTTTCATTTCAAAATCTTTCCGTCGCTTGTAAGGGTCGTATCTCATTCGTTTTTGGCCGGATTTCAAAAGTAAATATAGTTCTGGAATCCTCTCGACGAGAGCTATCTTTCGGTACCTATATTTCATATTTTATTGAGATTTCCGGAAACCCGTCGCACCAGCCGTCGTCGTTCACCGTCGTTCGCCGTCGCCGATCGCCGCCGGAGTGTAGAGGGTTGCTGTTTCGGTTGATTAGACCTCTAATTCAAATATTTGAGGTAGATTTCGAGATTAGTGTTTCGAATTTTGGGAATTTTGATTCAATCGACTTCCGATAATTAATATTTGATTTATTATTGGTTGTAGGTATTATATCGGACTCGATTGGAGGTATTGGCTATTTTTCAGAAATTATTCTAGCATTATTTCGAAATTTCAGATTATTGTAGTTGGGGATTTTTGACTTTTAGGATTATTGCAATTACTATTTAAATGTGTCACTGTGTTAGAATTGTCTTATAGTAATTTAGGATTTAGTAACTAATTATGGACAATTTCAGATTATTTATATTTAGGTAATTTGACTTTTAGAGTCGTATATTCAATATTTGGTTATTAATAGGATGTTTTAATATTAAATATGAATTTTAGGATTTATGAGCAATTTTTCTGGAATTACAGATTCTGAAAATTTGGGATTGGAATATCCGAGAAATATTTGGGATAATTTCTATGGTAAATTAAGAATTGGTTGAGGTACGTATGAGCTGTTTATATTACGACGCCTATAATGACATGTAATGATATTAAGTATTTTGTAATGAGTGATAACGTGTTTTATATGCTTACGTGGATTATATGATTTCCTTCACTCATTTACAAGTTTACATAGCACGTTGAGCCTTGACTCCTTTGATTGCTATTGATATTGATCTCTTGAGATGTATTGAGTCATCATGGAGCGAGTGACATTGTTTTAGTGCACTCCTGAGATAGCATGAGGCACGGACAGGTAGCTCATGTCGCCCTCCGATGCTACGTACGACACTCCTGATGACAGCATGAGGCTGGACGGGTCGCTCCTGTCACCCTCCGATGCTACGTGTATGGATTAGCAGTGATGATTCGAGGTCTGCTGCGTTCCTGGCACGGGTGGCCACTGAGTTTATTGTGATACGATTATTTGGACTCCTTTTGGTATCCCTTATTTCATTGATACCTGTCACGCATTACATTGCATTTCATTGCATTGTACTTGATTTTATTCATGTCAGTTATATTTGTCGTAATTTTTATAGTTCGTCGTACTGGGGTCAGACCCCTGTTTTCTTTTTATGATGTGGTTGTTTGTGATTCCATAGCAGGTTATCCAGGGGATTTGACGCATCTGGTGGAGCGTCATCTAGTGGCACCCAGTGAGGCGAGCGTGGAGTCGAGTTCCCAGATATATGTATATATATCAGTTTAGCGAGTTTTATATTTGCCGGGGTGATGCCCTGTGTATCTGTATAAATAGTTTTGGACCTTGTTTTGAATTGTTATTTGTGTGATCGAGCCTTGCCGGCTCTGCATGTGTTTAGTCCTGGCCAGTGCGGCTATAGGTTTGTAAATTGGAGTTGTGACTCTATTTTCGAGTATATATTGCTGGTTGTGTTGTACAGGTTTTTGGGATGTTCTATTTACGAATAGGTCATGCCGAAATTTCTGTAGGCCCAAACGAAAATTTTTAACTCGTTTTCGCTATTTACATTAATTAATCCTGGTTGTTTGATCATTAAATATTAAATCAGGACATGGGCCCTTTCATTTGGTATCAGAGTGTATACTGGGATATGCTCGAATTAGAGTCTAGGACACTCGAGTTTAGACACTAACAAAATGGTTGCGTATGTGTGTGACTACTTGTTCTTACGTGACTTACTTGTGGTGTTTATTTTTGAACGTATTTGTTAGAACCAGTAGTTCTTGGCTTTAGAATTAGTTTATGAATTCTATTAGAACTCTGAGTTCCTATCATAGTTTTCTGTTTGTTAAGATATTTCTGCCTATGTTTAAATCCTTGTGTCTTGTAGAATGGAACCAGGAGGAAGAGGTAGAAAAGGGAAGGAAGTTGTAGAAGAGTTTGCAGCGGAAAATGTTAGAAATCTTGATGATATTGTCAGGGGAAGACGTGGTCGACCAGCTGTTCAGCCTCCGAAAGATGTGGAATTAGAGGTGGAACAACAACCACGGGTGAATCCTGACAAGGGGAAAGCTGTTCAGGCTGAGGCTGATCCAGTAGCCCAATTGACTGAGAAAATGGGAGGAATACGATTAATAATTTCTCAATTTCAGGAGTTGCGTCCGCAAAAGTTCTTTGGCAATGAAGGAAGTGAGAAAGCTGCTAGTTGGTTGAAAAGTCTCAACAATATATTTAATGGACTAGAATATCCTGATGATATTCGACTGAAGTTAGTTCCTTTTCAACTTAAAGACCGAGCGCAACTGTGGTGGGAAACGACAGCAGAAACACTTTTTGATTCTGGTGAAAAGATCACATGGGAAGTATTTTGTAAGCAGTTTGCACAAGAATATGCACCACCATCATACTATTCTGCTAAAGAAGATGAATTTAATCTGTTGGTGCAAGGCAATAAATCTGTTGCTGAATATGCTTCTCAATTTTCTGCTCTTTTGCCTTATGTCCCACATGTTGCAAAGAATGATCGATCAAAGCTTTCACATTTTTTGAAGGGGCTTACACGAACGATCCATACGTTGGTAACTACTGGAACTCCATCTACTTATATGAAAGCAGTAGAAAAGGCCAAGAAAATTGAAGCAAGTCTACTCAGGGGTGAACCACAATCAATCCCAGCAGCTAGTCCTCAAGGAGCTGGAAGCAGTTTACAGACACCAATGAGTTTACCTTCATATCAGCCTACGCAATTTTCTCAGCAAGCGAAAAGGCCTTGGTTTAAAGCTAGAGGGAAGCCATTTAAAAAGAAACAGCAGTCTAGTTCATCGAGTTCCAGTGGTAGTCGTGCAGAAAGTTCAGTTGGATCGTCTGGTAGGGTGTACTGTGACAGATGTGGTGGTAAGCATTTGAGTGCACATTGTACAGGATTTCCAGGAACTTGTTATACTTGTGGGCAGGCTGGACATTCGTCTCGAGTATGTCCAAATGCTGGAAGACAGCAATTTCAGCCACAACAGTTTGGCCAGTTTTCTGGACGACCATCATTCAGACCATATGCTCCTGTACCACAGTTTGCTCCTACACAGCCTTATATTCCAGTACAGTCCACTCAGCAGCCTAGGTATCCATCTCCTCAGAGTCAGCAGCGTTTTCCAGGTCCACAGCAGGCTCAAGTCCATGCTATGACTCAGGATCAGGCACAAGATGCACCTGGGGGAGTTATTGCAGGTATTTGTTATATTTTTGAGTATCCTGCACGTATCTTGATAGACACAGGAGCATCTCATTCATTTTTATCTGTTACATTTGCTGATGAGCATGAGATTGCTTTTACCCCGTTATTGGATACTGTGTCTGTTGCTACTCCTGCTGGTGTTTTCTTGATGTCTAATGAGATAGTTTTGAATTGTGTGATTAGATTTGAGGATAAGATAATGATAACCAATCTAATCAAACTAGCTATGTCTGATTTTGAATGTATCTTGGGTATGGAGGTAATCCCGAATAATAATTTTTTTAAAAAAAATTCTATGAAAATATTTTTTAAAAAAATTATGAAAAAATCAAACAATTTCTTAATACATTACAAATAAATTAAAATTTCTTTGTATATGACCATTAAAAAACTAAAACATCTTTTTAGTACATTACAAATAAACTAAAACAACTACTTGATTAATACAAAAAAACATATAATTATTTGTAATAATAAAAAAATAAAATAAAAATTTATAGCTCAATGTTAATATTAAAAAAAATAAATATAAAAAAATTATATAGTATTTAATTATAAAACATTAATATTAAAACATAAAATTATAAAAAAAAATTATTTTTTAATTAAAAAATATTATTAAAAAATATTATTTTTATATTCGGATCGGGTCGGAAATCCCGTCGGGAAGAGTTGCCTATCCCGATCCCGAAATTGATCGGGTCGGGACATTCGGGTCGAAAAAAGTTCGGGGCGTGAAAAATTCGGGATAAAAACGGATTGAAAATCGGGACATATCGAGATTTATGTGAAATTTACCACCCTTATAATTGGTTCACTCTCAATTCTTCAAGAGCTAAAGATGACGAGTATTGACGTCACTGAGACGTCGGAGTGGACGCCTATGGAAGCCAATTTCTTCAACTAAAGAGCTTTCATTCTTCGTTGGATCATCTTGCAACCAAAAATGAAACAATTAAATAATAAATTGATATGAAAAATATTAATATTTTAAACAAATGAAATAATAAATATAACAAATATTGCTACCTTTAAAAAAACAAATATTACTAATTATTTCACTAACTACAACTGCCCGAATGAGGATTTAGCGGTTAAATTTTTTTGCATTTGAGATGTTCACATGAACATCTCAAGTGCAAAATATGAGCCGCCAGATGGAACACATGAGAAATGCCTATGTGCTAGCATAGACAAGGCCCTGGACATGTTGTGTTTTCCACGGAATGATCGATGCTACCTTTCAGGCACCACCCATGTGCCCAACGATCCATTAATTTATTCCATGTTCGATGTTCGATGTCGACAAATTTATTCTCCACGTAACAAAACCTATAGGCACAAAAATTTCACCAAATCTCGACTATCTCACAAAAATACAAGGCCACGACATGCATGCCAGCGTGTAGGGGTGCTTATTGATCGGTTCAGTTTTTATTTTGATTTTTTATTTTGATTTTTTCGATTTTTGATTTTTGAAATATATAATCCGATATTTGAACCGTTTTTCTTTGGTTCGGTTCAATTATTTTGGTTTTGATATAATTATTTTAATTAATATTATAAATATATTTTAAAATATAATATGTTATCTTTTAAATGATTTCTTTGTAAAATTTTTAAATTCAATGTCTAAATGACTTAAATAAACAACAATAAACTAAAAATTATTAAAAATGATTCTTTATTCACTAGACATCATTTCATAAAATATATAATATAAATAAATATATAAATAAAATTAATAATTTAATAAAATTTTGATTTTTTCAGTCGGTTCGATTTTGAGATATATAATTCGAAACCGAACCAAATAAATTTCGGTTTTAACATAATTTTAAATTTTAATTTTCGATTCGGTTCGATGTTTGATTTTTTCGATTTGTAAAATTATACACTCGGTTACACATTATTTTTAAAATTAAAAACTGTCCAATCTAATGTACTTTAATTGAAAGAAATCTTTTAACAGTATGCATAAGGTATTTAGTTTGGTAATTTCAATGATAATAAATAACAGTGTGTGACATCTTCATCCTACATATTGTATTTTTAATTTTTAAATATATTTTTTTAAAAAAAATCAATTGTAAAAAAGAAAATACTTTAAATAATGGTACCAGCTGTTTCCCACAATCCTAAATGATTAACAAAGGGTGGTTCGTCCACTATGACATGAAATTATTCATTCATTTGATCTATTCACTTCCATCTTCTAATTCTATGGCTGCTTATGCTGCGCTTCTTTCACTTGCTAATTCAATACACCAGATTTTGGATCTTCAACAGTACTCTATCGATCCCCTTCACAAGGAAAATATTGTTTCTCTCCAAGAAAAGGTTGATTCCATCGTCACTTTCTTGGAAGATTATTCAAAGAAGCATTGCGGAACACTCGATCTCATGCGGGGAACTGAATTCAGAGAAGCAACATATGAAGCACAAGATCTCGTGGATTCGTATCTGTGTTATTCGGATCAAGATTTGAACACGGCGCTTGAAAGAATTAACTTCATATGGGAAGTTTGCAAGAAGATGAAAATGACTAGTGATGCAGCAGAAGATATACGACCTGTTGCTAATTATGATCATGTCGAAACGATGGCGAAAACAGTGATCGAGGTGGGAGTTGATGATGACTTTAAAGCAATCAAAGAACGAGTGTATGAAGATTCAGATAAGCTCCAAATCATCCCAATTGTTGGGATGGGAGGAATCGGAAAGACGACTCTAGCTAGAAAAGTTTACGATGATTTGCTCCTTGCCCGACATTTCGATGTCTACGCATGGATTAAAATGTCAGCAGAGTATCAAAAAAGAGAGATTCTTTTGGGGCTTCTTCGAAACCTCAAGAAACCCGATGATGAACAATCTGGCGAAGGCCAAAGCACAGAGAATGCTTCAGGGTATCTTGATTCCTTCGACAAAACCGATACCCAACTATCTGATAAGAGCGACGCCGAATTGGAAAAGCTAGTGTACCAGAATCTCATCGGTAGGCGATATCTCGTTGTGATGGATGACATATGGAGCAGCGAGGCTTGGGATGAATTGAAGAAGATATTTTCGAATGATGGAAGTGGAAGTCGGATCTTGTTAACTACAAGACAATCAGAAGTTGCTGTTTATGCTGGATCTTCTAGCAATCCGCTTCACCAGATGAATTTCTTGAGCGACCATCATAGTTGGAAACTGCTTCGAGAAAGGATTTTCGGACAAGAATCATCTTGTCCTGCCCAACTTGTGGGAATCGGGAAGAAGATTGCAAGAAATTGCAAGGGACTTCCGCTCACGATCGTGGTGGTGGCCGGACTCATCCTCTCTTCGGGCAACATCACAAGCCAAGAATCGTGGGAAAGCATTTCGGACAACATAAGTTCGACGGAACCTATAATTGCATTGCAATGCTTAAAGATACTCTGTTTGAGCTATGATAAATTGCCTCTTCGTCTAAAGCCGTGCTTCCTCTACATGGCAGCATTTCCAGAAGACATGAAAATAAATGTTTCCAAACTAATCAAGTTGTGGGTTGCCGAGGGATTCGTTAGGCCAAATGATGAGTCGAAATGCTTGGAAGATGTTGGGGAGGGGTACCTAGAGGATCTCGTGAATAGAAGTTTGATCTTGGTGACCAAAAAAGGCCGAGACGGGAAACTTGAAACTGTGGGAATTCATGATCTGTTGAGGGACATTTGCATGACAAAAGCCGAAGAAGACGGGTTTCTCCTTCATGTCTCATCCAAAAGGAATACCCAAAATGAGGTTCTAGTAGATAATCCCATTCGCCGCATTAGTTTTCACTTCCCCGAACGCTGGCCGATAAAAGATCCATTAAAAGATCTAAGAGTGCGTTCACTTCTACTCTTCTCCGAGAGGGAATTGAGAGCATCGTTATCACAAAGCCGTAGGCATCTTAGTATCTTGGATGCAACCAAACTGACTTGGCCAAAGTTCTCAGACGAAGTCTCCACATTCCTCAATTTGAGGTACATTGCTTTTGCCTTCAACGATATATCATGTCCCCACGGATTTCCTTCCACAATATCCAAACTCCCAAATCTCCAAACTATAATTGTTCATTTATCTACTCACGTAGAATGTTTTGAAGTACCCTATGAGATTTGGGAGATGCCCAAGTTGAGGCATTTGATCATGAACGTTCCTTTTCGTTTATCGTACCCCTCCAACATAGGAATCGTTGGCAAAAGTGGTCTGCTGACACTCGACGAAGTGATGGATCTTCGATTGACCGAAGAGACCGTCGAAACACTTGTGAATCTAAAGAAACTGGTGGTTGTTTTCGCAATGTCCGATGCTAACTGGGAAGATTTTAATCTCGACAACTTTGTCCGTTTTCAAAACCTCCAAGAGTTGCAAATATCTGTGCACAACTTGTGTATTAGTCCTTCAAGGATATGGAGCCATTCTTTTTCGACGAGTCTCAAGAAGTTATCTCTGTGTGGAGTTCCTCTTCCTTGGGAGAATATGGACATAATTGGTTCACTCCCGAATCTTCAAATGCTACATATGATGGGTATGGATGTCAAAGAAGCGTCGGAGTGGACGACGCTGGAAGGCCAATTTCTCCAACTCAAGCACTTCAATTCTTCGTTAGATAATTTGGTGAAGTGGGAAGTGGAGAAGGAACACTTCCCAAGCCTTGAAATCTTGACTCTTCGCCATGCTTGGATTGATGAGATTCCTTGTGGTATAGGAGAGATAGATTCACTTCAACTCATTGAGTTAGTACGTTGCAAACCATCACTAGTGTTGTCAGCGGTGCAAATACTGGACAAACAACGTGAAAATGGAAATTATGCATTTCTACTTCGTGTTATTGAAAATTAAGAGAAGATGGGAAAGAGGAAATTGTATTTGTTCTAATATTGTATTGGAAGAATTTTGCTCGAAAATCTAGTGTCGGTGGCTCGTGGGATGAGATTAAAAAAAAGAAAAAAGTAATAAATGTAGCTAACATAATGACTAACAATAATACATAAATCAACAAATATATAAAACAAAAGGAGAATATCAATTTAAGCACGTAATTTCATAGTGATTTAATTGAAATAAAGAAAAATATCTCTTGAATCATAAATAGTTGGCTTCATAATTTCATGAAAATTCGAAATATTAAATTAAGGTTATGGAGAAATGGTAAAGTATATATGTATTCTATCGCAAGTATTCCATCTTTTCCCCAAAAGCAGCTAGGGTCGCATCTGGAGATCAAGGTTTGGCGGAGAAACTCGAAATGTACTCTACACAAGGCTAAACCAATCCATTTGAACCGGAGAAAGAGAGAACACATCTGCAATCATATAAACTCCTGTTCGATTTATCACTCATCCTTGCAATTTGAAAACATTTGGTCATATAAACAAGCAGATGTGAACCTCAAACCTCATCGTCACCATACCACGCAGGTATGATATGCCACTCCACCTTGGTTCTAATATCATGCATGGAGTTATATATACCATGCATTGTTGCATATTTATACTGTCCTGAGAATAACCGGTGGTATGCGGATTATCTTGCAAGTATAGTTGCTGATGCAGATTGTGTGATGCAAAGAAAGAAGATATGTTTTGAATATAATAGGCTCATGGACTTGTATAAAAGTCTTGGCTCCTAAATTTCTGTCCGTTTGGTTACTGCATGCATCCTACATCATTTTATTCAGGTAAATACTCAACATTGTCCTTAAAAAAGTTCACTACGGACATTTTTTTTAAAAAAAATTACAAAAATTTTATCCAAACAGATAAATATTTTTAATTTATAATAGAATATTAAAAATATTTTTAAAAAAGATGTACGAATCTTAGGCCCCGTTTGGTTTCAAAAGTTAGGCAAAAAAAACACTTTTTTAAATGATTTTTATTTAATAAAGTGTTTGATTGACAAAAAATAAGCACTTTTTTGAGCCAAAATTAAAACTTTTTCAAAAGCAAAAAATTATAACTTAAAAAAATATTTTTTTTAAAAAATATCTACCAAATCCAAACTTTTTTTTTTTTTTTTCTTAGAGTCAAATCGTGTTGAAGCACTGTTTGTGTATCCACTTCCCACCGATCATCTTGCCTTCTCGATGGCAAAACTTGTGGTCGAAGTTCTTGATTCCGCTGATCTCATGCCAGAAGATGGAGAAGAGAGTTCAAGTCCGTTTGTGGAAGTAGAATTTGAAGGGCAGCGCCGCAGGACCGCCACGAAGTCCGAGGATCTCAACCCATTTTGGAATGAGAAGCTGGAGTTCAATGTGAAAAATCCTAGATATTTGTCGGATGAGACGATCGAGGTCTCTGTGTACAACGATAGCAAATACGGCCACCACGAGAATTTCCTTGGAAGGGTTCGGATCTCCGGGGTGTCTGTTCCATTTTCTACGGAGGAAGCCGTTGTTCAGAGGTACCCGCTTGAGAAAACAGCTCTCTTTTCTCGTGTAAAGGGTGATATAGCTCTGAGGATACACGCAGAGGTACAAGATTTCAAGTCATTTGATCTATTGGAGGAATTTTTGCAGTACTTGAATGTTGGGGAAAATCATCATCTTCGTAATGATGGTAATAGTTATGCCAAGGCTGCAGATACTACTACTAGAGCATTGCAGGAGGTCAATACCAACAAGTTCGATGATGAGTATCAATATATGGAAAATCGCGCGAGGGACATTACTGCAAGCACTTACGATTTGGTAAAGCAAATGCATTTCTTGTATGTCAGGGTCGTAAAGGCTAGGGATCTTCCAGTTATGGACATAACTGGGAGTCTCGATCCATTCGTTGAGGTGAAAGTTGGGAACAATAAAGGGGTGACCAGACAAATCGAGAAGTGTCAGAATCCGGAATGGGGAACTTGTATTTGCATTTTCAAGGGAGAGACTGGAAAGCGATTTGATTGAAATCACTGTGATGGATAAGGATATTGTGAAGGATGAATTTGTGGGTAAAGTCCTGTTGGATGTTGTTAAAATCCCCGAAACCCGATATCCCTCTAGCTCCTCAGTGGCACAGATTGTTGGACAAGAAAGGAGAGAAGATCAATCAAGGGGAGATCATGCTTGCAGTTTGGAAGGGAACTCAAGCTGATGAAGCTTTCCCTGATGCTTGGTTTTCTGATGCTCGCAGCATAGACCACCAACGTCTTGGCAATACACGATCAAAAATATATTTTTCTCCGAAATTGTTTTACCTCCGGGTCCATATAATCGCTGCTCAGGACCTTGTTCCCTCGGGTAGAAGTCGACCCCTGGTAACATATGTGAAGGTGCATGTTGGGCATCAGCTGAGGGTCACTAGGCCTTCTCCGATGAGGCACATTAATCCGGAGTGGAATGAAGAATTTATGTTTGTAGCATGTGAGCCTTTTGAGGAGTCTATTGGAATCAGTGTGGAAGAAAGAATTGGACCGGGCAAGGATGAAGTTATCGGAGGTTTTGTTATATTTTTCGGGGAGGTTCAGCGGAGACTTCAAACTAAGAAGCTGGATGCTCGATGGTATGCTCTCCTCCCTCCTCCTGTGGCGGAGGAAATTGGGGATAAGAAAAAAGAGGTGGAATTCGCGAGCAGAATCTGTCTGGGAGTCTGCTTAGATGCTGGTTACCATGTTTTTGATCAGGCCACGGATTTTAGCAGCGACCTTGAGCCGTCATCCAAGCATCTGAGCAAAGATAGCATTGGACTGCTTGAAGTTGGTATTCTAAGTGCTCACAATCTGCAGCCAATGAAGAGCAGAGGTGACAGATTGACAGATGCTTATTGCGTAGCAAAGTATGGGATGAAGTGGGTCCGAACCAGAACTGTTCTTAATTCTCTGCATCCTCAGTGGAACGAGCAGTATACTTGGGAAGTTCGTGATCCTTGTACCGTAATCACGATTGGCGTTTTTGACAATAGCCAAGTCAATGGGAAAGACGATGCAAGGGACCAGAGAATTGGAAGGGTGAGAATCAGGCTTTCAAGCTTAGAAACGGATAGAGTTTACACACATTCCTATCCGCTTCTGGTTATTTCTCCGTCTGGTTTGATGAAACATGGGGAGCTACACTTGGCAATACGTTTCACGTGTACAAGCTTGGTGAACATGGTGACACGATATGGGAAGCCCTTGCTCCCAAAGATGCATTACGTTCAGCCCATATCCATCAAGCATGTCGACTGGCTTCGCCACCAGGCTATGCAAATAGTGGCGGCAAGATTATCCCGGGCAGAACCACCCCTCCGAAGAGAGACAGTTGAATACATGCTGGATGTGGATTACCATGTGTGGAGCCTAAGGAGAAGCAAAGCCAATTTCTACCGCATAATGTCTCTTCTATCTAGCGTCTCATATGTGTATAGATGGTTTGATGGCATCTGCCACTGGAAAAACCCGCCGACAACAATCCTCGTGCACGTTCTGTTCTTGATACTTGTACGCTATCCGAAGTTGATCTTGTCAGCAATCTTCCTCTGCTTTTTTGTCATTGGCTTGTTGAACTACCGGTATAGGCCTAGGCATCCGCCCCACTTGAACGCTCAACTTTCTCTAGCAGAGAACGGTCATCCGGATGAACTGAACGAGGAATTCGACGTGTTCCCAAGTTCTCAGCCAACTGTCATGGTGAGGATGAGGTACGACAGGTTGCGAAGCTGGGCAGGAAAAGTTCAGGCGGTGATAGGAGATGTAGCAACACAAGGCGAGAGGGTGCTCAGCATACTGAGCTGGAGGGATCCCAGGGCCACAGTCATATTCATAGTGTTTGCATTGATCGGCGGTGTGTTCGTGTGTGTCACTCCATTCCAAGTAGTGGCAGTGCTGTTTGGGCTTTACAATCTGCGCCATCCCCTATTCCGGCGCGGGATGGTATCAATGCCCGTCACTTTCTTCAATAGATTACCAGCCAGATCAGATTCTCTTCTTTGAGATTTGTACAATCAGGAGCTTCAATTCATCAGTAACTAGTCCCTTGAGCAGAGGCAGCAGAAGAGGGTGTTGTAGCAACTTTCTCAAACAGCTTCCTTTTCACATGGAGTGATATTTGTTATTAATATTCATTATTTTGTTGTATGAGATTGTTAATCTAATTGTGTATACTGTATATATATATATATAAGCTTTAATTGTACGTGTATTATATATATATATATGTATATATATATTTTACCCTATAAATATATCAGTTTTAATTGTGTGTTTACCTTAAACCCCTTGTATGTCTATATATATATATATATATATATATATATATATATATACTAGTAAGTAGCACGTGCCACGCACTAGAATGACATATTAATTTATTAAATATAATATAAAATAAATTTAAATTTATTTATATTTATAATAAAAACTAAATTATCAATAATTAAATTTTCAAATAATCTATAATTGTTTGATTTTTTTTAGATGTATTAAGTTTCTAATAGTTGTTAAATGTCTTATACTTGAGTCTTAAGTATTATTTCTCTAATGACATTTTTTTACTTCTGTTCACAATTTCATGCATAGAATAAATTAAATACGTAAATGAGATGAAAATAATTTTTTTTCTTGTCAAACATATATTCACTTTTATATATAATTTTTTAAATATTTTCTAAGAATTATGAAGATGTCCATTTTTTTACCAACTAAAAATTAAACATATCACGTGTAAATAGATGATAGAAATGTTAAAAGATGAATTTAAGGTGATTAATGACACAATTAAAGGCACAATACATCCAAATATAATTTGACTTACAATATTGCTCTAATTTTTATCATCTAACTTCAAAAAATAATCAATTTCATTTTTCAATTGTTAATCAAATCAATGTAGTATATTAGCAAGTCATAAATGCATAAATTAAACCACATTTTTTTTCTTCCTTTTATGCCCCTAGTACCCAACTAATATCTCAATTTTACATTTATATTTCAAACTATTTTCAATCCAATAAAAAATAACAAAAATATAATCATGAAATTACTAAATTATTTAACTTCTAATTTTTATTATTTCAAATGTATTTTAACTCTCTTTCAATAATTTTTTCTATAATTAATTGTTAAAGTATAAAAATACATTTCTCAAAAAATAAATCCTAAAGAAATAACCAAATAAAATTCTAATTCTAATTATTAAATTCAAAATAAAATCTTATAACACTGTTAAAATAAGGTTTTATCATTTATTTAATATTCCTTATAAGCAAATGAAAGTCTAAATTTTAAAATTGTGTCTCTTGGCTTCCCGTCACTATTTTAAATCCTAAAAAAATAACCAAATAAAATTCAAATTCCAATTAGTTAATACAAATTAAAATCATATAACACTATTAAAATAAGTTTTTATAATTTATTTAATATAAACAATGTGCAAATATTTAGTTAATATGTAATTAACGGAAACATTAACTGCAAGTCAATTAAAACCATTAATTCATATTATTATTATTATTATTATTATTATTATTATTATTATTATTATTATATTATATAATCAAAATATATATTTACTTTTATACCCTAATTAAAATTTAACTTTTACTTTTATATCTATACATATTTTTATATGATCTTGCATAAAATGTAGAATAAAAGTACAAAATTATTATTTCACAATTGTAAAAATATACCATTTTATTCACACTTTTAGATAAGTCATAGATAATAGATAATATGATTTATTTTTTGAGAAACGTATTTTTATGATTTAACAAATCATTATAAAAAAATTTATTGAAAGAGAGTTAAAACACTGATGAAATGATAAAATTTAGAAGTTAAATATTTAGTAATTTCATGATTATATTTTTGTTATTTTTTTACTGGATCGAGGATATAGTTTGAGATATAAATGTAAATGTGAGATATTAGTTGGGGCATAAAAGGAAGAAAAAAAAATGTGGTTTATGCCTTATGACTTACTTATATACTACATTGATTTGATTAACAATTAAAAAATAAAATTGATTATTTATTAATTGAAAATTAAATGAAAGCCAACATATGTAACTGAAAAGTTGCAATTGGGATAAAATTGAAATTAGTAAAAATATTTTGATCGTGTACATGAAATATTAGATCAATTATATATAACAATATTTTTTGATTGTGTGAATGAAATATTAGATCAATTATATGAGTAATTAATTAAAATATGAATTATAGAGTTTTGATATAATGAGCAACCATCATAAACACCTACATGGCAACAACTGACGTGTCAATCATTAATTATATATACAATGTTATTTTTAAATTATTAAATGCTAAAAACAATAAAAAAAATTCTATTTTTAAATGATAATAACAATAAATATAAAAAAGATTTAGAAGAAATGATATTTTAATATTAAAACCAATTATCAATAAAACTAATATCTATATTGTTTACATTCATTTAATTTGGTTTATCCCTTAAAACAAATCTAAATTTCAGAACCTAAAAAATAAATATCTATTACCCATTATCTATTATATATTATTTATTACTTATCTAAAAGTGTGAATAAAATGATATAGTTTTACAATTGTGAAATAATAATTTTGTACTTTTATTCTACATTTTATGTAAGATCATATAAAAATATGTAGAGATATAAAAGTAAAAAACAAATTTTAATTAGGGTATAAAAGTAAATATATATTTCGATTATATAATAATAATAATAATAATAATAATAATAATAATAATAATAATAATAATAATAATAATTAATGGTCTTATTCTAATTATTTTATTCAAAATAGAATCCTATTGCAATATTAAATAAGTTTTTATCCTTGTCAAAAAAAAAAAAAAGTTTTTGTCATTTATTTAATAGTCCTCATAAGTAAATGAATTTTTTTTTTTTTTTTTAAAAATTCAAAACTTTAAAATTTCTTGATATTAAAATAAGAATGATTCACTTAGAAAATTCAAAAATAATTTTTTTTTTCAAAAAATAAATCCTAAAAAAATAACCAAATAAAATTCTTATTTTAATTATTTAATTCAAAATAAAATCCTATAGCAGTATTAAAATAAGTTTTTATCCTTGTCAAAAAAAAGTTTTTATCATTTATTTAATAGTCCTCATAAGTAAATAAAATATTTTTTTATTTTTGAAGAAGTCTAAACTTTAAAATTGTGTCTCTTGGTATTAAAATAAGAATGATTCACTTAGAAAATTCTAAATTATTTTTTTTTCTCATGTTTTATTTATAATAACTTTAGGAATATGATGAAAATCAATTAAAATATAATGTTGTATTCAATGATTCAAAAAAAATAAATGCACCACTTTAATGAATAAGCAACACATTGATTCTTCACAATTTTAATATCCCAAATTTGACCCTAATTTTTACATCATTTTTCCACACAATGCCCATGCAATTAATACACATAATTCATACTTTTTGGGCAATATAGTAAATACACAATAAAAACTTTGTCCACCATTCATACTTTTATAGTAGAAATAGATTTTACCCTATAAATATATCAGTTTTAATTGTGTATTTACCTTAAACCCCTTGTAATTTCCCACGGTGTGCAGCAACTGTATGGCCTCATATTTAGTTTTTGTTCGGATGCATTAATTGTTTTCCAATTATTCTAATTTCGTTTCATTTGTATTGCCTTATTATTAATTGCATGTGGTATTAAATGATCCTCATACATGCATCATTTCATTGATTCGTTTTCACTCTCTCGTGGCTGGCTCTTGGTTGTCTTTTGTTTTGGATGCATGACTGATGGTCCAAGGCTTTAGTCCTGTCTGGATTCGTGTCCAGGTGGTCTTTAATTTGTTGCTGTTTGTTTCATTTTATTTTATTTTTTTTGTCTTTCTGTTATCTGCCTTTAGATTTATTGGCACGTTGTTATGTGGTTTTAGATATTTTATGTAATTCTTACTCGCATTTTGTTGATAATACTTTGTTTGTTTGTTGTTTGCTTATTTATTTCCACCCGTGTTTTGGCAACAACTCTCCCGAAGATGCATCCACTTCTGATAATACACTCTTCCATGTACTATAAAATAAATAAATAAAACGGAGCAAATGCGACCGTAGTTTTATACACTCTTCAATTTGTTAATTTTCTATTACTGTGGTAGTTTTTTAAACATCTTGAATTAAATTTTAAAAAATGTCAATCAATGATTAGTGTAACATATAATATTTTTTTGCCCAAATCATGGATCTAATTATATTTTAAAACATAAACATAATTAATGTTAGAGAGGTAACACAACAAATTATTGAACCATTAGATTAACCATTAAGATGATACCCGTAAGTAGGTTGAAATCAACCAAATGTGTTACATCACTTCGTCACAAAAAATTATTGAATAATGCTAGAGGTACAACCAATATATCGTACAACGATATTTACAACAATTATGTCGTGATATTTTGCTATTATCTCGTGAGATTTTGATATGATATCGTGACATTTTGCATTTAATGTATCGTGAGATTTGATAAATTAAAATTTTGTATTGAATTTTTTGTGGTGTAAAATTGGTTGTACAAATTTGATTGTACATGTAGCATTACTCAAAATTTGTTACATCACTTCGTCACAAAAAATTATTTCAAATTATGTCTTTTCGATTATCGTTTACGACAATATAATTCATCCAATAACTAACTACACAAGCAGAATATTGTTCTGCCACAGCCCACACTATTACAATTAATGAACATATGGTCCTGAATCCCAATGGGCTTAAAATTTGTTTGGAAAAATTGCAATTTTGATTATTTATACTTTTTAGTTCGTAATTTTTTTTTCTTTTGCAATTTTATTTATTTTTTTGATATAACATTAATTCAGTGATGATGTGAACGTGATGTGTTTAGTGTCACGTAAGTATTTTTTTAAAAAAAATTATTTAAATTGCAAAAAAAAAAAATCAAAACATAAATAACTAAAAATGAAATATGAAAACATAGAAAACTCAATCGCAAATTTACAAAATTACAAATTAAAATTACAATTTTCAACGAGAACTCAAGAGTAGTTTGAAATGGAACCAATTACGGTACATGTAAACAGAGATCAAAAGTTTTTTTAATAGCTGCACGATCTTCATAAAATCCCATACACTTTCTTGAAATAATCCCGAAGCAAAAATCTTGCATGCAAAAAACAATAAATTCTAAACATTTTCCCTTCCAAGATTTGCCATAATAAATATTGCTCAAAAAAAAAAAAAAGATCATTCATCAGAATCAAATGACACGAACTTGGAAAGCACGGTTTCCATTTTCACGTTGTTGCTCCTGGATTCTTCTCGCCGAATTCACTAATGATTCCGAACAACACTGCAACTCAATAAGTTTAAGTGAATCTATTTCTCCTATATATAACACATGGAATCTCATCGACAACCAGGCTTTCTGAGCATCGGAAAGTGCTCATTTTCCACTTCCCACTTCACCAAATAATCCAAGGAAGATCGGAAAGAAGAAACTGGCCTTCCATCGTCGTCCACTCGGAGATTCCGGCGACCCCGGTATTCGTCATCTCGAGCAGTAGTTGAAGATTTGGGAGTGACCCTATTATATTGCCTATATTGTCCCAAGGCAAAGGAACTCCTTTTAGTCTCAACATCTTGAGACTCATTGGGAATGCATATGGTTCCAATTCATGGAGGGATTACGCCAGTAGTCCGTAGAGAGTCGTAATTCTTGGAGATTTTGTAGAAGGAAAAGATTGTGGAGATGCAAATCATCCAGCTTATGACGCTCTCGAAAAACAACTTTCAGTTTCTTTAAATTTGCAAGCTATATTCCAATGGCCTCTAGGGTCATGAATTTGAAGTCGACGATTTTATCCTTATCCGGATGTAATAAATGACATGGGGTGTCAACAATCAGATGTCAAAAAAAAAAAAACTTGGGAAATCCACATATTTCACAGGGGACTGGCAACTGAGGTCCGAAATCATGTTTCTATGCACAAGATCCTCTAAATACCGAGTTATATACAAAACCAGAAACAGAGAAAAGATAATTGCATTCATTGAATTCAATATTGATTACTGTTTACAACTACCGACATCCTATTATAGAAATCTAGAACCAATGAGAAAGTGACAAATGCAAATGAAGTTGTAACAAACAAATATTCTTTGTCAGACTAAAAATCTATCCACTAAATTCTCTCAAAACATTCGGATCCAATAATATACTTGAATTGACTAACTTTACCCTTTAATACTTGCTCCATAACATACCGTTCTCCCTCATCCGTCTTCCAAGCATTTGGACGGATCATTACTCGGTTTAAGAAATCCCTCCGCAACCCACAACTTGATTAGCTTCGAAACATCGATGTTATATTAGTCCTCTGGAAAAGCTGTGATATTGTAGAGGAAATTATAAACATGGCTTTAGCCTAATAGGTAACCGATCATAGCTCAAATATAGTATCTTTGAGCATTGCAGCTCTATCGTAGGCTCCATATTGAAACATATGTGTTCCGAAATACTTTCCCACAATTCTTCTTTCGTCGTGTGGCTCGAAGAAAGGAGTAGTCCTGCGACCACCACGATCGTGAGTGGGAGTCCCCCGCAGTTTCTAGCAATCTTCTTGCCAGTTTCCACCAGTTGAAGTGGACAAGATTCTTGTCCGAAAATCTTTTTCTGCAGCAGTTCCCAACTCTGATCTTCATTCAGAAAACTCATTTGGTGAAATGGAGTGCAACAAGATCCTGCATGAACCGCAACATCTGATATCCGGTTTAGTAACCCCATGATTGGTCAAAATTAGTGGGTCCCACGTGGACCAACTGATTTTAACCAATCATAAACCGCCACATTACCCGCAGGGCATTACCCTGCGAATAGCATCTACTCAACCCTGATATCCTAGTAGTCAACAAGATCCGACTTCCACTACCTTCGTCTGGAAATATCATCCTCAGATCATCCCAAGCCTTGGTACACCATATATCATCAATCGCGACGAGATATCGCCTGCCAATGAGATTTTGGTGGATTAGTTTCGTCAACTGTGCTTCGCTCTCATCAGATTGTTCATGATCATCGGGTTTCTTGATGAGGTCATCCCAAGCCTTTGTCATATTATTTATCTATTTATTAGTTAATAATTTTAAATCAATTAAATCAAATAAATTATAATCTATTCATCAAATCAAATAATATTTTAAATAATTTTTTTTATTTATTTTTAATTAATTTACATTATATATTAATCTGCACTGTGATCCATGCGCAGATATCGAAATACTGAGAAGGCAGTGAATCCTTGTAAGCTCTTCTAGCTAGATTCGTCTTCCCGATCCCTCCCATCCCAACGATGGAGACTATTTTGAGCTTAGCTGAATCTTCACATAACCTCTCTTTAAAGTCGTATATCTCCAAATCCCACAAACATGTTCCAATTGGCGGTGATTTCGACTGCAGATGAGTGATCAACATGTGAATGAATCGAAATCTTCTGCAACATCGTCGCTGTTCTTGATCTTCATCACCACTTCCCACATAAAACTAATCCTTTCAAACGCCATGTCTAAGTGTTGATCCAAGCTCACTGGCCTCATCACAATCAGCCACGGAATAATTACTCAAATCCTCTTCGGTTCTTATTATCAGTACCGAATAGGAATACGAATCCACGAAATCTTGCGCTTCATCTGCAGCTTTCCTGATTTCATTTCTCACGTGATCATGGAGTGTTCCACGATCGAAGTTTCTCCGAATAATATTCGAGGAAACTGATAATGGAATCGACCTATTCGAGGAGGGGCGCGACTATTTCTTTGCGAAGAGGATTGATGTATTGTTCAAGATCCAAAATTGAGAAAGGGAGAGCAGTGCAGCATAAGCGGCCATTGGAGACAAAGTTTGATCCAAAATGGGAGCTAGCTAGGATACGTTGCCATGCATGCATATGATATTTAATGGACCAACTATATAATTAATTTTAATTAATATGTAATTAAGCATGTGGTAACAGCTGATAACATCGTGCCGTTGTATATTATATTATAGGAAAACGTGATTGTTTCATTTTTTATGTGTTATATATTATAGGAAATTCTATGTTTTGTGTCATGTAATTAATTTATATGTTTTTTTTTAATTTTATTGGTCTATTTACAGCCTCATTAATCTCAAATTTGAATTATTTGCATTTGTTTTTTTCACACAATTCAGTTAGATATCAATATGTCATCATTTACTTGACTAAAAACTCTTTTTCAAAGAGAGAGAAAAAATTATCAGCGGATCATTATTAATTAACTAGTAACCGTATCAAAAATGAAAATGTAATTAAAGATTAAAAAAATTATTTGGTCGTTATTATATATTTAGTGTGATTAGGTAAAAAAAAAATTGATAAAAATTGTTATATAGACAAATTCCTAATTAATTTTCCTCACAGATATAGTTCAGCAACTTAGATCTAGGGAAAATGATTTTTTGGTTCATCCACTTGTCCCCTTTTTTGTTTGGTCTATTAATTTTTCAATGTTTGGTTTTTGTATGCTAATTTTTAGTTTTCGATTATTTTGGTCCAATTGATGACGTTGAAGCTTGACATGTCAGTATTGTTCGATGTCACGTCATTGTTTTTCAATATCACGTCATCTTTTTTTATTACACGTCAGTATTTTTTGATGTCAAATCAATAGTAATCAAAATAGCTGAAAACTAAAAGTTAATATATCTAAAATAAATTTGAAAAGTTAGTGGATCAAAATTAAAAAAAATGACCAAGTTAATATTGGAACAAAAAACTATTTTCCATTGAATTTATGAGCACAACTTCTTAATTTATATTACAAATTTATTTTAATTTTTGCTAACTGAAATAGAAGTTATTAAATAATTTTTATAAATTGCAAAGTATTTCATGCACGTGCGAATCATGGATTTGATTATTGATTATCATAGAGTGATTTAGCCAGCCTCACGTGTTCAACTTCAGGGCAGGAATTAATTAAACCGAATTTAAGGGATGTCCGATTTGGGAAAATTATATTTTTATTCCTTATAGTTTACTACAATATTTTTGTGCCCTGAGTATAATTTATATAAACTTCTAAACTCCAAAAAAAAAAAAATACCAATTAGTCCTAATTACCATTAAGTTTTTAATAACTTAATGACGTACATGAATAAGTTTGTGATACTTATTAAAATCCAAGGACCAAAAATATTCATAAATAATATAGAATAAAATAATATTTAAATTTAATTTTAATTTTCCGATATATATTATTAAAATATTATAATATCTGAACAAATTTGATATACATATAATTAAACAAAATTTGAATAATTGCTATTTCAAAATTGCACACTACGTGATTACACATAATTATATTCCTGATGTGTCCCCAAGCCAAAATAGAAAATGATATTTTATTTTTATTTTTATTTTTTAAAATATCTGTTTCCACAAGATAATCTAAAAAGATGCGTAAAAATTTAAAATATCCCAAAATCAGAGAACACGGGGGTTGATTTGTTCCGTTCGAAAGGAGCAAAAAAAAAATATTTTTGGACCTTAGTTTTTTAGTTTAACTAAATATTTTTGGACATGTAAGTTTTTTTTTTTGGACTTGTAAGTTTAATTTGTATGTTGTTTTTTTTCGTGGTTATGTTATTGATTAATTCACGATCAAAAAATATTATTTATTATAATTAAGTAGGTATATTATGAGATGAGTCTTATAAATGTATATATTCGAAATAGTTGATTTGATTTATATATATATATATATATATATATATATATATATATATATATACTAGAAAAATGTACGTGTGTTTGCACGTAACAACAATTTTATTTGATTGAGATCGAAGTTATTAAATTTCGTCGAATGTTTAGCTTTACTAAAATCAAGTGAAACGACCCTGCCTCAACTTTTAAATTAAACTAAATAAAATACTAATTTTTCAAAATATTAAAATTTTTATTAAAATTTCGGCATGACCTTTCTATTTATATTACAACCAACCTGTCTCAGACAACAACCAAAATAAAAATAAAAGAGATAGACGACTGACGACACAAGAAACTAGGCCGAAACAAGAACGAGGCCCAAGAAAAAGGTTCGACATATCAAACATCCACAAAATTAGAAAAACTAATATTTACATGCCCATAAGCAATGATATCGAAACATTACATATGCATTTGACAACTAAGGAAAACAAATGATCCATAACATAGAAATTCTAATGACTATGCGGAAGACGAGCATAGGTCGGAGGGATGTGTCATGCCCGCATCGCAGTTCACTCGATAGTCTTGCCCCTCGATCTAAATGAAATACTCCTCACCTGAAAGTAGGAAGAAGTGGGGTGAGTCTAAAAGACCCAGCAAAAATATGGGGGGAATAACGAGTGCTACGTAAATACAAGCACACACAGATTAAAAATAGCTGATACTAAAAATAACTTTGTTTTGTGCCCTTACTTTAAACAAGTAAATAAATTTCAGAATGAATGAAAGAACATGAATGAAACATATGCATGACTAAGTCAAACATAATTAATGAAACTGCATAAATTGAATCTGAATCTGTAACTGTGAACTTAGATCCTTGATTGTGACTCTGTGATTTCGATCATGATCATGGCTATAGTGCACAATGCCGCAAGGAGGTCGAGATGAAACCCACCCGTACTTGCCCTCTATTGGTAAGGGAGACCAGAATAGCTCCGGCCCCACACGAACACATGCTAAGGTAAGAAAACTCATAATGAATTGGTAAGGGAGGCCAAAACGTCTTTCAGCCCCACACGAACACATGAATATGTAGTCACAACCATCTCACTTCGTTCAAAATATATTTCTTTCCTTTATTGAATATGAGACTTAGAATGCATATGTAAATATGACGTACATGTAAATGTTAATCAATAATCATGCATATGACTCACACATGGATGATCGGGACGGTGATTTAGGAAACAAACCAAAGGATGGAAAAACTAAACCATAATGTAGCGCTTAAAGACAAATTGAGTGGTTTACCCGTAAAATTCATAACTTACTCAATTCTCACTCAAAATCAGTTCCGCTCGAAACCACCACTTCCTAACGCTTAGAATTAACTTAAGAAGTCATCCTCGAATTTTATTTCCCAAGCAACCAATTTATGAAAATCGGATTTCCGGGCAGCAGCCCCTATTCCACAAAATTCTGCACGCATCTATCCGTCCAATCACCTAAAACTCAACCAAAGCTTAACCGACTTAATTCCCGCTTGAACTGACGCATTCCCAACATCCTAGACTACTTTCCGACCCGAGCCCTTGGCCAAAACCCAAGTTTAACCCCTGTTTAAAAATCGATTTCCGAACAGCCCACTCACTTCACAAAAATCTGCTCATGAATTGTTTTCAAACTTAACCAAAACTTAACTATAAATCCTCCAATCTTCCAAGTCTCTAATCACCAACATTCAATCACGTTTCCAGCCCTTACAACACAACTCAATTCGCCCTAAGCTAGCTCGAAGTCAGTCCATAATCACCATCCAAAAACCGAGTCCCTACGCCTCAAGTTCGAATACACCTCCAATCAAACTTACAAGCCCACTTCGAACCCTCCTAGGAGCAACCATGTGAACTAAAAATTTCACCCATGGTAGCTCCTAAATTCACCATCCAATCAACACAATACATCACCAAGTATACAAACCATGCCATGAAGGAAAAAATCTGGAATATATTCAAACAACAAGCCAAGACAAATTCTGAACAAAATTCGAACACAAAGCATGAAGAAAAACTGAGAAATACTCGAACAACCAGCTAGTTAAGGAAGCTGGAAATTCTCGAACACATGATATGCAAGGAATCTGGAAATTCTCGAACACCAGATATGCAAGGGAGCTGGAAATATTCGAACATACAAGCTAAGGAAGAATTCTGGAAAGAAATTCGAATCAACACTATGGAAGTTTCTGAAAAAAAAATAAACGAACCAATGCTATAAGACTATGGAAACTTCCGAACCAACAACACATGGCATCAACAATCCTCAAGCATGAAATGCAAACTGCACAAAAATTTCGAAACCAAAAACAGAAATCTCTCGGCCAAATTGCAAGAAAAGCTGAAACAGGGCACACGACATAAATAAATTTCAAAAGCTTCAAGATATGCAACACAAAATATAATAATCTACATGGTGAAGAAAGAAACCCATTATCCTTGCCTAGGCTAGAAAACCGAAATGCTCCAAAAAGCACAAGAAAAAAAACCCATTATCCTTGCCTAGGCGGTGGCGGAAAAGCTTGGAAGAATGAAGAACCCGATGGTGAGGGGAAGGAGAAGTGAGAGAGGATGTCGTAAGTGTGAGTGTGTGGCGTGAGAAATGAGTGTATCTTGAGTGTAAATTTTAGGGGTTAGGGTTATATATTAAATTGAGTGTGTAGGATATAGAAAAAAGTGCTAAGCACTTTTAGAAAGTGCTAATCAAACTTAGCAGCTTTGGGTCTTAAATTTAATTACACTTATAAAATACACAAGCTTGGGAAAAAAAAGAATTAAACACTTTAAATATTCGGATGTCACAGTAACGAGTAAAATATTTAAATAACAATCAGAATGATTAAAAAAATTTTAAACAAACTAAACAAACGTTTAAAAGCAATTTAAATAAATACACAAGCAAAAATAAAAATATTTAAAATTATTTGGACAATTAAAAGGATTTAAATAAATAATCTATAAATTTAAAATAGTTAAAAAAAATAATTTAAAATAACTAAAACCTAAACTTAGGCTATTTAAAATAAATAAGTTGAATACTCGAAATATTTAAACAAATAAACTAAATAGTTAAAATTATTTAAAATAATAAATTAAACAATTAAAATCATTTAAATATGCAAGATGAAACCTTTAAAATATTAAAACAATTAAATTTCATAATAAAAATCATTTTGACAAATAAACTTAAACAATTAAAAATATTAATTAAATAGTTAGTAAAATAAAATCATTTGAATAAATAATAAAATATTTTATTAGCACGCAATTCAAATAAGGAATTTAAATCACATAAAATTAAAAATAAAAATCCTAATATTTATTAAATTAATGCATGTGATTTAGTATATTGGATTTTAGGAGTCACATCAAGTGTTATATTTTTTACGAGCAAGTTCAAACTTCAGTCACCATGATTCAATATTTAATTAGATACTGAAGTGGTCATATGACCTATTTAAATTTATTTTTTGTTATATTTGTCGGTTTCTGATCGACGGTTTTTTGTAGTGATATTATATGTTTATGCATTGAGTTTGATTTATTTTTTAGCTAACAATTTTAAAACAATAACATAGGTTATATATTTATTGAAAAACGTAAAATATATATTTATTACAAACTGTAAGATCAAGAAATTTGTATTTTACTAAAAGCTATAGTTAGAGATAATTTTCTAACGCAAATCTTAAGACAAATATTTACAGAAAACATGTATTTCTAGAAGACCTCCAAACTCTCTCAGGGTTATGGAATTTTGAGTTTACGAAGGAAATGTTTAACTTTATTAAAATCAAGTGTTACGGGCAAGTTCAAACTTCAGTCATCATGATTCAATATTTAATTATCTACTGAAGTGGTCATATGACCTATTTAAATTTATTTTTTGTTATATTTGTCGGTTTCTGATCGACGGTTTTTTGTAGTGATATTATATGTTTATGCATTGAGTTTGATTTATTTTTTAGCTAACAATTTTAAAACAATAACAAATGTTATATATTTATTGAAAAACGTAAAATATATATTTATTACAAACTGTAAGATCAATAGATTTGTATTTTACTAAAAGCTATAGTTAGAGATAATTGTGTAACGCAATTTTATTGTGATTTTCTACTTTTTGTCACGTAATTTTTTACGAATTCATAAGAATTAACATTAATTGATTATATTAGCCAAGTATTATACTATAATACAAATATCAATATGAAACTTAGTTATAAGGGTAAATTCGCATTCAGTACCTAAACCCAAACACATATGCATGTTCAGTACCCTGTCAGAAAAATATTTGTTTGAACTTCCTGGGCCCACATTTTTTTTTCGGATGAAAATGAGTACAAAACATTGAAAATAAGGTACGAATATATTATATTCCTGTACAAAACATTGAAAATCTGGTACAAAAACTTAGATTTTGAGTATAAAATTAACATGAACATTTTTATTAATTAATAAGAAAAATATGTCATTAATATTAATATTTTTAGTATTAAAAAATCATATATTTGTACCATATCTAACACATTTCGTACTCAAAAAACATATATTAGTGCTCTATTTCTGATATTTTGTACTCATTTTCATCAAAACATACAATTTGTCATTAATGTCAATATTTATCTATATATTTGAGTACTAAAAAATCATATATTTATACCAGATTTTCAATGTTTTGTACTGGGATATCATGTATTCGTACCTTATTTTCAATGTTTTGTACTGATTTTCATCCGAGAAAAAAATGTGGGCATAGGGAGTTTAAACAAACATTTTTCTGACGGGGGACTGAACATGTATATTTGTTTGGGTTTAGGTACTGAATGATACTTTACCGTAGTTATAATCATACTCTTTATGTCTCACTTATTTAAACTATATTTATTTTTTTATTTGTCTCAATTATATATATAGTTTAGTTCTCATTTTAAATATCATATGTCCTACTCTTTTAAAATACTTTCTTAATATGTATGTGAAAATACAAACAAGCCTAAATACGTGGGCCGAAATTACTATATTTTTTTTACCTTGGATAAGAAAATATTGATGTTGTTGATTACATTTGTAGTCCCTAAAATTTTCAAAAATATTATACAAAAATATTGATTATTAAATGAAAAATGATAATAACTAAAGTTCCACTTTTATTTCATATTAAATATCATATGTCATATTCTTTTACCAGTTTATTTCTATTAAGTTCATATTATTAAATACTTGTATAATTATTTTATTTTAGTATTATTAAATGGTTTTATTAGCCAATTATTATACTGTAGTATAAATATCAACATAAAACTTAATTATAATCATACTATTTATGTCTTACTTATTTAAATTACATTTATTTTTTATCGGTTTCAATTATATAGTCTAGTTTAATATTAAATATCATATGTCCTACTCTTTTAACAATTTATCCCTATTAAATTCATATTATTAATTAACTACTTGTATAATTATTTTATTTTATTATAATTTCATTAAATAGGGGCATTTTGAACACTTTCTTAATATATATATATATATAAATATATATATATATATATATATATATATGTGTGTGTGTGTGTGTGAAAATACACACAAGACTAAACACGTGAGACGAAATGAGTATATTTTACTTCGAATAAGAAAATATTAATATTGTTTATTACATTAGTAGTCCTTACAATTTTGAAAAATATTAAACAAAAATATTAATTATTAAGTGAATAATGTTAATAAATAAAGTGTCACTTTTATCATATTAAATATCATATGCCATATTCTTTTACCAATTTATCTTTATTAAATTCATATTATTAACTACTTGTATAATTATTTTATTTTATTAAAATTTTATTAAATAAGGGTAAAATGAAAATTTCTTTATAAAATTTACTTTTTCAAACAGTTTCTTAATATATATGTGAAAATACACACAAGCCTAAATAAGTAGAAAAAATTAAGTATAATTTTTATCTTGGACAAGAAAATATTGATGTTGTTGATTACATTTGTAATCCCTAAAATTTTCATAAATATCACAAAAAATATTAATTATTAAATAAAAAATGATAATAACTAAAGTGTCACTTCTATAAATATATATATATAGATATAAACAAATAAATAAATTAAGACATATTTCAATTAATATAATAAATTTTTAATTTAAGAAATGAATTAAATTTAACAATTAATCTAATTTGAATAATAAATCAATGGAAACAAAATTAAGATAAATTTCAATTAATAAAATTTTAAATTTAAGATATGAATTAAATATTAACAATTAATATACATTGAATAAATAAATTGACAAAAATTAATTACTCTTGACTAATCAAGAAAATAAAATGAAAAACTAAAAACATCGGAAATGAAAAAAAATGTTTAATTAATAGTATTTAATATAAAGAATGGAAAATTAAAAAAATTCACAATTAAAACTAAATAAAAAATTATAATAACTAAAGTCTGCACTCGAGTTCATCTCGATTTGATGGTTGGATTTGATGAGTACTTGATGCAGATTGTGGATCAACTTACAGGGGATTCATCTGCACTCGAGTTCATCTCGATTGTCGGGATGGGAGGTATCGGTAAGAGTACATTAGCAACTCATGCTTATAATCATCCATATGTTGTACATCACTTTGACGTCCGTGCTTGGGTCACTGTATCTCAATCATATAACATAAGAGATATCATGTCGAGTATAATGGACTCGATGAATAAATTGCCTAAGAGTACTGATCAATTAGGACTTGATGTGTACCAAAACTTGAAGGGTCGAAGGTACCTCATCATAATAGATGATATTTGGGATATTAAGGCCTGGGATGACCTGAAAAGGATGTTTCCAGATGACCAAATTGGAAGCCGAATCATCTTGACCACTCGGATAGCCGATGTGGCTGCATACTAGTCCTTCTGGGGCTCTTCATCAAATTTCTTTACAAGAAATCGGAAAGACAATTGCACAAAATTGTGGGGGACTTCCCCTCTCTGTTGTGGTAATTGGCGGATTGCTCTCAAAGTTAGAGATGAGACAAGAGGTGTGGCGATCCGTTGCTGAAAATGTGACTTCGTTTGTGTTTTCAAGTGACGACCGATGCTCGGCTATGCTAAGACTAAGCTACAACTACTTGCCTCAATATTTGAAGGCATGCTTCCTTTACACAGGAATTTTTCCCAGAAATCATGAGATTAGTGTTTCCAAACTCACCATGATGTGGGTTGCTGAGGGTTTTCTGGGACAAGCTCATGGTCGAAGCTTAGAAGAGTCGGCAGAGAGGTGTGTGGAAGACCTCCTTGATAGAAGCCTGATTTTGAAGTCTCAGAACAACTCTCAAGGCAAAATCAAAGCTTTCAGGATCCATGACCTCTTACTCGACTTCTGCATAGAATAAGCAAAGCATGAGAAGTTCCTTCAAATAATAGAAAGTCCTGCGCATCTACCTTCGACAAGTAGTACAGCAAGTGAGCGTCGTCTAAGCATTCGAGTTCATGTACTGTTTGAGCACAGTCGGTTTAATATTGACTCCATGTCATCCACTTCGTATGTTCGCTCGCTTGTTTCTTTGGGACTATGGCCACCTTCCTCAGATTTGTTCTTAAGATTCAAACTTCTTAGGGTACTACATGCTATTGAAGTAGCATTTTCTCAATTTCCATGTCAAGTTATGGAGCTTTTGAATCTACGTTACATGGCTTTGTGTTGTAATGGGGATATACCAGCATCAATAACTAAGCTGTGGAATCTCCAAACTTTAATTATGGTTCCAGTTTTGGGTATGTTTGGGAAAAATTACTTACCTGTGGAAATCTGGATCATGTCACATTTGAGGTATGTAAGGTGTTACGGACCTAATTTTCTTGATCCTAGAGCTGCCAAATTCGACATTTACAGAAAACATGTATTTCTAGAAGACCTCCAGACTCTCTCAGGGTTATGGAATTTTGAGTTTACAGAGGAAATGTTGCGGAGGATTCCAAACATCAAGAATATCGACGTTTACTATGATTCTCACCGTTTGATAGAAAACGAATGGTCATACTACCAACTTGAGAATCTTGGCAACCTGCGTCAGCTCAAAGCATTGAAGATATGTGCATTTCCATACCCAAGTTGCTCGGTAAAGTCGAAATTCGCCGTTCATTTTCCAGCATCGCTTAAAACTTTAACTTTAAGTGGGGTTAGAATTCCATGGCATGAACTGACAATTATAGGCTCGTTACCCAATCTTGAAGTTCTCAAACTGAAGGATAACGCGTGCGTAGGGACGGAGTGGGAACCAAATGAAGACGAGTTCTGTCAACTAAAAGTTTTGGTACTTGAAAGTTTGGAGTTGGAGCATTGGAGAGCTGAGTCTGATCACTTTCCAAGCCTCCAGCGCCTCATCATTCGGATGTGCTACAGTTTAGTCGAGATACCGTCCGGGTTGGGAGAAAGCCCGACGCTTGCCACAATTGGCTTGGATGAGTGTGAGGATTCCGTGTGGGATTCAGCAAACGAAATACGGAAGACACAACTTAGCTACGGAAACGATGATTTTCAAGTTAGTAATGTGCATTCTGACAAGAGGTATTTTATAGGGCATGTGGATAGGCTTGTTAAAAACAAGCGCTTATAAGTTGTTTGGAACTTTTTTTTTAAAAAAAAAATGTTTTTTTTAAATTTCTTTTTAATAATTAAAAATATGTTGATATATTTGATATTATAATAGAAAAACGTACGTGTGTTGCACGTAACAACAATTTTATTTGATTGAGACCGAAGTTATTAAATTTCGTCGGAAAACAGCTTTATTAAAATCAAGTGTTATATTTTTTACGGGCAAGTTCAAACTTCAATCACCATAATTCAATATTTAATTAGCTACTGAAGTGGTCATATGACCTATTTAAATTTATTTTTTATTATATTTGTCGGTTTCTGATCGACGGTTTTTTGTAGTGATATTATATGTTTATGCATTGAGTTTGATTTATTTTTTAGCTAACAATTTTAAAACAATAACATATGTTATATATTTATTGAAAAACGTAAAATATGTATTTATTACAAACTGTAAGATCAAGAGATTTGTATTTTACTAAAAGCTATAGTTAGAGATAATTGTGTAACGCAAATCTTTTAGATCGTATCGCAGTTCAAACAAACACATGTTTCAATTGTTCAACCCAAGGAAAGAATTATTGCACCCAAATAATCACCTTATCAAGAATTGTGATTTCAATCAATATGAATCGAAACTACGAGCTTCACTCTGATATTAATTGTATGACCGAACACGTCTCGCTTTACCAAAATTTATAGCTGATGGTAACAATACGACTCAAAATTTTAAGCAATACAAAATCTCAAGCGTCATGTTTCAATTAATGCTCTCAGAGACTATTATTGCACCCCCAGCATAAACAATTTATGTTAAATGATAATTTTACTTATATTGATTTTAAAAAAACAGTAATATTTGACAATTCAATAATGTTCGAATTCTTTTCAGCATTTTTACGTCGTACCAGTATTTTTTTTTATAAATTAGTATTTTTCAGTTCCATGTCCCCTATTAGACCAAAAGTAGCCGAATTCAAATTTAGTGTATCACAAATAAACTTTGTAAACTTTAGTGGACCAAATCATAATATTAAATAAGTTAGTGAAAAAAAAAACTATTTTTTCTTTATTAAAAAAGCTTTATTTAGAGATGAATTTTGATCTTCTATTGATAAACTAAATATATATCATGTATTATTTTTTTCTCTGATAAACCATGTTAATCATTAGACAATTGTTGTATCTTGACTTACTACATTAATTTATTTCAGATAAATAATTTTTTGATTCATTTACTTGTCCAAATTTGAGTTTTAATCCATTGAGTTGTAAAATTTGGTTTTGGTGCACTAACAATTAATTTATGACTATTGTTAGTCCAATTGCTGACGTGATTTTTGACAATTAAACAACGCTCGATCTCAATTTTTGAATTGAATATGTTTTTATTCTTAATTTTCTTCAATAATAATCCAATTGTGTTGTTTTCATTTTGATATACATATAAAGTACATGTTGGTGTGCATGATAATTAATATATAGTTTTTAAGAATAGTATGTTTAGGTACCGTTTGGTACAAGTACAATTAGTACTTGTACAACTTATCTTATCAAATCCCGCGTTCTTCTCGTCATATTATTTATCTATCTATTAATTATTTATTTTACATCAATCAAATCATTAATCATTTATCTTACATCAATCAAATCATTGAATTTAAATTACTATATTACCCTTATAAATAATATTATTCATATTTTATTTATTCTCAAAAGGACAAAATGATAATTTATATTTTTAATGTAAAATTCAATCAATCAAATCCAATAAACTATAATCTATCAATCAAATCAAATACTAATTTAACTATCATTTTCTATTTATTTTATATTACATTATATTACTTATCCAAATATTATTTATCCTATCCTCGAACCAAACTTAGCCTAAATATATTATTTGCAATAAAAATTTGAGTGACAAAAAAATGTAAAGAAAAAATATTTTTTAAAGAATGAACAATCATATTTTAAACAAGTTAAATTTTTTTATAATCAATCATTTCTAAGATTTAAGTAACTTAGATATAAGAATAACTTGTTTGACTTAAAATCGATTTGAATTTTGTGTGATTTTCTACTTTTTGTCACGTAATTTTTTACGATTTCATAAGAATTAACATTAATTGATTATATTAGCCAAGTATTATACTATAATACAAATATCAATATGAAATTTAGTTATAATCATACTCTTTATGTCTCACTTATTTAAACTACATTTATTTTTTATTTGTCTCAATTATATATAAAGTTTAGTTCTCATATTAAATATCATATGTCCTACTCTTTTAACAATTTATCCATGTTAAATTCATATTATTAACTACTTGTAAAATTATTTTATTTTATTTAAATTTAATTAAATAAGGGCAAAATGAGAAATTCTTTTACAAAATTTATTTTACAAACACTTTTTTACCTTGGACAAGAAAATATTTATGTTGTTTATTAATTCTTTTAAATTTTCATATTCTTTTACAGATTTATCCCTATTAAATTCATATTATTAACTATTTGTATAATTATTTTATTTTATTAGTATTAATTGATTATATTAGACAAATATTATACTGTAATAAAAATATGAACATAAAACTTAGTTATAATCATACTCTCTATGTCTCACTTATTTAAATTACATTTATTTTTTATCTGTCTCAATTATATAGTCTAGTTTTCATATTAAATATCATATTTCCTACTATTTTAACAAATTATCCCTAAAATTCATATTATTAACTATTTGTATAATTATTTTATTTTATTAAACTTTCATTAAATAAGTGCAAAATGAGAAATTTTTTTACAAAATTTACTTTTTCAAATACTTTCTTAATATGTATGTGAAAATACAAACAAACCTAAATACGTGGGCCGAAATTACTATATTTTTTTACCTTAGATAAGAAAATATTGATGTTGATTATTACATTTGTAGTCCCTAAAATTTTCAAAAATATTAGACAAAAATATTGATTATTAAATGAAAAATGATAATAACTAAAGTTCCACTTTTATTTCATATTAAATATCATATGTCATATTCTTTTACCAGTTTATCCCTATTAAGTTCATATTATTAATTACTTGTATAATTATTTTATTTATTAGTATTAAATGGTTTTATTAGCCAATTATTATACTGTAGTACAAATATCAACATAAACTTAATTATAATCATACTCTTTATATCTTATGTTGGAGATCAAACCCAAATAGTTTCGGTGATAGCAAGTCAAAACAAAATCAAGTAATAAAATAATTTAAAGACTAAAACTATTCGGACTTTTCCAGATCAAATATCTGAGAACTCAAGCGAATCAAGTATTATGCCAGATCGATTGGAGTATAAATAGCCAGAACAAAGTGCCCGATGTCCAGATCAATCGAGAAGACTCTCAACGGACCTTTACAGATCAATCAATCAGATCGAAAGCCCCAATCAACAAGATCTAAAGCTTGACTTCAAAGTAACCGTTGCTGAACTTATTGAAGAAAAGACAAAATTATTTAATGATATCATTGAACGATGATCTGCCTCCATTAAAGTCAAGATTTGTGTACTATCTTTTGAAGATATGTTGGCGGCTATTTATCACAGATTTTTTGGCAGCTCATCTTCAGAAGTTGTTGGTGGCTCAACGGCTACCTATGATAATTATAAATACTCAAACATTTTGAAGATTCTAAAAGAGACCAAGAGTGAAAAACACAAGCTATCAAAATTGAAGTTCATTCAAAAACCCTTTCACTCAATATAACTCAGATACCCTTTTCATCAGATGAAAGCCTCGACATTCTGAGTTAGATAATATCTCCAGATCGATCAAACTTCAAAAGAAACATATACGAAATTGATCCAGATCAAAGTCATTCACAGCCAATCAAATCAAAACACATAAACACATTTTGTAGTTGTTTTGTGTAACTCAAAGCAGAAAGTTCGATCTGCTTCGAGAGGAAGTATTGCTAGGAGTTCTTATTTAGGCATTGGATAAGTCCTAGATTGGATTGGATTTGTACAAAGCCTTGTATAAATCAAAGTCTTTTAGTGGAATCCTTTTGAAAACAGAAGAAGGGGTGACGTAGGAGAATTCATCTCCGAACATCCAAAAACAATTTCATCTGTTTATTTAATGCACTTACTATATTTTATATGCCTTAACGTTACATACATTCAATCTGCGAGAAATATTTCTTCCGCCTGACTATTCCTCAGATCTTTCGAGCAGATCAAAGTTTTAAGCAACAAAACTTCTGTCTGATTTTAACAAATCAGATCGAAGACTCTTTAAATTTTAAAATAGTGTATTCACCCCCCTCTACACTTATTTTCGATCCTAACAAGTGGTATCAGAGAGGTTCTTGCTTATCACCTGAATCGTCTCTTAGACTATGACATCTTTAGCTATGACATCGTTTAGTAAAATTCCTATGTATTCAAAAGAAGATTATGATGACTGAAAAATTCGTATGCAGGCACATTTATCAGCGCTGGATGATGATATGTGGTTCGTAGTAATAGATGGACCAATGAATATTATGAAAGTCAACACTGCAGTTGCTATCACTGAAGGTGCTCCACAGATGATAGAAAAGCCTCGATCTGCATGGACTTCTGAAGATAAAAGGAAAGCTAATCTTGACAATGTAGCCAGAGACATACTATACAAAACTCTGGACAAGAACATGTTTAGCAAGATCAAAAGCTGCACTACTGCCAAAGAAATATGGAAAAAACTCACTCAACTATGTGAAGGAAACGATCAAACAAAGGAAAACAAACTCATGGTGGCCATTCAAAAGTTTGATAACATAAAGATGAAGCCAGGAGAAACAATGAATGAATTTGATGAAAGATTCAGCAGCATTATGATCGAGCTAAATGCACTTGGAAAAAGCTACAGCAACCGTGAAGTAACACTCAAAGTTATGAGAGCTCTACCACGAGAATAGGATGTAAAGACAGTATCAATGAGAGAATCCAAAAACCACAACAAGATCGAACTACATGATCTATTTGCTGATCTCAAAGCTTATGAGTTTGAGCTGGGAGTTCGAACTGAAGAAGACACATCAACATCACAAGTCCCTAAAGCTCTCACTGCTGCAGAAGAAATTCCATCAACCAAAACCGCAGAACAAATCAGCAGTGATATTTGTTAAGAAGTTTGGAAGATTCATGAGGAAGAATCACAATAACTTCCAAAGAGTAAACAGATCAAGCTTCAAATCAAAGGAACCAACTGAAGAAAATCGAGCATGTTACAATTGTGGAAAAGAAGGACACTTCATAGCCGATTGTACCAAACCTAAAAAGGATGAGAAAAGAACATCTTACAAAAAGAATTCAAAAGAAGAAAGGAAGAGATTCAACAGGAAGAAAGAACAAAAGGCCCTATTAGCAGATGAAAGTGTTGGAAAACTGGCGTTCAGATCAATCACGATTGATACCCGGTGCAGCGGAAGTTTAAAAATTTTATTATGGAACAATTCCATAGTGTGGGTATCAACCGTTTAACGATTAAATTATAAGTGTGTGTAAAATTAAATAACAATTATGTAATTTTTACCTTCAATCTCGAAGCGAGATTATTGGACACCACACAGATTTCTCTGCGCTTCTTGTATCTCCCTGGAACTGATGAACAAGCTTTCCTTCAATCAGGTCCACGAATGGAGGTTTAATCCCTCTGATAGATTGCACTAGAAAATCTATCAGAAGTTTTCTACGAAAAGAATAAACGAATTTGATTCGCTATTCCAGACTGCAATTCAAAATCACAGACCGGAATTTCTCACGCAGAGAAGGGAGGGGGGCGGCCGAATTTCTTTTGAGAGAGAGCTAGGGTTTTCGATTTTCTGTCTCTCAAATTATGACCAGTTGTGTGTAATTTCTGTACTGCAATAACTTATTTATAATGCAGGCCACTAACACCTTAGGGCCCATTAGTCATAAGTTGAGGCCCGACAAGCAAATCCCGCATGTTCAGAAATTAATATAAAATTCATCGTGACTCCGATTGATAAACCGATTTTACCAATGTGCACAGAAACCATTTCTGCACATTTTAAAGTCAAGATAAATTTTCCTGAATCCGAATTCAGTGGTTTCCAAAAATGTACATCCCTATGTCATTTTAGGAAATCCTACTCCCTTACTCTTATTTAAGAAGTCCAACTTCTTTATTCATTAAATTTAACTCTTTAAATTTAACTATCTCAACGGGGATTAAAACTCCATTACACTGTGTGACCCTCAATGGTTCAGGGATACAGCTAGCCGTGGGCTCACAACTCCTTGTGACTCGGAACAACGATTTCCGACTTGCCCAACGAATCATGGTAAAGCGCCTAGCAACATCGCCCCATGATTCCCTAGGTATCACTGATAGTGCCTACAAGAACCAGTAGATTTTGGTTAGCGTACAGTACGGTCCCTTCATCCATATATCCCGATCGAATCAACAACCATTGGTATATCGAGAGTCGCTCAAGATTCGATAACTATGCAATACATCTTGAAGATCAAATTAGTGACATCGCATGTGCTACTAAGAAACCATTTCTTAAATCACATCAAGTACTCTGGCCAGAGATTCGTCACACTAATATCTCCTCAGATCGCATAGGATATCCACACTCGCAAGTATGTGGTGAATCCTTGACAACAAAGCATCGACTCCTATATGTGTTGTAACTGTACCCAATCCCGACACCTGATGACCCCCATAGAGTCGGTAAACGAGTCAAAGCACAGTACTAGCATATAGAGTCTCCATGATGTTTCAAGTAGTAAGGACTAATGGTGTACAACCAAAACCGCGGACTTTATCCACTCGATAAGTGATAACCACTTGGAAAGTCCGGATAGGGTAGTTCGATTATTCATCCTATGAAAATCCATTTGCATGCTTCGAACATCTCCATGTTCCCTACCAATGAAACGTGGTACTCCGCATCGCAAATGCTAGTCTCAAACTCGAGTGATCCTTATCCTTATTATCGGACGGCTCAATCGACTAGGAACAGTTTAGAATATACAGTGACTATAAGATGTATTTCATGATAGACATCCCCATGTTCTACCACATCTTATATACACTATAGTATATTCAAGGTCTTTATCAAAACAACAATAGTATATCATAATATAACAATATGAAGAAAGATAAAGTCATTGCCATTAATAAAAGTGTAAATTACATTAAACAAAAGATCGTTTGTACAAAGAGTCATCAAAGCCCATAGCCACAAGTTGGCTCACTGGGCACCCACTCTTTGAGAAAGCAACAGCAAATGGGCTGAATCGGACTCCACTTCATCTGATTCAGAAACATCATCAAGTGAAAGTGAAGATGAAGCTACCAAATGTCTTATGGCTAATGAAGCTGATATTCCAGATGATGGAGAGGTACTTGACTTTACTTCTGATGATTTAGTAAAGAAGATCTTATTAATGCATTAAATGAGATGGTTAATGAATATCGCATGCTATCTCATAAGTTTGATGAGGTCAGAACAAATGGAAAGAGCTCAATAGACAAGTCAGATCAAAGTAACTCAGATGAGTACACTGGATCAGACAGTCTAAAAACTCAATAAGTTTGTTAATGACTGAGAACACTAATATGAAAAGTCAGCTTCAAGTAACTCTATCTGAAAATCAGAGATTAACAGATTTAGTAAACTCTTGGAATAAAGCATCGATTTCTTTAGATAAACTTACCGAAATGCAAAAGCAAGCTGGAGATAAATCTGGATTAGGCTACAGAATGAATGAAGGAAGTTCATCTATCTAAACTACCCAATCTTGCCTGGATAAAAATAACTTTAAATCCTTGAAGTTTGTGAGATCCAGCACGATATATGAACCAGATATTCCTATGACATATTCAATACCTCAACAGAGTAAACTCTTACATAGAGGGCTGGGATATGTTGAGCCAAACAGATCTAAGTCTCGATGGACTAAACCTAGATTAAATTGGTCTGGATATGGTCTTGAAAGGCAAAGAACTCCATCTACTCAACATATACCACATTTTAATAACTCTTATAGAAAGTATTGGAAGTCAAACAGGAACAATCAATATGATCACTATACTTGGCATACACAGCACAATGCACAAAGATCATTAGATAAATCAGTTATCCCAAAAGGAAGACATCATGGAAAGCCTGTAAGAATAATACAAGTGTGGATTCCAAAGGGATTAATCCACCGTGGACCCAAGTAGGAATAGGGACCAAAGTTATTTTAATTTACTTTTGCAGGTAAATAGAAACGAACTCATTAAGCAAGCAGTCTGGTATTTGGATAGTGGATGCTCAAGGCATATGACGGGACTATGTTCCAGGATTAGGACCTAAGATTACCTTCGGAGATAATTCTAAAGGTACAACCATGGGTAAGGGTAAGCTTATCCATGGAATTATTCGCATTAAAGATGTATTACTTGTAGAAAATTTAAAATATAATCTGATTAGTATTAGTCAATTGTGTGACTACGACCACTGTGTAGAATTTCAAAAGCACACTTGCATTGTAAAAGATCAATCTGGACTAATCATTATGACAGGTGAAAGAAGGGGAAATACTTATAAGGTAAATTGGTCGGATCAATCACCTACTACAGTCTGTCTGGTAACAACAAAGATGAACCAAAATTGGTTATGGCACAAGAGACTGAATCACTTGAACTTCAAAGCCTTAGCCAATCTGAGTAAACATGAATTGGTTACAGGTCTGCCTAAAATCGAGTTTTCAAAAGATAAAGTGTGTTCTGCCTGCCAACTGGGTAAGCAGATCAGATCAACTTTTAAAAACAAAGGATGTAAATCTTCTTTCAAAAGTTTAGAACTATTGCACATGGATCTTTTTGGTCCTATACCAGTAACAAGCTTAGGGGGAATGAAGTACACCCTAGTTATTGTTGATGATTTCTCGAGATTCACTTGGGTGATATTTTTAAAATCCAAAGATCAAACTGTCACTCAATTGATTAAACTTCTTTTAAGACTTTAAAATGAAAAATCTCAATCGATTGATAAAATTAAAAGTGACAGAGGAACCGAGTTTATAAATCAACCTTTATCTACTTATCTTGAAAATCATGGAATCAAGCATGAGTATTCCGCAGCTAGAACGCCACAACAAAATGGTGTTGCAGAAAAGAAAAATAGAACTCTAAAAGAAACTGCTAGAACAATGATTGCTGATTAAGGTTTTTCACAAAAGTTTTGGGCAGAAGCTGTAAACACAGCTTGTTATACTCAGAACAGATCAATGATTAATAAGAAAGTTGGAAAAACACCTTATGAGATCTGGTATGGTAAAGTTCCTGTGATATCTTATTTCAGAGTTTTTTGCTGTAAATGTTTCATACATAACAATGGTAAGACTCATCTGACTGCACTTGATGTCAGATCAGATGCTGGGATATTTCTTGGTTAATCATCTGTTAGTAAATCATATAGAGTATTTAATACTAAATCTCTAACAGTTGAAGAATCAGTTCACAATGTGTTTGATGAAACATCTATTACTAATGAATCTCCAAGTTTAAATGATCTTAGTAACAGAATAGAAGATTCAAAGCTTGACACAGATGATGAATACGAGATCCAGATCATGCAGAACAGAGAAATTCAATGTGAACCAGATCAGGTTGAAGAACAGAGACCAGAAGAACCACCAGTTAATAATGAAATTCCAATGAACACAGACCTTGTTCAACCTCTTAATGATCAAACTCAACAAGGGAATACAGATCACCTTGGTCCATATTACAGATGGTCCAAGACTCACCCACCAAGTTTGGTAATAGGTAATCCATCTGCACCGCTAAGAATCAGAGGTCAGATGATTAATGAATTCTTGCATGCTGCTTTCATTTCTCATATAGAACCTAAGAGGATAGAAGAAGCCCTTCTTGACAGTAATTGGATAGAAGCTATGCAAGATGAACTAAACCAATTTGAAAAAAACTCTGTCTGGCACTTAGTTCCTAGGCCCTCAGATAAGTCTATAATAGGAACTAGATGGGTATTTAAAAATAAACTCAATGAAAGTGGTACTGTAATAAGAAATAAGGCTCGCTTAGTAGCACAGGGCTACAGACAAGAAGAAGGTATTGACTTTGATGAAACAATTGCTCCAGTAGCTAGACTTGAAGCTATTAGAATTTTTCTTGCTTATGCTGCTTTCAAGGACTTTAAGGTATTCCAGATGGATGTTAAGAGTGCGTTTCTCAATGGTCTTCTTCAAGAAGAAGTATTTGTTGAACAACCCCCAGGTTTTGAAAGCAAAACTTATCCAGATCATGTGTTCAAACTGGATAAAGCTCTTTATGGATTGATCGATTGTATCAACCTCACAGCTATCCAATCAATAATGTTTATGATCTGATAAAGATAATTTGCATATCTAGAGGATTGCAACAATCCTTCTTGAGATTCTCAAAAGTCTATCATATTTACCCTGCTTTTAATACCAACTTATATTCTATGCAGGAAATTAATTAGTTGAACATCTATTTCGCAGACAGCATGTCCAATCACAAATAGTTATTTTTGTGTTTATGTATACAATATCTTGCTCCGAACCTTTCAAATATTATCATTACCTCATGCATTCAATTTATTGTCTGTTCATTTATTTTTCTTCTGACAACTCAAATGTTTGATCTGCCTAAGATGAAGCGTTTATAAACTTTCATCTGGGACAAACTAATCTGATCTTTAGTAGCTTTTCACAGTTTTATTATGTATTATATGTTACTTCATTTCGTTTAAACTTACTGAACAGATGAAAGATTTTAGCAAAATACTTCATTTCATAAACTTCGGAAGCTTACAAGATACAACATCTTCACATACCTACCCTAATCACCTAGAGTATCTCGTATGGGACCCCAGACTCTCTTTCTCACATCAGCATCAAGGCTCCACAGGTTCAATCACTCAATCAGGGCTGGATCGAATTACCTACCCTTGTACTCATCTGCATTAATCAGATGAGTAAGAACCTTCACCTATTTCCTATACATCAGAAAGGACACCCCCTGATGTGTAAGAATCTCATTTACGGTGATGGCACCCAGCAACTCCATATACATTTCCTTGTGATACTCTATCTCACAATCATCCTCATATTTGCGTGGAGGAAATGGAGCTTGTTGATACATCCGTATCTCCTCAACCTTGAACCAAAGCCTCATCACCCATTTAAGGACGAACTCTTGCATCTCTTCCTTAAACTCTTCAACAGATTGATCGGAACTCATGACTCTCTCTTGCCTTGAAATTACGAACGGTTACTCGGACCTTTCATCTGAGTGTCCTATTTATAAAGGGAAGTTTGTTTGTTGTTTTACATTCCCGAGGAATTATTAAAATATTATTTTATTTGCCGCGTGCTTGACATATCTCTCAGCCGCATTTTATTTGAATTTGAATCGTTTATTACGTCATGTGCCACGTTTTTTTTTAAAAAAAAACAAACTTATCGGATTAAATTCTTCTTCGCTCTCTTAAAATTTCTACGAAGCCCTAAATCGTGTTTTGAAAGAACAGATTACTCGCATTCGAATCTTTGATTTTTGCAGGAACAACATGACACCCATAACCCAAAATGTTCTTCTAGTTGATTTCCACACCGTATTCGATCTTACAGATCAAGGAATGGTGGACATGTTCAGAACAATAGAAGCATCTGGGCTGCAGAAATTTCTTGAAGGAGGGAAATCGCTATACAAGCAGGCTTTGCCCAAATTCTTTCAGACGGCCAAATTTGAAAATGAAGTTATTTTTGCAACCTTGGGTGGAGAATCAGTTCAAATTACATCTGCTTTATTCACCATCTCATTCAATCTACCTCAACAGGGCATCATTGATTTCTCAACTATCTCTGGCGAAACAAAGCAACAGATGAAGAGGATGTACTCTTTGATAGACAAGCCAGTCCGCATTCCTTGCAAGAAGAAGGAATTAAAGCTGGAATTCAGAATCTTGCACGACATCGTGGCCAAGTCTCTTCTGGCCAAAGCAGGTTCTTTTGACGCTATTACATCTGAAAAATTTGATGTTATGGTTGCTATCTCTGCTGGTATTTCTGTAAACTGGTCTGCTGTTCTGTTCAAAATCCTATATGCTATGGTAACTGCTACTGCAGAACAATCCCAGGGATTCGCAGTTCAGATCGATGAAATATTTAATGATCTGAATGTCCATGTGGGACCCTCTTCTCCAAGTCATCCGCACAAGACTCTGAATGAGAGGGCAATTGAAGTTTATAAGGCTAAGCAATTAATAGTCTTCAAACATGGCTCACCTCACTCAGATGAAATTAAAGATATTACTCTTTCGGGTGAAAGCAAACCTCTATTAATCGAAGGTGCTAAGGAAATATCATCGCCCAAAAAGGCTACACCAAAGAGAAGATCATCGACAAAGAGAAAGGTGATTATTCACTCTTCTGACTCAGAGACATTAGAATCAGATCAAGTGATTCTTGCAGATATTATTGTGCCACATTTTCAAAAGAAACGAAGGACCTTCAGACTCCCCCCTAGAATCCCTATGCCTACTCAGACTGAACCAGTTCCCGCAGTACCTATTTCTATGGTTGAACATATAGTCTCTCCAGTATCTCAGATGAATATCCCTGCCTTCTGCTCTGGATTTTTCAAACAACCCGATGATGTGTCAAATACACAGTCAAAGACTCAACGTCTCATTGATCTGACTGCTGATCGTATTATCAAGCATGTCGATATAAAGATGAAGATCTTTGATAAATGAATATTTCATCGCACTGAGGATCACTTCACCAATATTAGAAATTTGAACAAATTGGAAAGCATTGCGTCTCTTTAAGAAAGTATTCTTGAATGGGCTGAGACTCAAGTTATTTCTCGAGCTCTGGAAAGAAGAGAGTTTGTAAAACTCAGGCTTCAGGAGAGCATTCTTCGATCTCATATTTGTATACAGAGAGCAAAGCGTCATCCCAAAAGTTTGAACATTTTTTATATCTCTGCTGCACTTACTAAACTGGAGAAGGACGCTCATCTGCTAACTACTAAGGCAAATGTAATGAGACAAGATTTTCTTCTGGAAGCTCCAATCAACGCACGGGCTTCTTCATCTGATATGTGTCCTGAGATAGATGATTTGAATTTATCGGATGAAATCAGTCTGTCTGCTGATCCAACTTCACCAACTGTCTCACCTATTAGAGTTGTCTCTCTTCCAGAGACGTCATTAATCAGTGATGTTGCTCCCTCAGATCAATCTGCCCAGGAATTTTTGTCTAAGGAACCACCGACTTCTTCTCAACTTTTAGATGCGTCAAGTGATCAGTTTGACCACTCTGTACACCCTGATTTTGAAAAAGAAATAGAGATACCACTGGCTACATCAACTGTTCCTACAGCCTTTCCAGATGACACTCTTTTGTCTACAAAAAAACCAGTTGGACATGAGTTGCCAGTTGATACCTCTGCTCAAGAAAATTCTTTTATTGAAGAAATGATCGTGGACCCTCAAGAACATATGACGATTTCTGCTATTGATCCGAACTCAGCAATGGTACCGTTCGTTCCAATGGAAGAACGAATTAATCATCTGTATGATGAATCCTTGAAGATTGTCTCTTCTGAACAACTAGTAATGGATTTGCCTCCTATTTTCAATGTATTTAGGACTGATCTTATTCACAGTCTATTCAGGCCTATTACCATCATGTTCAAAGACAATATAAGTCTTCCATCTGCAACTCATTCAAACATCTCCACCCCAGATCCAGGTGAATCGTCGAAGATTTTGGACGAAGTTGCTCTTACACCTCCGAATGTCTCTGCTCCACTGCTTCAAATCTGTGCTTCATCTGAAGCTGCAACAACTTCATCTTCTCATCTGAATAAAGATAGGCCCGATAATTCGCTGTCTGAATCTTTGGCTCAACTATCTACTATTGTCAGTGAATTGCACGTTAATCAGATCCAGGCATTTGCAGAATTTCGTGACTTCAAATCACACGTACTGACAATATTAAATAACATTAGTGAATCTATTTTGAGTGTTCAGATGAAACAAGCTAAAGAATATATAAGTATCCTTCGGAAACTTGACAGACTCGAAGCCTCTACAGAAGCTCACAATAAACAGATTCATGATACTTTTGGTACTCAACTCACGGTTATTCAAGACCTTCTATCTGAGAATAGTGATGCCAAAAAGAGGGAAAAGGTCATAGCCAAAGGCAAAGCAAAGAAGTAAGGACTATCAGATCAAAATAAGAGACCATCAGATCAGAAGAAGAGCAGAGTAGATCAGATCATCTTGGAAAATTAATTTTTAACATTTATTTTGTCTAAAAATTATTACTCGATCTATGATAAGATAATTTTGGAAAGCTCCTTGATCTATCGTTCTTATTGAAATTTGATCCGAAAATGAACTTGGTTTTGACATCACCAAAAAGGGAAAAATTGTTGGAGATCAAACCTAAATAGTTTCGGTGATAGCAAGTCAAAACAAAACCAAGTAATAAAATAATTTAAAGGCTAAAACTATTCGGACTTTTCCAGATCAAATATCCGAGAACTCAAGCAAATCAAGTATTATGCCAGATCGATTGGAGTATAAATAGCCAGAACAAAGTGCCTGATGTCCAGATCAATCGAGAAGACTCTCAACGGACCTTTACAGATCAATCAACCAGATCGAAAGCCCCAATCAACCAGATCTAAATCTTGACTTCAAAGTAACCGTTGCTGAACTTATTGAAGAAAAGACAAAATCATTTAATGATATCTTTGAACGATGATCTGCCTCCATTAAAGTCAAGTTTTGTGTGCTATCTTTTGAAGATATGTTGACGGCTATTTATCACAGATTTGTTGGCGGCTCATCTTCAGAAGTTGTTGGTAGCTCAACGGATACCTATGATGATTATAAATACTCAAACATTTTGAAGATTCAAAAAGAGACCAAGAGTGAAAAATACAAGCTATCAAAATCGAAGTTCATTCAAAAAGCATTCCACTCAATATAACTCAGATACCCTTTTCATCAGATGAAAGCCTCGACATTCTGAGTTAGATAATATCTCCAGATCGATCAAACTTCAAAAGAAGCATATACGAAATCGATCTAGATCAAAGTCATTCACAGCCAATCAGATCAAAACACAGAAACATATTCTGTAGTTGTTTTGTGTAACTCAAAGCAGAAAGTTCGATCTGCTTCGAGAGGAAGTATTGCTAGGAATTCTTATTTAGGCATTGGATAAGTCCTAGATTGGATTGGATTTGTACAAAGCCTTGTATAAATCAAAGTCTTCTAGTGGAATCCTTCTGAAAACAAAAGAAGGGGTGACGTAGGAGAATTCATCTACGAACATCCAGAAACAATTTCATCTGTTTATTTACTGCACTTACTATATTTTATCTGCCTTAACGTTACATACATTCAATCTGCGAGAAAGATTTCTTCCACCTGACTATTCCTCAGATCTTTCGAACAGATCAAAGTTTTAAGCAACAAAACTTCTGTCTGATTTTAACAAATCAGATCGAAGACTCTTTAAATTTTAAAATAGTGTATTCACCCCCCTCTCTACACATATTTTTGATCCTAGCATCTTACTTATTTAAATTACATTTATTTTTTTCGGTTTCAATTATATAGTCTAGTTTTAATATTAAATATCATATGTCCTACTCTTTTAACAATTTATCCCTATTAAATTCATATTATTAATTAACTACTAGTATAATTATTTTATTTTATTATAATTTCACTAAATAGGGGCAATTCAAACACTTTCTTAATATATATATATATATATATATATGTGTGTGTGTGTGTGTGTGTGTGTGTGAAAATACACACAAGCCTAAACACGTGAGACGAAATGAGTATATTTTTACTTTGGACAAAAAAATATTAATGTTGTTTATTACATTAGTAGTCCTTACAATTTTCAAAAATATTAGACAAAAATATTAATTATTAAGTGAATAATGATAATAAATAAAGTGTCACTTTTATCATATTAAATATCATATGCCATATTCTTTTATCAAATTATATTTATTAAATTCATATTATTAACTACTTGTATAATTATTTTATTTTATTAAATTTTATTAAATAAGGGTAAAATGAGAAATTTCTTTATAAAATTTACTTTTTCAAACAGTTTCTTAATATATACGTGAAAATACACACAAACCTAAATAAGTGGGAAGAAATGAGTATAATTTTTATCTTGGACAAGAAAATATTGATGTTGATTACATTTGTAATCCCTAAAATTTTCATAAATATTACAAAAAAATATTAATTATTAAATAAAAAATGATAATAACTAAATGTCACTTCTATAAATATATATATAGATATAGACAAATAAATAAATTAAGACACATTTCAATTAATATAATAATTTTTTAATTTAAGAAATAAATTAAATTTATCAATTAATCTACTTTGAATAATAAATCAATGGAAACAAAATTAAGATAAATTTTAATTAATATTTTTTTTTAATTTAAGACATGAATTAAATATTAACAATTAATATAAATTGAATAAATAAATGGACAAAAATTAATTACTCTTGAATAATCAAGAAAATAAAATGAAAAACCTAAAAAAACATTAGAAATGACAAAAAATATTTAATTAATAGTATTTAAGATAAAGAAGGGCAAATTATAAAATTCACAATTGAAACTAAATAAAAAATGATAATAACTAAAGTGTCACTTCTATAAATATATATATATATAGATATAGACAAATAAATAAATTAAGAAATATTTCAATTAATATAATAATTTTTTAATTTAAGAGCTGAATTAAATTTAACAATTAATCTACTTTGAATAATAAATCAATGGAAACAAAATTAAGATAAATTTCAATTAATAAATTTTTTAATTTAAGATATAAATTAAATATTAAAAATTAATATGCATTGAATAAATAAATAGACAAAAATTAATTACTCTTGACTAATCAAGAAAATAAAATGAAAAACCTAATAAAACATTGGAAATTACGAAAAATATTTAGTTAATAGTATTTAAGATAAAGAAGGGCAAATTAAAAAATTCACAATTGAAACTCATATATTTATAAGAGTAATAGATAATAGATAAAGAAGGGCAAAAATTAATTACTCTTGACTAATCAAGAAAATAAAATGAAAAACCTAAAAAAATTGGAAATGACAAAAAATATTTAATTAATAGTATTTAAGATAAAGAAGTACAAATTAGAAAATTCACAATTGAAACTCATATATTTATAAAAATTAATAATTAATTAATTAATTAATAATATATATATATTAAAAATAATATTTAATTACTAAAACTAATTTTTTTTTATGAAACATATAAAAAATGATATCAATCTCATAAAAGTGACATCATCATAGTTTTTATGATTATAATTTCAATCACGAAACTTAAACCCATTTTTATTGCCCCTAATTAAGGCCCGAGCTATGATGCTCCACCGGGTGTGCTTCACTCGGTACAACATATGTCCTTCATTAGGCCCGAAACCCATACAAATTGTGTGGATTTAGGTGGATCCCGAGCCCAGTGAATGGCCAAAATTCCACCCGATGAAGTTCACCCAGTAGAGCATAGTCATTCCCCCTAATTAAGTGGTCACCTACGTCAATTATTAGGTATTACTGAACTAATGTCTCCTAAAAGACAAATAATTGATTTACACAAGAAAAACATCAATTAATCATTTTTTTTACTTGGAAAAACTCGTAATATTGTTAATTAATATCATTCATTACAAATTTTATCAACCAAGAAGGAAATTATTCATTCACTCATAAGAAAGGCGAGGGTAAAGAAAAAGCAAAAACGAACAATATTATGGTTTTTTTAAAAAAGAAAAAATACATTACAAACTAAGCCAAACAGTCCTTCGCATATGATTAATCGACAAGAATGGTGCTTTCTTACAACATGATTAAGCCAACTAAGACAGAAATAGTCGACCCATTCTACATTAGAAGGCATTGATAAAGCTTTTCTAGCCAAAAGATGAGCCGCCTTATTAGCAGTCCTTCGCATATGATTAATCGACAAGAATGGTACTTGCCCAACCATAGATCTGATTTCCAAAGCCAATAAACCATATGGACCTATATCCTCTTCAATGTTGTGGATAGCCCGAACTGCTTCCACCGAGTCGGAAAAAATACAAACATTGACAAACCTCTGTCTCACACAAAAATCCATTACACGGATAGCCATCAATTCCGCTCCTTTGATCGATCCTTGATATCGAACACACCAAGCTAAAGCACCACGAACTACTCCTTAAACCGATTTCTTATCGCATCCAATCCCATGTCAACATCCAACCGAACATGATTTAAGCTAGGTGGTTTCCACATAGAATCTGCCAATAAAGGCCTAACCTCCCCACTAACTGAATACACCAAATAAACCTTCCAAAAATTTTCCAGAAACCCATAAAACCCAATCCACATATACATCCATTTCTTTCTCGAATCTTCATGTATAATTTTGCAAATTTCATTCCAGGTTGCCCAACATAACATGACAAATAATTGCATCACCAACTTCGATAAATAATTTGCACAATAAAAAAAAGGAAGCATCCCAGTTTTTTTTTTTTTTCAAAAGAGAACAAAATGAGGTATTTTTACAAATATTTCTAATTAACCACCGGACAAAATATAATACAATGGCTCGTCGACCATAATGAAATTTATTTACACAAAGAACACGTACCGTCCGGACATGATCAAGGACGGATCTATCTTATGTCAGTCTTAGTTTATAGCCCACCCCAAATATTTTCTATTACATATGTAAGTTTTTTTACTTGATCTAATGAAACTTAATTTTCACACCGGAAGTCTATATCATCTTCTTAATTCTAGTGCACAACTTCATTTTTGGGAAGAAATTTGCATGTTGGTGTTGCAAATTTGTCATTTTATGATTTTGATTTTTTATGTTATCAAATTTTAGTTTTAGTCACGCAATTGTTTTTGGTAATACTAGTATATTTTTTTATTGAAAGTGATAATTTGACACTATACACTCTAGTTTCATACTAATACTGCATTGTTTTCATGTCAGAGCCAAGTCGAAAAAAGATGAAAGTTGCCAAAAAAGCAAAGATAGCATATTAAAATTGAAATTTGACAACATAGATTATCAAAATCCTAAAGTCAAATATATGTTACCAAAAACACGATTTTTCTATTTTTTTTAAGTAGTGCAATGTAATGACTTTTTTATAATATATAATTTACTGATTAAGTTCAAGTACACCACAACTCTAATTCTTTGATACATCCCTCACATGATGTTTGAGGAGATTAAGGGATGACATCTTTCAAAGGTCGCCATAAGAATTCTAACTTTAGGCGGGAGTTGAAAGCTTCCACATTGTTTTCCCCCAAAACAGATCTAGGTGCCCGGATCGGAAATGGGAAGGAGTAATGTTTTGGTTACAACGAAAATTATAGGATGATTCTTAGGTCAATCTCATGAATTGATCGATGCTACCCCACCCGGATAGTGCCAAGGTGGAATATCATTGGTCCAATCTTGTTGATTTAACCTGCAAAATTGATCTGGGCCATCAATGATGACATCAGAGTTAGCATCGACCCTTCTCAATCTTATATAGTTTTTAAACGTTGAAGAGCTTGTAATTAAAAGTTGAGGAAATAATATATTGAATAAAAAATATCACAATATAATTATTATAAATATAATATGATCTGTACGTTTTTAGCTATAATCTTTTGTAAGTGATAGACGCTGGATATATCTGATTCGAAGATTTATTATGCAACTTTAATCGTTATTTCATGTAACAAGAATCCAATGTTAACCACTTGAAACTCTCTACTCATCAAGATTACAAGAGTCGAATGTACATATGAACTCCATACTCCCAAAACAAACTATCGAAAAAGGCACTATATTTACAATTTCTATCCCAAAACCTAGCCAAATCAAACACCATTTTCCTTATTTTTCTCAAAAAAAAAAGGTGTTCTTTGTTTAGTCACAAATTAAACATTAATAATCAACTTTCACCATCCCAAAGAGAGGGCTGCTTGGGTGTCGAGCCTCCATGCAAACCCTCCGCACTCCATTCTCCAAACGTCGCACGGCAGCGTCGACGACCCCTTCTCCTTCCCGCACGTCGTCACCACCCTCACCCGGCAAGTGAACGCCGCCCACTCCGCCGGCAGCGCCACCCCATCCTCCACCACCACCCTCACCACCACCTCCTCCCCCGCCGCCATCTTTTTATAGGCCGCATTGATCCATCTCACGTTGTTGCTACTGTCCGACACGAAACCAGGACACGTGTCCAGATCCAAGCTCATCACCTTCTCCACGTCCGTACGCCCCAGCACGACGTCGTACCCGTAGCTATCCAGCACCCACCTGTCGGTGACCCTCTCCACCCTCACCCACGACTCAGCCACCTTCCTCCGCCCCGACGCCGCCGCCGCGTCCTCCATCACGTGATCCACACACGGAGGAGCACTCACACGACCACAACCAACGTCGATCGGTAACGGAAAACCATCGACCCCCACACTCTCCTTCACAACCGGCGTCTCCGGCAGCAGAGTAAGAGTCTTAACAACCGTCTCTCCGCCTCCAGACGCCGTTACCTCCGGCAAAGGCCTCCGCTTCCGGCCGCCACACCTCTTAGTCACTCTACCACCACCACCCTCCCCCTCCTTCAAACTCCTCCTCTTCTTCCGTCCAGAAGAACTACCATCCGACCTCTGGCTGATCTCCGGCACCACTCCGGCGGGGACGAACCCACCTGCAGAAGCCGGCTTGGGAGCTATAGGACGAAACCTGAGCATTATCCTGTCCACCTTAGACGCCACATCGTACGCACCCCCGGCGTACCTCGCTACACAGCACCCACCTCTTCCGTTCATGGCCGATCACGGGCAGAATCTATTGGTTTCTTGAAAAGGGTTAGATCTGAATTTATAGTGAAAGTGAGAGGATTGGTATAGGGCGGAGCGGAGCGGCCAATGGGAGTGTAAAGTGGAGGCGCGTGGCCAATGGGAATGGAGGGAGTGGCGCATCCATAGGGGGCACGTAGGGGGGGAAGCATGGGGCCTCGTGTACGGTGGAACTTCCAGAATAATTGTACGTGGTCCAATGAGATTCTAGGACCCACCAGATTGCGCCACGTGGACGTGGATAATGGGATGGAGATCTATTTATAATCTACTAAAAATCTTTTTGGGGTAATGGGTTAGCTGGTCTCTACCTATCATTCTTTCTATCGGTGTTCAAAAAACTTGATTAAGTCTTTATTAATTTTGTTTAACCTTGAATCTTTTTCAAAACACTTTGTTTCGGTCTGTTTCGGTCAAAAGCGAAAAAAAAATGATCAGACATGTGTTGACCATATAAAGCGACATTAAATACACTTAAATATGATTTTTTTAAAACAAAAATTGACTAATAAGACGAAAATAAATCTTAAATTAGCGGTTTTACTAGTGAGTGTTAGCAATATTAGAAATGTACAATATTGTATGACTAAGTGTAGCGATGATGTAAATGCAGTACATATTGAGGGATAAGACAAATTAATTTAGTTTATGTTCGATGACACGTGATATGAAATAAATGATAAAATAAATTGAATTAGAATTTCACAAAGAATTAATGCATAACACTTGAACTTATTATATTTATTCATTATTTACTCCGTTAATTTTGTGAGATGACTACCTAAAATTATAGTTTAAATTGAAAACGCTTTTTACGTTTAAACTCGTAGTAATCGCGCTTAAGCTTAAAAAGTTTAAAGATTGACTTTCACGCTTCGACACCCTTCACATTTTTTAGAATTTTGCTTTCAATGGTACACTGAGTTACCTGTGATTTTCAAATGGAAAAATGTCGATTTTTAGTTACTTAGGCACTGTTTGGTTTGAGGTATGGTATAAGTAATATATAGATAAGTAGTATAATGTAATAAAAAATAAATAAGAAATGATAGTTAAAATTGTATTGGATTTGATTGATAGATTATGGTTTATTTGATTTGATTGATTAAATTTTATATAAAAATGTTAAATGACTATTTTATCTTTTTAACAATAAATAAAATAAAAATTATATTATTTATGAGGGGTAATATAGTAATTTGAATTCAATGATTTGATTGATGTGAGATAAATAATTAATGATTTGATTGATGTAAAATAAATAGTTAATATATAGATAAATAATATGATGAGAAGAACGTGAAATGAGATGAGATGAGTTATACATATATTAGTAATACCGTGAAAAGAACGGTGCCTTAATATATGATATTTTATGGGGAATAAAAAGATTAAAATGGTACGATAAATTTTGTTTTTATCTTGGGTTTTGATGTTGTAAATATCTAGTTTTAGATTTTGGTCCTTCGAGATGGCTTATATTTTAACTTTAGTTGTTTTTTTCACTAAATGTTACCGAAAATTTTTGATGTGAATAAATAAGGAAGAATTATTTCGATCATTGTAGATCTTATTGTGCAAGGTCGTTTTGATGGTTCAAGGCATATTAGTCGTAGTGAATTCTGTTGTGGAGAATTTCGATATGGAAGGAAGTGTTTGATATAATGGAATTTAAAATTAGATTGGTATTTGGTGGGATTTGATGGGATTTGATATAATTAAATGAAATCGACAAAAACTTCTATAAGACGGTCTCAAGGGTCATTTTTTTTAGACAGATTTCTTATATGAGTTATTCATTAAAAAATATTATATTTTATGTCAAAAGTATTACTTATTATTATAAATATGAATAGGGTTGACCCGTATCACATATGAGACCGTCTCACAGGAGTGTTACTCAATGAAATATTAGCAAAAATGAAAAGATTTCATGGAATTTCATGGGATTTAGGTTATAAAGACAAAATAACTTTTTTTTTAAACTAACTAAAATATCATTTCCTCTAAAAACAATACATTTAATTCATAAATATTTTATCATATAGTTGAAAAGATTATTTTGAAACCATTTTAAAATATTTATATATTTTAAAAATTACATAAATTCTTTATTTTTATGATAAACTTCAATTATTTTTAATGCTAAAACTTAATTTATCATAATTTGATGACTTTATCTCAATTTTCTTTTGATGAAATTTTTTTCATTATTAAAAAAATTATTTAATAAAAAATAAATATTTTCCTTATATTTATAAATTATATTTATTATATACCATGTATAAAAAAAATATTTGACTATTAAATATTATTAATAAGAAATATATTTTAAAAATAATAAGTAAAACAAAAAATTTTAAATATAAAATTAGTTTAATTTTAACTATCAAATCTAATTCCTAATTAACATTAGCCAAACACTATAATGGAATTCTAAATCCAATTTCATTTCTAATTCTAATTCTAAATCCAATTCCAAATTTCATTTTTAACTCTTCCAAACACAGTGTTAGTTGTAGTGCAAACAATGCAGCTCATCGTCTCGCACGTTGCACTTTAATTTATCACACCTTTCACCTATGTTTTGTATTGAATGTTTTTTTTGTGACGTGTGAACCCGCAACCGCTATCTTTCGGTGCGCTCTGGATAAACCCCCGGACTAACGCAATAGCCTGCAAACTACGTTAGTCAGGTAAACCACACTGGGTAAACCCTGTGCGACAAACTAGTCCAAGAAAGTGTTGGCATGAGAAATCGAACTCCTGACCTTTGGCCAAGAGTTCACCTACTCCACCAAGTTGAACACCCCTTGGGGGTGTATTGAATGTTTTTACCCTTTTGGTTGGTGGATGTAGTCATATAGCTACCAAAGATTTATCTATTGAACAGTTTAGTTGGATTTTTTAAAAAAAATACGGGTTTTGTAGAACATAATGTATTTTATCAATATAAGTCGAATTAAGTAGGCTTCATTCCTTAATGGATAGTCAAGTTGTAGTGAAATCACACTGTGAAGTGTTTGGCTAAACTTATTAAAAATAGTTGATAAGCTTCTTAATTTAAAAGTTGTTTTAAGAGTTTATAAGTTGTCAGAAAATATTTTTAAAATAAGTTATTAAAGCGTTTGGATAAATTTATTTTAAACAACTTAAACATGTTGATATGTTTGGTTTTAAAAAAAATTTTTATTATCAAAATTACTAAAAAAATGTATAATGTTATGAAGGTAATGTAACAAGTTATACATATACGAAAATAATTTTAGAATAAATATATATTTTTTAAAAAAATAAAACTATTTTATATTTTAATTAGAAAAATTTTATTTTATTTTATTTGAAATTTTTTTAAAATTAATATTTAATGGATGGAGAATATGATGGACATTTACGAAAATATGCAAGGCTATTTTTGAAATATAAAATATTAAAATGAGATCTTTTTTAAAAACAGTTATAAGCTGTCAAACAACTTATTTTGGCAGCTTATAATTTTTTTAAAAAAAATTTGACCAAACAAATTTTAACAACTTGTAAGCGCCAAATCGGCTTATAAGTTATTTTAAAGAGTTTATAAATCATTATAAGGTCAGTCAAACATCCTCTATTGAAAGAAATACCCGAACATTGTTGGTTGTAGGGGTGAGAAAAAATATCGAAATACCGAAATACCGGAAAACCGTACCGAAAAAATTACCTAAATTACCGAAAAAATCGATATACCGAAAATTTCGGTACGGTATGATACTGTACCGAAATTTTCGGTATCGGTATCGGTATGGTAAATTTTTTTTTTCGATATACCGGTATATACCGAAATACTGAAAAATAATTTTTTTTAAAAATATATATATGAAAATTTTCGGTATACCGACTTTTTTGTCGGTATACCAAATTTTTTTCGGTATACTGACAATTTTTCGGTATACCGAATTTTTTTTGAATTCGATATCGGTACACGGTATAGATTTTCGTCATACCGAAAGTTTGGTATACCGAAAATTTGGTATATTCGGTATACGGTACGGTATCGGTATGGAAAAATTCCATACCGATTTTTTCGGTACGATATACGGTATCCGATTTTCGGTACGGTATACCGTATCGACCCACCCCTAGTTGGTTCATTTGAAAAATGTGGTTCGTGAAACTATATATGGATTGGAGCAATTCAGCATAATTTGATATCGACTTGTGGAAAAATGATGCTCCAAAAAAAACAAAAAATTTGACCGTAAGCCAAGACGTAATCTAACTTAATTATAAGATCAAAATTCAAAATTGAAATACTTACATGACCAAAATATAAAATGAACAAACTTACATGACCATTTTAGCTTTTATCCTTATTTTTAATCTAGTATTTTTCATACGATTATATTTTTAATATAGTACTTTTTGTAAAATCAATGATAGTTTCTAAATAAGTTTCGATTATTAATTTTAGTCATTCCCGTCATTATAGTTTTAATTAGGTTTTACTATTAATTTTCATTCCCGTCAAAATCATTGATCATGTATTAGACTGGTAATATAATTGTTAGATTTTTAGTCATTCCCGTCATTATAGTTTTTAATTAGGTTTTACTATTAATTCTCATTCCCGTCAAAATCATTGATCATGTATTAGACTGGTAATATAATTGTTAGATTTTTATTATTGTGTGGTTAAAAAACCTCTCATAACGTTCATATGTTCTTAACAATATAGTCCTTTCGAAAAAAAACAAACAAACAATATAGTCATAAAAATTTAATAATGGTAATTATCCGTTACCTAATTAAGAAAGACTAACATTGATCGTCCGAGTTGCCGGAACATAATTGATTAACATAAGTGCAAATTGCTCAAAATCCCCAATGCAAACATATTTTGCTCTACACTCTCTAGCCACTTTTTTGTATCACATTTTTTGTTAATTTATATCATATCTTGTATGGTTTTATACCACATCTTGTATTGTTTTGTACCACATTTTATGATTAGGAACCCCAAAGCAAAACATGTTTGCATTTAGGAATTTTTGAGCAAATTTCCCAAAACATAATTGATTAAATAAAATATATAATGTTGTACTCTAATACATACAAGACTAAAATTTGCATTTTTTTTTATAAAAAGATGTGTTTTCGGAATCATTAATTGTTAAATTTAATAAAATGTTTTGATATCTTGAATCATTATTTAAGTAGTACAATAGAAAACCGAAATCTGAAATTTATTCATTAAAAAAAATTATATGATAAAACTTCATAAATGAAATATGATGTATAATTACTTGTTAAAATTTAATAAAATGTTTTGATATATTGAAATAATTGTGAAATGTTTTTTCGGATATTTTTTTTGAAAAAATGATTTCATTTAATTTTTATTATTTCCTATGTCATTTTTGCATTTTTTTTTGTTGAAAAATTGGAAATAACGCGTGTTTTTTAGATGTAAGGTTTATAAATTTTACTGGATTCATTTAGAAAATTTTTGCAATTTAAAATTTCTTCATTCTTTTATAATGTATTTTTTTCATGATGTGCCCTAATCTCTATTACTTGAAAAATCATATTTTACCTTCTGAGTATATTGTAATCTTATCGACCGAAGAAGAAAATTTAATATATTATATATGTGAAACTCGTAATTTTTACAACCATCAAGATTTTTTCAGAATAAGTTAACTTAATCATCACATCCTCAGTAGTTTATATTTTTTATCTTTAAATATTTTGCAAGTGTTTCTTTATATAAATTATATGTTTTATTTTTTTATTTTAAAATGTTTATTTTACATTATTTTAACTTTTTATCCAATGAGTCAGCCAATGTTGGGACAATTCCTAAATATATCTCAGTATCTTTTCCATTTTCCGTATTATATCCTTTTCACTTTTCATGTTCTAAATATATCCCTGATTCATTAAATAGTTTCTTGAATTTGTCCTTAAAACTAAATAATGCACATTCTACCCTTTATATCCCTATTTAAAATTTAAAGGCTTAATCCCATCATGCTTCCGTCAGTAAATTAAAGCAGAATACCTCTTTGACCACACTGTTGCCGGGTTATGTCCACCAGGTTTTACAGGTTGTTCCTCACAACCAAACCACGTGATCGCAACCGATGGTTCCTGACACAGACTCCTTCAGCAGCAGCTAGCACAGCCCTATTTCGTTTTCTACCTTATGGCGTATAGTAAAAGCTTAATTTTTTAAATAAAATAACATGATAGAGAAGAGCTTCGGAAATTTATTCAGACAACATATTATTACATAAATCAACCTCTTTTGAAGAGGAGGAAATGACTTGTTTAGCTACTCATAGTAGCCTTGTTCTTGTAATACATAAAAGTAAAACTTAATATAATAGAAAGAGAAATATTACAATGTTTTATTTGTAAGAAAACTGAAGGAAATGATCGATGTCTTCAACTTCCTTAAAATCCTGTATTTATAGCCGAAGTTCCACTCGTTTCACCGAGAAACTTCAGGGAATCTTACAGCTGTCTTGAATTCTTTATGCCATTATTGATGACATCTTTTGCTAGTGGGAGTCACATGCCCGATGACATCTTTTACTAGTGGAGGAGTCAAATGCTTGACTTTTTCTTTTGGATTTATTCTCCTCACATGCCTTCTTTATTGTTGTCGGGGCATCTTTTGCTTTTGCAGTGGGCCCCTGGAAAAACGCGGTTTTGATGGTCCCTGTCCACCTTTGCTTGTCTCGAAAATTTTTTTTCGATCCGTTCGGGGTTTGAAGGTTTTTCCGAATTCTGGCTCCTTCTGGTTTGGATATTCTGGGCAGATATTCTCTGACCATCTTCCGATATGAGCCATACTACAAAATTTTCGGCGAGTTTCTTTACTCCCCGACAGCTTGTTGTTCCACAAAAAGTTCCTCTTCTTTTCGAAGAGTTCTTCCGCAAAAGTCGTAGTTTTTCATGTCATTGTGTTTAATAGTAATGATCCGTTCACAGAATTTTGATAAAATTTGAACGGAAACTTGACCTTATCCATATCGGTGAGACAAACCCAAATACCCCATGCCCTTCTGGTTGAAATTTCATTTTCTCCAAAGGTGGACACCAATGGTATTTCTTCAGATATAGGATCATTGATAAATCTTTGATTATTCATGTCAGGTCTCCTTAGCTTGATGAAATTAAAGGGCTCGTGTGATCCTTTCCCTGTTGGTTCTGGAGCTGCACTAAAGAAGTATAACTCGAGCACATCTCCTCTGGACAAATGATCATTATTTGCCCATGTTTCTTGGACTGCTTCCTGAATCCATTTTGGTAGTTGTGATATTTCCTGAAATCCTGGTGAAGTTGTATAAACTGAGGCTAGAGCCCCAAATTCATACCATAGATTTACATCCTTAGGATTGACATTGTTTTTTAGCCAAACCCTTGGATATATTCCTACAACATCAACCCTGCAAGTGATCGGGTTGATTTCACTTCTTGTACTTAATTTCTCCCATCTTTGTTGATAAACCTGAAATGGAGAAATTACAGCTGGGTTAGTATCAATCTTAGATTTGCCCTTGTCAGTGTGGGGCCTAAGATTGATCTCTTCTTCTTTTACCCCATATGCGAAGGGTTGACTTGATGAGTTATCCTCATCAATTGTTGCTTTATCTAGATCATCAAAAGCTGATGATAGATTAGCGCTTGTTTCTTGAGTATTAGAATCCTCAACATATTGTTTTACAATCGGTGGCTGTATTTCTTGTTTTTGAGAAACCAGTGGTTTTTCTATGGCACACATAATTGGCCCTTGAATAGCAGCTCATAGTTGAGTTCGAGCTTGCATACATCCTGTGATTCGATTGGATACCTGAGATGCTGTTGACAAGCTGCCCGCCATATCGCCACTTATGACAAGCTGTTGAACTCGGTTTGAAGCAACTCAAGGTGTTCCCTGAGATGCCTCTGCATTTTCATGACGAAATCTATGTCACTGCCTTCCATCTCTTGTTAAGAAATCTGCAAGAATATTTTCATGAGATTTAATAATAACAATATAAAAAATATAATTTTGACATAAAGCTTGCCATCTTAATAACCTAGCCTTCTCAGGTTTAGATTCAATCTTATTCCTTAGGAAAGCTTTTACCTGAGTGTTATCAACCTTCAAAGTGAATTTTTTAGCAAGTAAAAATAATGGCCATTTTTCGAAAGCCCTTTTAACTGCATAAAATTCATTTTCGTTGATATGCCATCTGATAGCCTCAGATTTTGAAAAAAGACCGCTACAGTATCTGCATGGTATTTCTCCATCCGAAGTGATCTTAGTAAGAACTGCTGCATACCATTCGTCACTGGCGTCTGTAAATAACACCAGATCATCTTCATCCACGGGTATAGCCATTTTTGGGAGATTCTTACATATCTCCTTTAATTGGTTCACCCCTTTAGTATGTTCATCGGTCCATATAAACCTTGCATCTTTTTTTAACAAAGGACTAAACACCTTTCTATACATTGCCAGATTGTTTATGAACATCCCTGCAAAATTAACTACTCCTAGAAAACTTTGGAGTTGTTTTACATCTTTGAGTTTATTTAAAAAATTCTTTACCTTTTCCACAATATGAGGTTGTAGAATTATTCCAGTTTCATCAATCTCAATTCCAAGAAATTCAATTTTTCTTGTTGCTATGGCTGCTTTTTTTTTTCCAGATAAAACCAGTCCTTCTTGTGTACAAATTTTAGAGAAAATCTCTAAATGTTTAATATGCTCATTTATGTTTTTTTGATGCTATAAGAATATCATCAATATAAACAAACATGAAGTTGAAATAATCTTTAAAAGGATTATCCATCTTTCTTTGAAATATTTGGGGTGCATTAGCCAATCTCATAGGCATAACTTCCCAGATATAATGTCCTTGTGGTGTAGAGAAGGCTGTGAATTTCTTACTGCCTTCTTCCATTCGAATCTGGTAAAATCCAGACTTACAATCAAATTTTAAGAACACTCTAGCATTTCGTACACATCTAATTAGATGTTCTCTACTCGGTATGAAGTACCCATCAAACTCCAGGATTTTATTAATACCTTGGTAGTTAATAACTAACTTGGGTTTTCCTCTTTTTATTTCACCATGATTTCTGACCAGAAAACCTGGGCTGCTATATGGTGAAACTCCTTCTTTGATTAGACCAAGGTTCAAATGTTCCTTGATAATCATTCTCATATCCCTTTGATGTGTTATGTTCATTGGGATAGGCTTATATCTGACGAATTCATACTCTTTGCCTTCCTTTAGAGTAAGACTGGTTTTGAGTTGATTTCTATCCCACCATGCCAAAAGATGCTCGTTGTAACTTTCTTTGAGCCTCTTTTTGACATCTTCAAGGGATACCTTATTTTCTAACTCTATATCTCTGTGATTTAGAGTTACTTTGAGAAGCTCCATATACTCTATTTGGAGTTCTTGTTCTGTTGTTATTTTTAACATGGTTTCTCCAAACCTTCTTGGATCTTTCATTTTTGGGTGAAAAAGTTGTCCTTTATCACCACGCTGGCTGCGAAATATTATCGGTATTTGTCGATAAAAAGCAACCTTGAGTCGTTGAACGATAATATTATGATCACAAATTGTAGTGAACATAAGTCTTCTTGACTCATTGTCTTGTGTGTACTTCTTAAACATTTGTAATAAGTTATTTCCTAACAGGATATTAGCTCATGTATCATGGAAATAGATTGGTGGTGTCTTTACCTTGTACCAAGGTGTTTGACCTGCTCCTCCTATAAGGATCTCTGCTTGTTTTATTCCTTTGCAAAGAATTAAAATTCTTCGAGAGAAATCTCGTCCAGCAATTTTTGGTAATTCTTCTTCACATTCTTCAAGGAAGACTCCTTTTTTTGCTGTACAAATTCCTGCTCCCGAGTCAATATAAGCTGCAAAATATTCAGCCTTATATTGTTCATACAACATCCCTATTGAAATGTATATGGAGAAAGGACTTCTTGTCATTTTTTAAAGGGATATTACTAAATGGCCCCTCCATTTTTAACAGACTGTGTTGTAACTCAGTAATTCGATTAAGAATATTTACCTTTAGTTTTCCTAAGGCCTTAGAAGGTAGAGTATGGTTACTCATTTCCACTTCTTCAATGCGTTCTAGTAAATCATGTTCATGACTTACTAATTTCAACAATTGCTTCTTCCTCTGTTTGTAAACAGATTTTTCGAATCTCATTAAGGGATTGTTCTTTATCCAATTCTCTTGGTTTTCCATCTCGTAGAATTTTTATTGAATCCTCCAAGTTTTTTCTTTTGCCATAAACTCTATTCCTTTTTCAAGGCATTTCCATGGTTTATGGTCCTCCAGAAACTCTAGGCCAAGAATGAGCTAATCCACTTATTTTCCTGGAATTCCACATATTTGAACTTCCAATTCTCCAATATTTATTAATCCTTGGTAAGTTCCTGTTACCTACTGCTCTAAATAGTAAATCGAGTTACAAGGAAATTGGTTCCTGTGACTTGTAATTTCGAATACTATTTTGACTTCTTTCCATCCTTCTGGAGATCTAAGTTTTCCTATTATTGAAAACTCCTTTTCTTCTGGTGGAATTTCCTGAATAGGAGATTTTTCCCACCTTCGACTTGTCATTCGGTCACCTTGGAAAGATAACCTTCGGGGTTCTATTTTTAGATCTCTGTATAGAACCGGTTTATCTTGTATTTGAATGTCTGTTTCCTGAATTAAAGGAAACTCGATTCTTTCCGGGTATATTGCTTGAACAACTTTTCCAAAGATTTCTGGAATTTCAATAAACTCATTTCTAATAAATAATTCAGAATGGTGCGTATTAGAAAGAGCATATGAAATTTGATAAGTAATAGAATATGGTCTATTACCTTCCTTCATTAATCTTTTTTCTTTGAAGTTTTGATGCAACGTCAAGGCTCGACTAAAGTCTCTGACAGCTAAATTGTAGGCTATTCTTGGATAAATAACTCCTACAATTTTTTCTGCACATAGATTTCCTGAGATCGTACCCAGAACAGCATCTTGGATATTCCCAATTCTTTTATCACATACTACGATATCTATGGGTGAATCTATTCCTTCTTTAAAAGTTGCCTTGATCATTATTTGGATTTCTCCAATATGAATCCAAGACATCGTTCTTGCTACCTCACTTTTCAGCTTTTGCAAGTTCTCTCTTACTTCTTCAAAAGGAATTAACTGCATCTCTATTTGATTACTTGTTAACTCCATCGGGATTGTCATTTCCCTTATGGATACTTTGTAAATCAAATGATTTCTTTTTTGTCTTAGCCCTAGGTTGCCTAAGACCCTCTCTACTTGTCCTGCCGAAAATCCTTGGTACTTCTGTAATGTTGGATTTTCTCTCATAATCCTTTGGACCATATTATGAGATATCGTGGTTTGACTAAAAAATCTAGCCAAACTCTCATGTGTTTCGTGTCGAAACACTTCTTCTTTATTCTGATTCATCTTCAGATTCATCTTGGCTAAACAATATCTCTTCTTCGTATATACTTTCATCTGAGGGGATATCTTCAAATTGATATACTTGGACTAGATCTTGAAAGAATACCGCATCATCCATATCTGGTGTTGCTTCAAAGAGTTTAACTCCCTTTTTCTCGTTTTCTGGACAGTTTGTAGATATATGTCCTCTTGCTCCACATGTCCAGCAGTTGCAATCCTTGAACTTTCACTTGATCTCGTATGAGTTCTTCTAGATGGTGTTCTTCCCCTGCCTTGTGATGAGTTTGTTGCTGTGGATGTTCTTGTAGGTCCACTTCTTCTACCTGATCTATAAGATCTGACCTTTTGTTTGGACCAAAATGTTCTTGGTTTCCAAGAACTTTTCATTCTTTTATTGTAGGGATTATTTCTTTTAAATCCTTGTGATTTATTCCCTATAACCGTAGGGAGATCATTTTCTCTACAACATAGAGGAGTATGCTTGTTAATACCCCTTATTTTCTTGTAATTCTTCTGTAATGCTGCCATATGACACCATTTCACCAATTTTCCTTTCAAAAAAGAGGCGCGTCTTGGCAAAATATCAAGATTACCTGGAACATATTCTTTTATCAGCATTTCTCTCCAGGGGCTTGGCATTTTTGCGAAATATAACTGAATGACTACATTTTCTTCAACTCCCGAATTTCATCTGTATTTGGTGAATAACATAATATATTCATCAACTAAACAGATATCATGTAACTCGAGGCTATATAGAGCTTGAGTATACCTTCTCTTTTTCTCTGTATAGTCTACCCCTATAAATTGTGCTTTACAAAGGGTGGTCATTCTTCCTCCAATCTCGCTAAGTGATTCTCCTACTAAGATTGATTCCTTGGTTTCTGGCATGGTCATTTCCCAAGCTATCTTGACAGATCCCATTAGACTCATTTCCAGAAGTTTGATAAATCCTTCTTTATTGAGATCTAAAGTTCCTGCTGCTATTCTCATGACTGATGTCCAATCATCTATGAGATCTTCTCTGTTTTTGAAGTCCAGAACATCCAGGTTTACATAACCCCATAAGGATGTATCGGGTCTAAAACGGTTTTTCCATAAGGAGTTTGATGTATTGGTATATTACTCCTTCTTGATCTGGTTCCTACTGGATGTGAATTTTCTCCAACATGGAACTCACTATGTGGTTCTTCTGTTTTAACCACATATCTCGGGGGATTCCCTATGGGTTGTTCACCCTCAGGAGAATTCATTTTTAGATCTACTACTTTAAGATTCGAAAAAAAATCCGCAAGATCTTGTAGATCCTCGAAATTTAATCTTTCTAAAGTAGTCATCAGATAGTATTTTTCTCTGATACTGTCTTTATAAGATTAATCATCAATTCATCATCAGTTAAAGGTTTTTGAACCATTTTGGTTTTACCTTTCTGATATAACAGAGGTTCGGTACCAAACGAGAGTGGTAACCTTCCTCCTGTATTTCTTTTTCTAAAACCAAAAGTATGTTCTAGATTTATAATTTTAGTTTGAAGATCCTTTAGAGTTACAAGAATTTCTTCTTGTTTTTTAAGGATTTCTCCAATTTGCCGAGGTATTTCATACAGCTGATTACTGTAATATTGTACCGTCTTTTGAATTTCTCTAAGATCTCCGGAGAGTTTAGAGGAATCTGGTGTGATCTCTAGAATTGAGAATTAAAAATCATATTTCTTAATCTCTTCAGAAAGTATAAAAGACCTAAGTCTCTTTAAGTTCTGTTGTAAAAAATCTATTTTAAATAGATTCACTTGTTTATGGGATTTCATATAAATGAAATCCTTCTGGTTCAAACTCTCGTTTGAATCCATGGTTTGTTGAAAATCTCTTCCTCAACAAAGAAAAGTATGATTTAATGAATAATATAAAATCTGAATAAAATTACCTAGACTCTGATACCATTTTTTGAGTTCAGAGGAAATATTAATTATAATTGTTAGAATAAAGGTATTATAGGCAATTTTTAGTTTGAGGGACATATTAAGAAAACTATTTGTTAAATAAGGGACATAATTAGAAACGAATAAAGTGTTAGTATATTTTTGAAAAAATTAAAAAACTTTAAGGACATATTTGGATTTTATCCCGCCAATGTTAAAATATTTTCTGGCTATGTGCCGATTCAATTGCATATGAAAAACTTGTGTGTTTTTTTTTATTATATTATTTATGCAATTTCAAGTTCTAATTCACTACATCTATTTTTAAAATCTGCAGGTTGGGTTCTATAACATGTAATTGTTAATTTTTATTGTTCGAGGAGTTGGGATTTTGTAATTTGTGTTTTCCTAATTTCCTATTCCTTGATCTCCGTGTCACCTCCCCTTTCCTCATTTTTTTTTCCTTAAATGTATTTATGACATTCATTTTTTAAAATATATACAAGCATCACGTTTTTAACAAAACTGTTCACTTTCTGTTAAACTACAGAAACTTCTTGGAAAGCAATATCGGGAAGAAGGATACTATGAATTATGGATTCGATTTATTCGCTAATTCTGCAAGAGTGGATAGTCTACAGTGACACAATACATACACTACCATTACAGCCACGTCTAGTTAAACGAACATTCTTGATAGTCGACACCATATATATAACAGTTTAACTAAACCGCAACAAGACATGTCCGAGTTGGGGTCTAGACGTCTAGTGTCCAGAAAAACGAACAAACGACACTTGTAACCTATGCTATAGGTTAGCATAAATATCTCTGAGCTTGCACAAAGCCATTACATAACAAGAGTTAAATGTAGCACTAGCATACCCTACATAAGGTTAATGTTGATTTTTCTCGTTCATAGCTATTCTAGTTGGTACCCCCATTGAAAAAGAAGGGGATGAGTAAGAGTGTAAATTCAAACTAAAGGTTTCATGCGTGTGTGTCTGTGCGCGCGTGCGTGCGGGCATTTAAAAGATTACTTGTGCGTGCATTTCATCTTGTGGTGATCGTGATGGTCTTCCCCAGAACGAAGAAAACGAGGGAGAGCTCGATGAAGAAGATTGTGTTGATGAGCATCCGATCAACCATCCATCCAAATATGGTAAATCCACCAGTGTTGGACTGCACATATGTAACTGCAAAGAAAGTTAACCTATGATGAGGATATATATATCACGGATCTTAAGTAAAATAAGGATCACGTTGGAGGGAACACAAATACAACCGAGATTTAGGCAATTTTGTAAAGACAAAAAGCTCATAATCACTTTTGTTTTTAGCATTTCCAAACACTACCTATGTCTATCACATGAAAATTCGGAAAATATTTTAGCATATAAATATATGGGTGGGTATAAGCACGCACCAAAAGCCTGTCTCTTGTGATATGAAGAGGCAGAGGAGTACAGCTCAACATTTGTGGACAAAGGCATAAGATCAGCAGACTCCAAATCACTTTCTGAATAATTTATTGGTAATGAACCCGCAGGACGGGACAATTCAGGATTTTCAGCATTGCCTAGATATCCAGACCCCAAGGCGTCATTAGAATTGCAAGTTACCATTGCATGCCACCTACTAGCAACTGAACCAAGACTCTGAGCTCTATGTGATATCTTTGCTGCTGCCGTTAGACAAAGAACTATTCCGACTAATTGAACAATAGAGAGCAGCTGCATAAACAGGTAAAGTGATGAAGCCAGGACTCATGCTTCTTGTTAAAACTAAATTACTGTAAATGTTTCATATACTTGTGTATAAATACTTTGCTCGAGCATGCAAATAAGGACGAGACAATGGAGAAAACAAAATATGAACTTGTACTCAGGTAACCCCTTGAACTCATTTTAGAGAAAACTCGACTATTTCACTTTTTCGTGGTCTAAAAGCATGTAACGTGCATAGAAACCAAACTAGTTCAAGTCCAGGAACTTGAAATTATGTGGAATTATCAAACATATCAGCTTTTCAAACCCTAATTGCTTTGCATGATACACTATCGACGAAGTTAAAGGGATACACACCGCAAAATCTCCTCCATTGACGAGGTTGATGATACCACGATTCTCTGTTGTCTGAAGCAGAGACACAAATTGACAAGCCGTGACAATTAAGAATTCCAGCAGAAGAAAAATCCTGAACCTGTGGCTTATTTTCGATAAGTCGTGTGTTAGACGCATGTGTTCTTCGATATAAACTGAAACATCCAAATCCCTCTCAAGAACTTTCCCATAATTCTCGAAGTGTATCACTTGCAAATTGCCAACCAAATTGAACAGGCCACACCCTGCTAGAAAGACTAAAGTCGAATACGCCCAAGACAAAAGACAAGAGAAAAACAAAACGGCAGACAACCCCCACGGATACTGATGTACATATAATACGCGAGTAAGCTCACGTGCAATCTTCAATAGAAAGCAGGCTCCAAACCACGATGCCAGCAAACAGTAAAAGACCTGCACAACACAAATTTATTATATTATGAAGTATGAATTCGATAGCAAACTTGAAAGATGGTCTACAGAAACCAGATATAAAATTGTTCACGTTAATCAAAAACTAAATTTATTATATTATGAAGTATGACACCCTCCGATTGCCTCAACTTGAATCACGTAATCTTTCTAACAGTAACACACAGTTTGAATTTTGAATTAGCTTTCACGAGCACATGGAAAACAACACATCATCGATCGTACCATGATCACGATCTATCAAAGAAAAATGGTAGACAAAAGATCCATCCTTTTCATGTACATTAAAGTTTTTCATACGTATATAGGTTTCCAACATATTCGATAGAATGCAATTCGACCTTTTTTCGTGTGACCCGAGCCACTACCATTACGCACATTAGGTGCACTCTGTGCGCAACCTCATACTAATAAAATATCCTACAAACCATGCTAGCCAACCACACCGTGCAACCAGTCTGTGACAAGTTCTACGACTAGAAATCCCCTTGCGGATGCAATTCCGACTTTGTTACTATGATAGAAGCTCGATGCACATAACATAACAAGACTTCGTAATCAAGCTGGTGAATAAAATATAACTCAAATTTGGGATACAAACAATGAAGCAATTTTATCTACCAACCATAGCATACGGAGGTTTTCATAAAAATTCTTACACGAATTTTCTGAATGTATTGTTTGCGGAACTGTGCCAAGTGGCCGTGGCACCTATCGACGAAGAGCGCCCTCCGCACGCCATACTTACGCAGAGTTCGGGACACACAGAGAAGAGAAACAGCGGCGACTAGAGCCCGGAAAACGAGGATTTCCATCTCGAAATCCGGAATCTCGTACCTTTCGCAGCCGGAGCACCGCGAGAACTCGATCGCGAGAAGCGGCAGCCCGACGGCGAGCAGGATGAACGCGATCCACGAGAGAGCGGTCCGCAGCCAAGTGTACTGGCAGAATCCGAGCAGTCCTAGGAAGGCTTCGAGTGATTTCAGGGATTTTTCGAGCTCCGCGTGACGATCCTCCATGAGGGGGAGCTCTTCGGACGCCATGATTGTACAAGTGGAAATGCGCGGGGTACAAGCTTTCACGGAAAGTTCAAGAAATAGTAGTCGTAGAGTAGAAGGATCGGCGAGTCCGCTCTTATATATAGACACACACGTGGTTCAACGAATTAATGTTACAATAAAATTTCATATTATAGTTTGAATTAATACCGGTGACAATAAAAATGACATCCTACAAACGGGTGGGGCCCTGGGTGGCCGACCACGAGAGATTCAGACAAAATGACATCCTAAGTCAAATTCGAGGTTTACTCTAAAGAAAAAAATGTCGCAGTTTGTTGTCTTGCGTTCGAGAATATGAAATATTTGGGTTAATTTTTTTTTTAAAAAAATTGTCTTCTTTAGAAAAAAATTATTATAAGTTGAACAATTCATTCACTATCCATAATACGATCTAAAATTAAATTTTTAGAGAAAATTTTAGGTATTTTGGTTTTGTTGTACATAAACTTAGATGAACTATATCGAAAAATTGGATCACACAGGAAACTCACATGTTTTAACACTCAAACCCCAAATAATGTTAAATTGTTTAGCATCGAACTTATCGTATGATAATCCTTAATTTTGACGAAATTAAATACTTGCATTGTATCATCAAAGTTACCATATGATATCATAAATTTTGGTATTATTCTATGTTACATGAATATTTATTTTTCAATGATTTGGTCAAATGTTAGTCTTTGAATTAACATATATGTCAGCTTCTATATATAAAAAAAATCTAAGGGATCACGTGATCTAATTATATTAAAATAAAATGATAAATACTCCTAATGTAACAAAGATTAAACCCTAAATCTTGATGAAATTTTATTTTATTTAATAATTGATTATTTTTACATGGGGTTTTAAGTGTGTTCAAGCGTTTGTACTGATCATATCAATGGTATGATAGTTTCGTTCAATGTAAGTATTTTAAACGAACTTCCACATGTTTATAGTGAAATGATCCTAACTCTATAATTAATAAATAAATATGCGGAAATTTTTTTTTTATACTTACTAAATAAAATATGTACATATATGCCCATACATATATGCACAGAATAAAAAGATTTAAAAATAAATAAATAAATAAATACTTAAATAAAAATGCATTTTTTAATAAAATAAATATCTGAGTCTACATTTAATTAAAATACTGTCATGAGGAAATAATTAAAAACTGCATGCACTAAAAATATTTAAAAGTAACATTCCAAAACCCAACCACTGAAAAATACTTAAAAATGTAACATACAAAAAAAAATATTCAACACATGCATAACGACTCAGACATCTATCACGGTCACGGGGATTACTGTCAGTCCGCTCATACGTCCTCGCCTCCGGTGGGTACTACATCCTCTACGTACTCACTTGCACCATACCAGTGTAGTAAGCCTAGAAGCACAACATGCTAACATAACAAGGATTTAAAATAATTTAAATCAATTTACTACTAATACATAACATATACATGAATGAGCATGCTTAAAAATGTCATAACATATCATAACTTAAATTAACTTAAATAACATAATACATAAATATTGTTGAGCAAATTATTTTCTAACATCGCATGGTTGTATCAGTAGTGTAACCTTAAATCATACATTAAATACTGATCAGCGTGGAAACCAACGTACGTGGCGGTGACGAATCACCTCTTAAATTGGCAGTAAACTGCCCTTCAATAGTTCACATATGGGGACGAATCCCCCTCAAATCTCAAATTGTCACACTACTTCAACTTCCAACATAAAATATTTTCTTATTGCTCAACCTTAAACATTTAATCATACATAAAATTATTTCATGAATGCATGTACTTAAATAAAATGTGTGTCCTTCATATATATTTAATTTAATTTCATACTAACATATACATATTAAAATAACTTCAATGCATAAAAATAATTAAATATATAATCAGGAGACATGCAATTTTCTCATGGATTGTACTGGACTGCTGGCCCTAACACTCAAGCCCATTTACTTAAATCTGGCCCATTAACACTGAGACTGGCCCAATAACATACTTAAGCCCAATAAAATTATTCTAAGCCCAATTAAATAATTCAAGCCCATTAACAACCAATTCTGGCCCAATGGGCCTAAAAGCCCAAAGACTGGCCCAATAACTTTCATGGGCCCTAAAGCCCATGAAAATTAGTAGACTCACTTAATTAATTTAATTAAGCCCAATAATAATTAAACTTAACCCAAATAATTAAATGGAACCCAAATCCTTTTATTTCTAATTAATTGGCCCAAAAACCCATTAAATCATAAAATACTTTAAAATTAAAAAGACTCGAGCCCGGCCCACCAACCCAGACCCGGACCAACTTAACCCGACCCACTACCCTACTGACCCGACCCGGACCACTCAGACCCGGCCCAGACCCGAAACTAGCCCAAAACCTCCTCTCCCTACCCCTTTCTCGGCCAACAGTTTGAGCAGTTCCACGAGATTCGTTCGTGTCATCTGCTCCAGAAACATTTGGCCGTGAAACCACCTCACGAACGTAGTGCACTCAAAGACGTTTCCAAAAGCTAAAAACCAGCCAAAATGATGGCATAACTAAGGAGAACGGACCTCTGCAAGTCAGCCTATCCTAGACTTGCGCGCAGACCTGAGCAGCGCCGGGACTTTCGATCGTTCTTCCTACTCCGGCCATATTTTTCCATGAAACCACTTCTCAATCCTAACCAACATCTAGATGGTTCAAGCCCTTCAGGCCTCACCCAAAATAGTGGCCTGGAGAAGGGGAACGAAGTCTTTTCCTCAGAACCCTGAACCTGCGCACCCTTGGACCCAGAACTGATGCAGCTCGACTCCAGCCCTGTTCTAGCCTTAACCATCCAACCAAACCCAGCCTAGGGACCCTAAGACCCCCTCTGAACCATGGACCAGCAGCCATGCACGCCCATAACCATAAAAACGTGAGTATGTTAATGAAATCAAAGAACCATGTGCATACCTCCAGAAATCCGATTTGTTTTACTGAAAATTTCAATGAAAAGTTTGATGCCTACACACACACGCATAATAACTGATATGGCACGAAAAATAAAGAAAGAATCATGCCTTGCACCGAAGTTGAAGAGAAAGCAACGTGTAAAACGATTCCGGAACGACGGGACGACGAGCAACCTTGCAACTTCGAAGAAATTTGGCTATGGACCCTCCTTGGCTGTGGTTCGAGGAAGAAGATGATGAATAGTAGGTAGGGAGGCGGCTGATGGGAAAATAACGTGGGGTTTGGGTAGATTAGGTTTAGGTTTTTAATTTAATTAAAATAGGTTTTAGGATAATTAAAAGTTTTAAATATAAAATTTTAAAACTCCAAATAAAAGTTAAAATCTGATAACTTAAGTTAAAAATATAAAAATCCCGAAATTAAAATTTAAGGGAATTTTAAAAATAATTAAAAGTCATTAAAATGGCTAAATTTGGATAAAAATGGACTCCTAAAATTATATAAAATTAAATACTAAAAATTTTGAGGTAATAAAACTCAAAATAATATTTTTGGGCTCTAAAAATGCTCATGGAATAAATTGGCTAGAAAGTTGTCATCTCGTCCGTCCACGGTCCCGTCTACGCGATCAAAACAATTAAAATACTAAAAATCGTAAAATCACTAATTATGGGTTAAATGCTTAAAAATAAATTAAATCATGCACAAATAATTCACATAATTATTTAACCCATAAATCACAAATTTAAATAATTAAATTCCCTAATTATGCATGCGGATTTACGTATTAAAAATACCGGGTGTTACAATTCTCCCCCCCTTAAATTGAATTTCGTCCTCGAAATTAAAGTACTTACCCAAACAACTCCGGGTAGCGAATCCTCATGTCTGCCTCGGTCTCCCAAGTAGCTTCCTCCTCTGAGTGATTCAGCCACTGGACTCTGACCATCGGTATGACCCGCGTCCTAAGCCTCTGCTCCTCCCTATCCAGGATCCGTATAAGCCTCTCCTCAAATTCTAACTCCGGTGTCAACTGAAGAAGCTCAAAATCCAATACATGCGACGGGTTGGAGACATACCTCCGAAGCATGGATACATGGAAAACGTTGTGCACTGCCGCTAGCCCTGGTGGTAGAGCTAAACGGTAGGCCAATATGCCAACTCTCTCCAAGATCTCGAATGGCCCTATATACCTCGGATTAAGCTTGCCTCTCCGGCCAAATCGCACTACTCCCTTCATAGGTGACACCTTCAGGAATACGTGATCACCTACAGCGAACTCCAAATCTCGTCGTCTGGTATCTGCATAACTCTTCTGACGACTCTGAGCAGTCCTCATCCGATCTCGAATCTGAGTCACAATGTCAGATGTCTGCTGCACAATTTCAGGACCAAGTAAAATCCTCTCACCAACCTCATCCCAATGCACAGGAGATCTGCATCTCCTCCCATACAATGCTGCATAAGGAGCCATACCTATAGACGACTGAAAACTGTTGTTATAGGTAAACTCCACTATTGGCAGTCTAGTATCCCACGAGCCCTGAAAATCGATGACACAAGCTATCAGAAGATCCTCGAGAACCTGGATCACTCTCTCAGACTGACCATCTGTCTGGGGATGGAATGTTGTGCTGAATAAAATTCTAGTCCCCAAAGCTATGTGCAGACTCTTCCAAAACGCGGATGTGAATCTCGGATCTCTGTCTGACACAATCGACACTGGTATGCCATGCAACCTAACAATCTCCTTGATGTAAAGCTTTGCATACTGTGTCAATGAGTAAGTAGTCCTTACCGGCAAGAAATGAGCTGACTTGGTGAGTCAATCCACAATCACCCAAATCGCTGTGCAACCTCTGGCACTCCTCGGTAAGCCAACCACAAAGTCCATCGTAATATTCTCCCATTTCCATTCCGGAATAGGAAGAGGTCTAAGAAGTCCTGCTGGACGCTGATGCTCTGCCTTGACTTGCTGACAAGTCATGCACTCTGACACCACTCTCCCGATGTCACTCTTCATCCCGGGCCACCAATACAATAGCTGCAAATCTTTGTACATCTTCGTACTTCCGGGGTGAATGGAGTACGGAGATGTGTGAGCCTCTGCTAAAATCTCAGCTCTCAACTGATCGACGTTCGGTACCCACATCCTACCACGGTACTGAACGATGCCATCCACCACTGTATACAAGAAGTTACCCCTAGCCTCATCTCTCTGTCTCCATCGCTGCAACTCCTCATCCGTAGACTGTCCATCCCTGATCCGATCTCGCAGAACTGGCTGCACCGTCAACACTGACAAGCTCGATGCATGACCACTCGGATAACACTCCAAGTCAAATATCTGAATCTCGCTCTGTAGTGGTAACTGTACGGTCAAATATGAGACCACTGACGACTTCCTACTCAAAGCATCTGCTACTACATTAGCTTTACCCGGATGGTAGCTAATGTCACAGTCATAATCCTTCACCAACTCCAACCATCGGCGCTGTCTCATGTTCAACTCCTTCTGTGTGAAGAAGTACTTGAGACTCTTGTGGTCTGTGAAAATCTTGCACTTCTCGCCATACAGATAGTTTCTCCAGATTTTCAAAGCGAAAACCACTGCTGCTAACTCCAAGTCATGCGTCGGGTAATTCTGCTCATGAACCTTCAGCTGCCTCGACGCATACGCAATAACCTTGCCACACTGCATAAGCACTGCGCCTAAACCCAGCTTAGACGCGTCGGTGTACACCACTAACTCCTCGTGTGGTATTGTCACTGCTAACACCGGTGCAGTAGTGAGTGCTTTCTTCAGCTGATCAAAGCTCCTCTGACAGTCTGAACTCCAGATAAACTTCGCATTCTTCTTGGTTAAGGAAGTCAAGGGTACTGCAATAGAGGAAAAACCCTTGATGAACTTCCTATAATACCCTGCCAAACACAAGAAACTGTGAATCTCCGAAGCATTCTTCGGAATACCCCAATTCTGCACTGCCTCAACCTTCGACTGATCAACTGCAATCCCATCTCTTGAAATAATGTGGCCAAGAAATGCCACCTGCTCGAGCCAAAACTCGCACTTGCTAAACTTGGCATACAAACGATGCTCCCTCAAAGTCTGCAAGGCTGTCTGAAGATGCTGTCTATGCTCCTCAATGCTCCTAGAATAGATCAAGATATCATCAATGAAGACTATGATGAACTGATCTAGATACGGCTGAAAGACTCGGTTCATGAGATCCATGAAAATCGCTGGAGCATTGGTCATCCCAAATGGCATCACTAAGAACTCGTAATGCCCATATCGTGTCCTGAAAGCAGTCTTGGACACATCTGCATCTCTAACACGCAACTGATGATAACCAGATCGCAGGTCGATCTTGGAGAACATTGAAGCTCCCTGCAACTGGTCAAATAAATCCTCTATCCTCGGCAGTGGATACTTGTTCTTCACTGTGACCCTGTTGAGCTCTCGGTAATCGATGCACAATCTCATACTGCCATCCTTCTTCTTCACAAATAACACCGGAGCTCCCCATGGAGAAAAGCTAGGACGAACAAAGCCTTTCTCTAATAGCTCCTGAATCTGCTCCTTCAACTCTTTCATCTCGGTAGGAGCAAGTCTGTACGGTGCCTTAGAGATAGGCACGGTGTCTGGCACCAAGTCGATGCTGAACTCCACATCTCTCACTGGTGGAATTCCTGCAACATCCTCCGGAAAGACGTCCGAACAATCACGAACCACCTCTATCTCTGATAATGATCTGCTAGATGGTTCTGAGGCCGTGCCAATACTCGCTAGAAAACCTCGGCAACCCCGTCTCAACAACTTTCTCGCCTGAATAAGAGATATCACCTGAGGAGTACTACTGCTCTGAGATGCATAAAAAGTAAACGGGTCGCCTTCTGACGGTTGCACTGACACTGACCTCCGACGAAAATCAATCGAAGCTCCATTGACTATCAACCAGTCCATACCCAAAATCAGATCGAATCCCGTCAACGGTAAGACCACTAAATCTGCTCTGGTAGTGCGCCCCTGTAAATCCATCTCCAAGCCTCTGCAGGTACTAGTGGTAGAAAGAACCTGTCCAGACGGCATGGTTACATCATACCCTGTTTCAGCAACCTCGGGCTTAATGTCTATCCGTCTGATAAACTCCAGGGAGATAAACGAATGCGCAACTCCCGAATCTAGCAACGCACACGTGGAATTTCCTCCTACTAGAATTCTCCCTGCACGCAGAAAATATTTCCATGTAGCTGCACCAAAATCTTAATTTACCCAATTTCACACCTAAGGACTACTCGTCTCTGAGGCATATTGCATCACCCCATGTTTCTTTACGTAAATCGCAATGCATAACTAAGTGTTTTAACATTAATGCTAACTTAAATTCTTAAAAGTAAATCATGCTGTAAACACTTAAAACTTACAGACCGGTAGCGTGGATTTCTGAGCTTGCATAGCAGTAATGACCCCTCCAAGGACCGTGCTTTGATACCAACTGAAACGACCCTAACTCTATAATTAATAAATAAATATGCGGAAATTTTTTTTTAATACTTACTAAATAAAATATGTACATATATGCACAGAATAAAAAGATTTAAAAATAAATAAATAAATAAATACTTAAATAAAAATGCATTCTTTAATAAAATAAATATCTGAGTCTACATTTAATTAAAATACTGTCATGAGGAAATAATTAAAAACTGCATGCACTAAAAATATTTAAAAGTAACATTCCAAAACCCAACCACTGAAAAATACTTAAAAATGTAACATACAAAAAAAAATATTCAACACATGCATAACGACTCAGACATCTATCACGGTCACGGGGATCACTGCCAGTCCGCTCATACGTCCTCGCCTCCGGTGGGTACTACATCCTCTACGTACTCACCTGCACCATACCAGTGTAGTGAGCCTAGAAGCACAACATGCTAACATAACAAGGATTTAAAATAATTTAAATCAATTTACTACTAATACATAACATATACATGAATGAGCATGCTTAAAAATGTCATAACATATCATAACTTAAATTAACTTAAATAACATAATACATAAATATTGTTGAGCAAATTATTTTCTAACATCGCATGGTTGTATCAGTAGTGTAACCTTAAATCATACATTAAATACTGATCAGCGTGGAAACCAACGTACGTGGCGGTGACGAATCACCTCTTAAATTGGCAGTAAACTGCCCTTCAATAGTTCACATATGGGGACGAATCCCCCTCAAATCTCAAATTGTCACACTACTTCAACTTCCAACATAAAATATTTTCTTATTGCTCAACCTTAAACATTTATTCATACATAAAATTATTTCATGAATGCATGTACTTAAATAAAATGTGTGTCCTTCATATATATTTAATTTAATTTCATACTAACATATACATATTAAAATAACTTCAATGCATAAAAATAATTAAATATATAATCAGGACACATGCAATTTTCTCATGGATTGTACTGGACTGCTGGCCCTAACACTCAAGCCCATTTACTTAAATCTGGCCCATTAACACTGAGACTGGCCCAATAACATACTTAAGCCCAATAAAATTATTCTAAGCCCAATTAAATAATTCAAGCCCATTAACAACCAATTCTGGCCCAATGGGCCTAAAAGCCCAAAGACTGGCCCAATAACTTTCATGGGCCCTAAAACCCATGAAAATTAGTAGACTCACTTAATTAATTTAATTAAGCCCAATAATAATTAAACTTAACCCAAATAATTAAATGGAACCCAAATCCTTTTATTTCTAATTAATTGGCCCAAAAACCCATTAAATCATAAAATACTTTAAAATTAAAAAGACTCGAGCCCGGCCCACCAACCCGGACCCGGACAAACTTAACCCAACCCACTACCCTACTGACCCGACCCGGACCACTCAGACCCGGCCCAGACCCGAAACTAGCTCAAAACCTCCTCTCCCTACCCCTTTCTCGGCCAACATTTTGAGCAGTTCCACGAGATTCGTTCATGCCATCTGCTCCAGAAACATTTGGCCATGAAACCACCTCACGAACGTAGTGCACTCAAAGGCGTTTCCAAAAAGCTAAAAACCAGCCAAAATGATGGCATAACAAAGGAAAACGGACCTCTGCAAGTCAGCCTATCCTAGACTTGCGCGCAGACCTGAGCAGCGCCGGGACTTTCGATCGTTCTTCCTACTCCGGCCATATTTTTCTGTGAAACCACTTCTCAATCCTAACCAACATCTAGGTGGTTCAAACCCTTCAGGCCTCACCCAAAATAGTGGCCTGGAGAAGGAGAACAAAGTCTTTTCCTCAGAACCCTGAACCTGCGCACCCTTGGACCCAGAACTGATGCAGCTTGACTCCAGCCCTGTTCCCGCCTTAACCATCCAACCAAACCCAGCCTAGGGACCCTAAGACCCCCTCTGAACCGTGGACCAGCAGCCATGCATGCCCATAACCATAAAAACGTGAGTATGTTAATGAAATCAAAGAACCATGTGCATACCTCCAGAAATCCGATTTGTTTTACTGAAAATTTCAATGAAAAGTTTGATGCATACACACACACACACGCATAATAACTGATATAGCACGAAAAATAGAGAAAGAATCATGCCTTGCACCGAAGTTGAAGAGAAAGCAACGTGTAAAACGATTCCGGGACGACGGGACGACGAGCAACCTTGAAACTTCGAAGAAATTCGGCTATGGACCCTCCTTGGCTGTGGTTCGAGGAAGAAGATGATGAATAGTAGGGAGGGAGGTGGCTGATGGGAAAATAACGTGGGGTTTGGGTAGATTAGGTTTAGGTTTTTAATTTAATTAAAATAGGTTTTAGGATAATTAAAAGTTTTAAATATAAAATATAAAATTTTAAAATTCCAAATAAAAGTTAAAATCTGATAACTTAAGTTAAAAATATAAAAATCCCGAAATTAAAATTTAAGGGAATTTTAAAAATAATTAAAAGTCATTAAAATAGCTAAATTTGGATAAAAATGGACTCCTAAAATTATATAAAATTAAATACTAAACATTTTGAGGTAATAAAACTCAAAATAATATTTTTGGGCTCTAAAAATGCTCATGGAATAAATTGGCTAGAAAGTTGTCATCTCGTCCGTCCACGGTCCCGTCTACGCGATCAAAACAATTAAAATACTAAAAATCGTAAAATCACTAATTATGGGTTAAATGCTTAAAAATAAATTAAATCATGCACAAATAATTCACATAATTATTTAACCCATAAATCACAAATTTAAATAATTAAATTCCCTAATTATGCATGCGGATTTACGTATTAAAAGTACCGGGTGTTACATATAGAATAATAATAATAAATATTTCTCTACAAGGGAAACACTTCATAGGAATTGAGATAAACTTCAAACATTATATACAAATAACATTTTGAAATGTTGTATGGTACTTAAAAAATAAACCAAATTACTTGTACAAAATTAAAGACACACGCCCCTAGTGTGGTAGTAATTGTAATTCTATGATGTTTTTATTAAATGTTTGAGAACATCTCACTTGAAAATAATTTACATATGTAACAAGTTTTTATCGAAAAGTTGCACAATCATAGCTTAGATGAAGATGTCGAAAGTGAATGTTTGACCAACTCCCTCCGCAAGATCTTTCCTGACGGAGATTTTGGGATCGAGTTGATAAATGCAACGCGACGGATCTTTTTGTAAGGAGCAACCTGGAAGACAGTAAAGAACAACCCATTGTTTCATATTGAAAAACCAAAATAGATGAAAACAGTGAAAGCCAAATATACAACAGCAGAGTTAGCCCCACAGTTTTAAAACATAGACAAAATAAGCCAAAGACGTTGTGTCTTCGCAGGATTAGAAGCAAGAAAAAGGGGATATGAAACCAGGCTAATGTGGGAAAATAACACTTCCTTGGGCAAAGCTTAGAGCACATATTTTCTTATGTCGAACCGTCTCACAGATATACGCTCTCTTTTGTTAAAAGACTTGGTTTTTCATACCTGGTTTGCAATGAAATCCATGATTCGAGTGGCAGAGATAGTGCTGCCAGGTTTTCTTACAACATATGCAATCGGAATCTGGCCTGCTTCTTCATCTGGATAGCTGCACGATCTCGAAAATATACGAAAGTGTTGAAACATAAATGGTAGCTCGTAATGGTAATCAATCAACAACTTTGTAACAAAGGGTATGGGACTGGTATGATTCTGAAGTATATTCGATTCTTTAGAGATACCTCGTCTCGTCGCGAATTTGAGAAGGATTTTTAGAAAAGACTAAGACAAACTAAAGAATATAGACTCAAACCAGAAAACTCATACGGAATCACTGCTGCATCAGCTACATCAGGCATCGATTGAAGCAAATGTTCCAACTCAGCTGGAGGCACCTGTAATATCAACTGATCCCATTATAGAGACAAAATTCATGAATCATTCAAAGATTTATTGGAAAAGAGCAAATATCACCTGATACGCCTTGTATTTGATCAGTTCTTTCAAACGATCAACGATAAAGAGAAACCCGTCGGAGTCGAAATAACAGAGATCTCCAGTCTTTAGCCAGCCTTCCGAATCCAAGGTTGCAGCTGTTGCTGATTCATTATCCGTGTAACCTGTCACAACGATTCGTCGAACTAAACCATCTGATATATATATATGAAAGAGTACCAAGTATCAAGTCTTGACAAGTTATCACCTGTCATAATCGCGGGCCCTCGTAGCCATAATTCTCCATGTTTTCCTGGTGGCAAGGCCTCCCCTGAATCAGGATCGACTATCTTGGCTTCCGTGTTCTCAGACAGACGGCCTGCGGATCCGTGGCGAGTTGCCTCCTCCGGCCCTATGGTTCGGGCTCCCGCTCCTGCAGTTTCAGTCATGCCATAGCCCTGAAAACAAGTAGCTAGATTGCATATATCTTGAAGCACAAAATGAGCTAGTTTCAGTAGCTTTCTTTTTCAAGAATCAGAAACAATGTGCTATCTTATTTGTTGAATCATTGTTTTATTCCATGATGGTAAATGGATCCAGTTCCAAAACATTTCATACAACATTCCGTCATTGATTGACCCGTATAGCATTACGTATCTAAAAAAATCAAAGCATTAATAAGAACTTAACACATGACAATTAACTTATACTTTATCATATAATATATAATATTTGTTTTCATGATAAGCACTGTTGTGAGTTGTGATCAAGCTTTAGAGCCCATTTGGATTTCACATACTTTTTTTTAAAAAAAAAAAATTGTTTTTTTAAGCTGTAATTTTGGGCTTTTGAAAAAACTCTATTTGACTTAAAAAAGTGTTTTTTAAGCACTTAGGCATAGTTTGGTACACATGATAAGGGAGAGATTAATAAATTATCCTCTTTCATCCCATGCTTGGTACATTTTTAAAAAGTCCATGATAAGTCAATGGGCCCTTGATAAATGCTTTGACAATTTGATTTGGTGTGATAAATAAAATACAACTAAAAAAATACTACAAAAAGACATGATTATCCTCCACATATAAAACATCTAAACTCTAAACACGCCTCATTCTCCTCTACATTACGGTTGGGTTAATTTTGTCATTAAAATCGAATATATAAATTTAATCACCCTTGTTAAAATCATACCAAACATTCAATATTATCCTACCATTTTACTTATCCTCGATTTATCTTTATATTATATATCATATATTTATCATATCCTATGTACCAAACTATGTCTTAGAGGACTATCTAGAAACCAATTAGGATAATGCTAAAGATACAACAAATATCATGTACAACGATATTTACAACAATTATATAATGAGATTTTCTATTTTATTACGAGATTTTGTATTCAATGTATCGTGAGATTTTAATATATTTAATTTTTTCATTGTATTGTAAGATTTGTTGTACAAAATTCATGATAAATGTAGCATGGTTCAACCAATTATTAGTTATCAGAACCAGTATGATTAAGACATAAATATATATTATTTTCAAAACAAAACAAAAAAGACAAAATATATATATTTAAATATTTATAATTTTTTTAAGGAAAATTGAATGTCGCATGGCATGTTTGTCGTACCTGGTGAACCTCCACGTGAGGGAATCTAGCCTTGAACTCATCGGAAACCTCCTTCCCCAGCGGAGCTCCGCCGCAGCCCAATATCATCAAAGAGCTCAAGTCGTATTTTTCCACCAAATCCGACTTCACCATAGCTACGAGCAGCGGCGGCGCGACGGGGATATGCGTAACCCGGTACTTTTCCACAGCTTCCAGCATCTGCAGGAAATCGAATTTCTCCATCAGCACCGCCATCTCCCCCATCGACGCCGCCTTTATGATCACGAAAAACCCGAAAACGTGAAACAATGGCAACGTGAATAACAGTACTGGGTGAATGTAAACACCATTTTCTTCTTCCCGTGCTTTCTTATTGTTGATTAAACTGTGGTGATAAAATCCGGCGATCACTGCTATCAAGTTACGGTGAGTTAACACGACGCCTTTCACTTTCCCCGTCGTGCCGGAGGAGTAGAGGATGGCGGCGTGGTCCCGTTGATTTACAACGACTGCGGCTGTATTGCCGGAAGGTTCCGCGTCAAGCATGGAGAGAAATTGATGGGAGTCGAGGAGGATCAGTGGGAGATCATTCGGCGGAAGCTTCTGGGCGGTGGCGGAGGTGGCGAAGAAGATGGCGGGTTTACAGAGATCGATTTGGTGGGCTAGCTCCGGCGGAGGAGACAATGGATTGGAAGGCGAAACGGTGATTCCCAAGGAGAGGAGGGAGAAGTAGAGGACCGGAACGTGGAAGGAGGGAGGCGAGAGGATGAAAGCGACGTCGTTCTTGGAAAGGGAAGGGTAAAGGGATTTCAGGGAGGATGATAGGGATCTGACTTGGCGGAGGAACGCGGCGTAGCTGAGGCGGCGGCCGGTGGCGGCGTCTACGAGGAAGGTGGTGGTGGAGAGGGCGCCGGAGGTGGGGGTGGTGGGGGAATGGAGGAGGGAGAGAGCGTACTCAGCGACGGAAAAGGGTTGTGAGAGCGGCGGAAGAGGTACGGCGGCGCGGAGGCTGTGGTATATCTTGGTTCCGGCGCAATAGCCATTGCTGGAGGGTGGCTGAGTTTCCGCCATGAAAATGAGCTCAATGGAGCTGCTTAATTAAATAGGCGATCAATAATTGGTTTTAGTGTCTTTAATTAGTTTAGTGCAAAATCATATATTTTATTTGCCTTGCATTTCGCCTGCATGTTATTTTATTTTTTAAAAAACAATATATTTTTTGTATGATATATAATTATTAATTAATGTAATTTTTTAAGTGTAATAATTGTTTGTTTTGTGAATCATTTGATACGTTTTGGGTTGATATTTAAAATATTATCAACATCGAAGTAAAATGGTATGCATTCTCTTAACTAAATTACTCTGACAAATTGTTTGAATCAATTCATCTTGGGCATTTTTTTTATAACTACGTGATGTGATCCATGAAGATGCGGACAACATTGGGAGAAAATGAATTTCAAGAAAATAATTATTAAATCAATTATTTGGTTTGATTTGATTTTTTTAGAAATCAACCGTTTAATTTACTAATACAAAGGATTAGACTCCGAAAGGAACCCCATTACACATGAGTTAGAGGTTTAATTTACTAATACAGTTTTGTGCTACTACGTCACAAGAGATATATTATTACTTAAATATATCTTTTAAGGCGGTTCAAAATAATTGAGTAATTGTTTGCAAAAGATTATATTTTTGTAGAAGTGATTAAATTTATAGATTAAAAAAATCGGTAGTGTTTGGAAACAAATGTGAAAATTTAAAAATCAAAGTTGGGTAGTGTTTGACAGATAATTAAGTGATTAGAATAATTTTATCATTGACCTTTTTATTAGAATCACTTTAAAGAATCAAAATCACCATATGACTAGCTTTTGGATTTCAATTTGTAATGTTTGGCTTTCTTATTAAGCTTGTGTAACCAATGAGAATGGAGAATCAAGAAAGGACATCATACCATGCAAGGTGGAGACACAGGAGATAAGTTTCAATCTCAACTTATCTAACTAACTAACCAACCGCAAGAGGCTGGGAGATAAGAAGGGAGATCGAAGCAGTTGGAATCAACACAAGAGAGATCCATTCTTCGATCGAGTTTTTTTTTTCTGGAATTAGCTAAGAGTCTTCGTGTGCATAGAGGGTGATTGGATCAGTCTTTGTGATTGTATTTCTTGATTTTCTCTTCATGTTCTTTGGTTCAATAAGCATTGGAGATTGAGGTCGATACATTGTAATCTTTGATACACTTTGTGATTGATATCGTGAAGAGCTTTTGGCCAAAGTGGATGTAGGATAATTCATATCTGAACCACTATAAATCATCGTGTTAATTTCTTCTTGATTGCATGTTCTTCGATTGCTAATTATCTTGTTTCGAATTGTTCTACGAGATCATTTCAATGAGCTAGGATTTCACTGGGATTTGATATATTCATGATCGTGTAGTAAATTGATAATTGTTGTGTATGCATTATCAAGATTATCTCAACAAATTGGTATCAAGAGCTTAGGTTCAAATGACGACTACACGTTTCGATATCGAGAAATTCACAGGCAAAAATGATTTCGGGTTATGGAGATTGAAGATGAGAGCTCTGTTGGTTCAGAATGGCCTCGAGGATGCTTTGCTTGGAGAAGAAAACGTCCCTGATAAAGTTAGGGGGTATGGACAAGAAAGATATCCTTGCGAAGGCACATAGTGCCATAATCTTGAGCCTTGGAGACAGAGTCTTGCAAGAGGTATCCAAGGAGAGATCGGCTGCTGCGGTTTGGTTAAAGCTTGAGCACTTGTATATGACAAAGTCTTTGGCTAACAGACTTTTTCTCAAGCAGAAACTGTATACCTTCAAGATTTCTACTGGAAAATCGATTGAAGATCATGTTGATGATTTCAACAAGACCATCTTGGATCTTGAGAACATAGAGATTAAAGTAGAAGATGAAGATCAAGCACTGCTGTTATTGAGATCTCTTCCGGATACTTATGAGAATCTAAAGGATACCATGATCTATGGTAAGGATTCTTTGTCTCTTGAAGAAGTACATGCTGCTCTAATGTCTAAGGAGTTAAATAAGAAATCGGGAAATGGACATGATGATCACAGTGTAGGACTCTATGCAAGAGGAAGATCAGAAAAGAGAGAAACAAAATATAGAGGCAAATCCAGATCAAAATCCAGACAGAAGTTTGTGAGGAAGTGTTACTCATGTCATAAGGAAGGACACTTCATTAAAAATTGCCCAGAAAGAAAAAGGAAACAAGTAGAAAAGGAATCTAATTCAGGAGATGCAGCTATAGCACAAGATGGCTATGAAAGTGCAGATGTTTTGATAGTCACAGTTGATAAATGTGAACTGGATTGTATATTAGACTCAGGCTGCTCTTTTCATTTGACTCCTTGCAGGCATTGGTTCAGTGATTTTGATAAGGTTGATGAAGAAAATGTCCTTATGGGAAACAATGTAGCTTGCAAGATTGAAGACATTGGATCTATCAAGCTCAAAATGAATAATGGAACAACAAGAACTTTGTCAGAAGTTAGATTTGTTCCAGGATTGAAAAGGAACTTGATATCACTTGGAATGCTAGATCAATCCGGCTATGAGTTTAAAGCTAAGGATGATGTCCTTACTGTTACTAAAAGAGTAATGGTTGTGATGAAAGGAATAAGACGCAATGGTTTATATGTTTTGCAAGGAGGATCACATAATGATCCTATTGTTTTGAATGCCCATATTAGCTTGGATAAAACCAAGTTATGGCATGCCAGGATGGGACATATAAGTGAAAGGGGGCTTATTGAACTTCACAAACAAGGTGCTTTTGGTAAGGATCAAATCAGCAAAATGGATTTTTGTGAGCATTGTGTTCTGGGAAAGCAAACAAGAGTCAAATTTAAAAGAGCTAAACATACAACCAAGAATACTCTGGACTATATACATTCTGATGTATGGGGGCCAGCAAGGAATCAAACACATGGAGGATCTAGGTATTTTATTACCTTCATTGATGACTACTCAAGGAGAGTATGGTTGTACACAATGAAGCATAAAAATGAAGCCCTAAAGAAATTCATTGATTGGAAATCATTGATTGAAAACCAGACAGGAAGGAAGATCAAAAGGTTAAGAACAGACAATGGATTGGAGTATTTGAATAATGAATTTGATGAACTATGTAATAAGAATGGCATAGCAAGGCACTTGACAGTAAGATATACTCCTCAGCAAAATGGACTTGCTGAGAGAATGAATCGAACCTTGCTAGAAAGAGTTAGATGCATGCTCTCAAATGCTAAGATACCTGTTAGTTTCTGGGGGGAGGCAGCAGCCACAACATGCTACCTTATTAACAGATGCCCATCTGTAGCTCTAAACTTCAAAACACCAATCGAAGTTTGGTCTTGTAAGCAAGAAAATTATGAAACACTAAGAGTATTTGGATGTACTGCTTATATACACACAAGTGATGGAAAGCTGCAACCAAGAGCCAAGAAATCCATCTTTCTTGGATATCCTGAGGGAGTTAAAGGTTATAGAGTTTGGCTCTTTGAAAATGGAAATGGAAAGGCTGTGGTAAGCAGGGACATTACTTTTGAAGAGGAAAGTATGCTCAGGCAGCCATCATCTGAAAATGTGTATAACAATGATAAGGAATCCTATAATGGTGATCACATTTTGGTGGAATCACAAAAGGATGCACATCCAGAAATACAAGACATCACTCCTACTGTACAAGGTGATGACTTGACAGATTACCGTCTAGCAAGAGACAGGGTCAGAAGGGAAATTAAACCTCCTGCTAAATATGGATATGTTGATCTAATAGCATATGCTTTGAGTGTTTCTGAAACCTTTAGCTATAAGGAACCAAGTTCATATAAAGAAGCTGTAAACAGCAAGCATAAATTCAAATGGAAAGAAGCTATGCTTGAAGAAATACATTCCCTTGATAAGAATAATACCTGGGAATTGGTGGATCTTCCAAAGGGCAGAAAAATAATCGGGAGTAAATGGATTTACAAAATAAAGGAAGAAATTCCAGGAGTTGAACCACAGAGGTTCAAGGCAAGATTGGTGGCAAAGGGCTTCACTCAAAGGGAGGGCATAGATTTTAATGAAGTATTCTCTCCTGTGGTAAAACATACATCGATTAGAATTTTGTTGGCTTTGACAGCAGACCAAGACTTGGAGCTGGAACAAATGGATGTAAGAACAGCCTTCTTACATGTTAGCCTGGATGAAACCATATACATTAGACAACCAGAGGGTTATGAAGCTCCAGGACATGAATCAAAGGTTTGTTTGCTCAAAAAATCCCTTTATGGTTTGAAGCAGTCATCAAGACAATGGTATAGATGTTTTGACAGCTTTATGAGTTGTCATTTGTTCAAGAAAAGTGATTATGACAGTTGTGTTTATCACAAGAAGACTTCAGAGGGATATACCATTTATTTGTTGCTCTATGTTGATGATATGCTCATGGCATGTAAGAACATGAATGCAATTCTGGAATTGAAAGAAAAACTCAAAGGGGAGTTTGAAATAAAAGATCTTGGCCCAACACAAAAGATACTTGGAATGCAGATTACAAGAGATAGAGCCAAAGGTATCTTATTCATAAGTCAAGAAGATTACCTTAAGAAGGTTGTATCCAAGTTTGGAATGATGAATTCCAAGATCATTACAACACCTTTGGCTGCTCATTTCAAGCTATCAATAGATCAGTGCCCTACTACACCATATGAAGAGTCTGTTATGAAGAATGTGCCATATGCTAATGCTACTGGTAGCCTAATGTATGTACAAGACCTGATTTGGCTTATGCTACAAGCCTGGCGAGTAGATTCATGAGTAGACCAGGTAAAGAGCACTGGGAGGCAGTGAAGTGGGTATTAAGATATCTTAACTCCACTTTAAAGACAGGTTTGCTCTATGGCAAACAACATGGCAAGGAAGAAGGACTGACAGGGTATATGGATGTCGATTATGCTGGTGATCTTGATAAGCGAAGATCAACCACTGGATACATTTTCACTTATAAGGTGGATGTCAAACTCTTCTCTGATAGTCAAAGTGCTCTGCACTTAACTAAGAACCCGATGCACCATGAGAGAACAAAGCACATTGATATAAGATTGCATTTTGTTAGAGATTTGGTGGAGCATGGAAATGTTCGAATGGAGAAGATAGCCACTGAAGAAAATCCAGCTGATATGCTGACCAAAGTTATTCCTAATGTGAAATTCAAACTTTGTATCAAGTCAATCAATGTTGGAGATAGATCCTGGTCCTTAGCTGCTGTGACAATGGTCCAAAGCTCATAAGAAATCCAAGGTGGAGTTTTGTAATGTTTGGCTTTCTTATTAAGCTTGTGTAACCAATAAGAATGGAGAATCAAGAAGGTACACTGTAACACCCGGTATTTTTAATTACATAAATCCGCCTGCATAATTAGGATATTTAATTATTTAAATTTATGATTTATGGGTTAAATAATTATTTGAATTATTTATGCATGATTTAATTTATTTTTAAGCATTTAACCCATAATTAGTAATTTTTATGATTTTTAGTATTTTTATTATTTGATCGCGTAGACGGGCCCGTGGACGGACGAGATGACAACTTTCTAGCCAAATTATTTTATGAACCTTTTTGGAGCCTTAAAATATTATTTTGAGTTTTATTATCTCAAAATTTTAAGTATTTAATTTTATTTAATTTTAGGGGTCATTTTTATCCAAAATTAGTCAAAATATTGACTTTTTAGTATTTTTAAAATTCCCCTAAATTAATAATTCGAGATTGTTATTTTGTTATCAGATTTTTAAAGTTATAATTAGGAGTTTAAGTTATATATTTAATATTTAAAACCTTTTATATTTAATTACTTAACCTATATTTTATTTAACACAAAAATTAAACCTAATCAACCTAAAACCCTTAGCCGATCACCCTCCTTTTCTCTCCCAATCAGCCGCCACCCTCCATCTTCTTCTTCATCGATTTTCAACCCTAGGAACTCCATAGAAGGTCGGTTTCAAGGTTCCAAGCAAGCCAAGGTCGTCCCGTCGTCCCGAAGTCTTTCCTACACGTGTTAAATCCATATCTACGGTGAAAGGCATGAATTCTTTCCTATTTTCGTACAATATCAGTATATATTATGTAGATTATGTTAGGCATCGAAATTCTTTTAAATATCTTTCAGAAAATTCGATTGAAGGTGGTTTTGGTGCATTGTTCTTCGATTTTCATATGCATGCTCACGATTTTCCTCTCCATGTTTGGTTCGGGGCTGAGGGTTCGGTCAGGCAAGGTCCTAGGGTGTCTAAGGCTCGAGCCATGGCAGGGCTTGAGGCTGAGAAGGGCTGGAACGATCGGTTTTGGAGCAAGGGGCGCAGCCGAGACAGATTAGGGTTTTGGGAGAAAGGGCTACGGCTTGGGGGTTTGGGCGTGCATGGGGTCAGGGGCCTGGTGTGGCTCGAACCGGCAGGACCCTGGGAAGGTCCTGCCGGCGGCGCTCCGGCCGGTCGTGGCCGGAGCAGGGCGGCAGCAGGCATTGAAGGCCTGCTGCCCAAGCCCTCGGCGGCCGAGAGAGGAGTAGGAAGAGGCGGGTCGGGTTCTAGGGTTAGGCTTGGTCCGGGTCGGGTTCCTGGGTCCGGGTCGGGTCAGTAGGTTAGTGGGTTGAGTTAAGTGGGTCCGGGTCCGGGTTTGGTGGGCCGGGCTCGAGTCTTTTTTTTTATTTTTAAAATATTTTAAGAATTAATGGGTTTTTGAGTCAATTAAATTAAAATAAAATTATTTGGACTCCCAAATAATTTTATTTGGACTTTTAAATTTTTAATTAAGTTAGTCCATAATTTTTATGGGCTTTTGGGCCCATAAAAGTTAATGGGCCAGTCTTTGGGTTTTTGGGCCCAATGGGCCAGTTTAAGTGTTATTGGGCTTAGTGTAAATTTAATTGGGCTTAGATTAATTAATTGGGCTTAAAGTTTAAGATATTGGGCTTAAGTATGTTAATGGGCCAGATTTAAGTTAATGGGCTTGAGTGTAGGGCCAGCAGTCCAGAACCATCCATGAGAAAATTGCATGTGTCCTGATTATATATTTAATTATTTTTATGCATTTAAGTTATTTTAATATTTATATGTTAGTAAGAAAATTAAATTAAATATATATGAAGGACACATAATTTATTTAAGTACATGCATTCATGAAATCAATTTTTATGCTATGATTTAATTTCTATGGTTGAGCAAATAAAATATTTTAGGTGGAAATTGAAGTAGTGTGCCATTTATGTATGGGCAGTTTCTGCCATTTATGTATGGGCAGTTTTCTGCCATTTATGTATGGGTGGTTCGCCACCAGCCTCGTACGATGGTTTCTTAGACTGATCAGTCGCACTATGGGTCACACTTACGGATAGGACCATTCGATGTTAAGAAAATAAATGCTCAACAACTCAAGTATGTATGTTATGTATTATGTATTTATGTTTATTTAAGTAAGTTATGTTATGTAATTTTTAAGCATGCTCATTCATGTATATGTATGTATTAGTATTAAATTATTTTAAATTATTTTGAACCCTTGTTAGTATGCATGTTGGGCCTCTAGGCTCACTACACTGATATGGTGCAGGTGAGTACGTAGAGGAGCAGGTTACTCCTACCGGTGGTGAGGACGTATGAGCAGCGCTGCAGTAGCCCCGTGACCGTGACAGCTTCTGAGTCACCGTGCATGATGTCATGTGAAACATTTTATTATATTTTTAGTGGTTGAGGTTTATGGGAATATTTTATTAAATGTTTTAGTGCATGCACATATTTTAATTATTTTATTTATGCAGTATATTTTTAATTCTAGGGTTGACTCAGATGTTTAATTATTTTAAAGAATGCATTTTTTCTTAAGTATTTAATTGTTTATTTATTTAGTCATGTATTTATTTTAAATATTTTATCCTGTGCATATATGTATGGGCATATATGTACATATTTTATTTAGTAGTATAAAAAAAAAAAAAAACAATTTCCGTCAGAGGAGTCCATCTACCTACACTGACGTGGGCTGAGTTCAGACGTATCTTCTACGCCAAATATTTCACTGAGGATGTGCGCAGTCGCATGATCGGAGAGTTCATGAGTCTCCGTCAGGGGGACAGATCTGTGGTGGAGTACGTGAGCCAATATGAGAGGGGCTGTCATTTTGTGCCCATGATTGCTGATAGTCCGCAGGAGAAGCTGCGACAGTTTGTTGAGGGCTTGAGGGCTGAGATCAGGCATGACGTACGTATGGCAGACGTCTTTACATATGAGTCTGCAGTCAGCAGGGCCTTGCGTTCCGAGGAGGGACGGAGGGAGATACAGAGAGAGCAGCAGGGTAAGAGGCAGTTTGTGCAGACAGGGTATCAGCGACCATTTTCGCAGCCACCTGCGAAGAAACAGTCTACAGGGCCATCTAAGGGCCCGAATCAGCAGAGGCCTCAGGGGAAGCCACAGCAGCAGACTAGGGGCGGGGCCCCTACTCCAGGGAGATATCCAGTGTGTCCGAAGTGCCAGAAGATGCATTCCGGGCAGTGTCTTATGGGAGCAGGAGTCTGCTATCGTTGCAAAGAGCCGGGGCATCAGATTGCCAACTGCCCGCAGAGGCAGAACGTCAGTGGGCGAGTATATGTGATGCAGGCAGAGGAGGCTGACCCAGATACCTCCTTGATCACCGGTATACCTAACCCCTAGACCTTTTTCAATTCCTTGCTTTTGTTTATTGCGATTATATTTGAATGCCTGTTACTTGAGTTTAACTATCAGCATGCTAGAATAAGAATTTTGTTTCTTTGTGATTAGAATTAAGGGTTGTAGTGTTTTAACCTTGGGAGCGTAGTGGTATGAATTGTTGGGAATCTTCTGCGTGCAGGGAGAATTCTAGTTGGAGGCAACTCCACGTTTGCGTTGCTAGATTCAGGAGCCACGCATTCGTTTATCTCCCGAGATTTTATCAGACGGATAGGCATTACACCGGAGGTTGTCGACTGTGGTTACGATGTTACCATGCCATCCGGACAGACTATCACTACCACTAGTGTCATCAGGGACCTGGAATTGGAGTTGCAGGGACACTCCATTCGAGCAGATCTAGTGGTTCTTCCATTGACTGGGTTTGACTTGATTCTGGGTATGGACTGGCTATCAGTTAATGGAGCTTCGATTGATTTCCGACGTAGGACAGTGTCAGTGAAGCCAGCAGGAGGTGAGATGTTTACTTTCTTTGCATCTCAGTCTAGCAGTATTCCTCAGATGATATCACTTGTTCGTGCGAGGAAACTGTTGCGCCATGGATGTCAGGGTTTTCTTGCTAGTGTGGTCACTACCTCAGATGTTTCTAGCAGATCTTTATCAGATATAGAGGTGGTACGTGACTATCCAGATGTTTTTCCTGACGATGTTGCAGGAGTTCCACCAGTGAGAGAGGTGGAGTTCAGTATTGAGTTGTTGCCGGATACTGTGCCTATCTCTAAGGCACCGTATCGACTTGCTCCTACAGAGATGAGAGAGTTGAAGGAGCAGATTCAGGAGCTGTTGGAGAAGGGTTTTGTTCGTCCTAGCTTTTCTCCATGGGGAGCTCCAGTGTTGTTTGTGAAGAAGAAGGACGGCAGCATGAGATTGTGCATCGACTACCGAGAGCTCAACAGAGTCACAGTGAAGAATAAGTACCCACTACCGAGGATAGATGATTTATTCGATCAGTTGCAGGGAGCTTCGGTATTCTCCAAGATCGATCTGCGATCTGGTTACCATCAGCTGAGAGTCAGGGATTCAGACGTGTCTAAGACTGCCTTTAGGACACGATATGGGCATTACGAGTTCTTAGTGATGCCCTTTGGGTTGACCAATGCTCCAGCAATTTTTATGGATCTCATGCATCGTGTCTTCCAGCCGTATCTAGATCAGTTTGTCATTGTATTCATTGATGACATATTGATCTACTCGAGGAGCATTGAGGAGCATACACAGCATTTGCATACAGCCTTGCAGACTTTGAGAGAGCATCGACTGTTTGCAAAGTTCAGTAAGTGTGAGTTTTGGTTGGAGCAGGTGGCGTTTCTAGGCCACATTATTTCTAGGGATGGGATTGCAGTGGATCAGTCCAAGGTGCAGGCAGTGAGGGATTGGGGGATTCCAAAGAATGCTTCGGAGATTCGTAGCTTCTTGGGTTTAGCAGGATACTATAGGAAGTTCATCAAGGGTTTTTCCTCTATTGCAGTACCCTTGACTTCCTTGACCAAGAAGAACGCGAAGTATAGTTGGAGTCCAGATTGTCAGAGGAGCTTTGATCAGCTGAAGGATGCACTTACTTCAGCACCGGTGTTAGCTATGACAGTGCCACATGAGGAGTTAGTGGTGTACACCGACGCGTCTAAGTTTGGTTTGGGTGCAGTACTTATGCAGAGTGGCAGAGTCATCGCTTATGCGTCGCGACAGTTGAAGATTCATGAGCAGAACTATCTGACGCATGATTTGGAGCTTGCAGCAGTGGTTTTTGCGTTGAAAATCTGGAGGCACTATCTTTACGGCGAGAAGTGCAAGATTTTCACCGACCACAAGAGCCTCAAGTATTTTTTACCCAGAAGGAGTTGAACATGAGGCAGCGCAGATGGCTTGAGCTTGTTAAGGACTATGACTGTGACATTAGCTACCATCCGGGTAAGGCTAATGTAGTGGCAGATGCTTTGAGTCGGAAGTCGTCAGTGGTATCATGTTTGACTGTACAGTTACCACTACAGACCGAGATTCAGAGATTTGGTTTGGAGTGCTATCCGAGTGGCCATGCACCGAGCTTGTCAGTGTTGACGGTGCAGCCAGTTCTGCGAGATCGGATTAGAGAGGGACAGTCCACTGATGAGGAGCTACAGCGATGGAGACAGAGAGATGAGGCCAGAGGTAATCTCTTGTATACAGTGGAGGATGGCATCGTTCAGTACCGTGGGAGGATGTGGGTACCGAACGTTGATCAGTTGAGAGCCGAGATTCTAGCAGAGGCTCATGCATCTCCGTACTCCATTCACCCCGGAAGTACGAAGATGTACCGAGACTTGCAGTTATTGTATTGGTGGCCTGGGATGAAGAGTGACATCGGGAGAGTGGTGTCAGAGTGCTTGACTTGTCAGCAAGTCAAGGCAGAGCATCAGCGTCCAGCAGGACTTCTTAGACCTCTCCCTATTCCGGAATGGAAGTGGGAGAATATTACGATGGACTTTGTGGTTGGCTTACCGAGGAGTACCAGAGGGTGTACAGCGATTTGGGTGATTGTGGATAGACTCACCAAGTCAGCTCATTTCTTGCCGGTAAGAACTACTTACACTTTGACACAGTATGCAGAGCTTTACGTCAGAGAGATTGTTAGACTGCATGGCATACCAGTGTCTATCGTGTCAGACAGAGATCCGAGGTTCACCTCAGCGTTTTGGAAGAGTCTGCACACAGCTTTGGGGACTAGACTTTTGTTCAGTACAGCATTTCATCCCCAGACAGATGGGCAGTCCGAGAGAGTGATCCAGGTCCTCGAGGATCTTTTGAGAGCTTGTGTCATCGATTTTCGAGGATCTTGGGAGACTAGACTGCCATTAGTGGAGTTTACCTATAACAACAGTTTTCAGTCGTCTATAGGTATGGCTCCTTATGCAGCACTTTATGGGAGGAGATGCAGATCTCCAGTGCATTGGGATGAGGTTGGTGAGAGGATTTTGTTGGGTCCAGAGATTGTGCAGCAGACAGCTGACATCGTGACGCAGATTCGAGATAGGATGAGGACTGCGCAGAGTCGGCAGAAGAGTTATGCAGATGCCAGACGACGAGATTTGGAGTTCGCAGTCGGTGATCACGTATTTCTGAAGGTGTCACCTATGAAGGGAGTAGCGCGTTTTGGACGGAGAGGCAAGCTTAATCCGAGATATATAGGGCCATTCGAGATCTTGGAGAGAGTTGGCACGTTGGCCTATCGTTTAGCTCTACCTCCAGGGCTAGCGGCAGTGCACAACGTTTTCCATGTATCCATGCTTCGGAGATATGTCTCCAACCCGTCGCATGTGTTGGATTTCGAGCCCTTACAGTTGCCACCAGATCTTGTGTACGAAGAGAGACCAGTGCGGATCTTGGCTAGAGAGGAGCGGAGGCTTAGGACGCGGGTCATACCGATGGTCAGAGTCCAGTGGCTGAATCACTCGGAGGAGGAAGCTACTTGGGAGACCGAGGAGGATATGAGGACTCGCTACCCGGAGTTGTTCGGGTAAGTAGTTTAATTTCGAGGACGAAATTCAATTTAAGGAGGGGAGAATTGTAACACCCGGTATTTTTAATTACATAAATCCGCCTGCATAATTAGGATATTTAATTATTTAAATTTATGATTTATGGGTTAAATAATTATGTGAATTATTTATGCATGATTTAATTTATTTTTAAGCATTTAACCCATAATTAGTAATTTTTATGATTTTTAGTATTTTTATTATTTGATCGCGTAGACGGGCCCGTGGACGGACGAGATGACAACTTTCTAGCCAAATTATTTTATGAACCTTTTTGGAGCCTTAAAATATTATTCTGAGTTTTATTATCTCAAAATTTTAAGTATTTAATTTTATTTAATTTTAGGGGTCATTTTTATCCAAAATTAGTCAAAATATTGACTTTTTAGTATTTTTAAAATTCCCCTAAATTAATAATTCGAGATTGTTATTTTGTTATCAGATTTTTAAAGTTATAATTAGGAGTTTAAGTTATATATTTAATATTTAAAACCTTTTATATTTAATTACTTAACCTATATTTTATTTAACACAAAAATTAAACCTAATCAACCTAAAACCCTTAGCCGATCACCCTCCTTTTCTCTCCCAATCAGCCGCCACCCTCCATCTTCTTCTTCATCGATTTTCAACCCTAGGAACTCCATAGAAGGTCGGTTTCAAGGTTCCAAGCAAGCCAAGGTCGTCCCGTCGTCCCGAAGTCTTTCCTACACGTGTTAAATCCATATCTACGGTGAAAGGCATGAATTCTTTCCTATTTTCGTACAATATCAGTATATATTATGTAGATTATGTTAAGCATCGAAATTCTTTTAAATATCTTTCAGAAAATTCGATTGAAGGTGGTTTTGGTGCATTGTTCTTCGATTTTCATATGCATGCTCACGATTTTCCTCTCCATGTTTGGTTCGGGGCTGAGGGTTCGGTCAGGCAAGGTCCTAGGGTGTCTAAGGCTCGAGCCATGGCAAGGATTGAGGCTGAGAAGGGCTGGAACGATCGGTTTTGGAGCAAGGGGCGCAGCCGAGACAGATTAGGGTTTTGGGAGAAAGGGCTACGGCTTGGGGGTTTGGGCGTGCATGGGGTCAGGGGCCTGGTGTGGCTCAAACCGGCAGGACCCTGGGAAGGTCCTGCCGGCGGCGCTCCGGCCGGTCGTGGCCGGAGCAGGGCGGCAGCAGGCGTTGAAGGCCTGCTGCCCAAGCCCTCGGCGGCCGAGAGAGGAGTAGGAAGAGGCGGGTCGGGTTCTAGGGTTAGGCTTGGTCCGGGTCGGGTTCCTGGGTCCGGGTCGGGTCAGTAGGTTAGTGGGTTGAGTTAAGTGGGTCCGGGTCCGGGTTTGGTGGGCCGGGCTCGAGTCTTTTTTTTTATTTTTAAAATATTTTAAGAATTAATGGGTTTTTGAGTCAATTAAATTAAAATAAAATTATTTGGACTCCCAAATAATTTTATTTTAATTTTATTTGGACTTTTAAATTTTTAATTAAGTTAGTCCATAATTTTTATGGGCTTTTGGGCCCATAAACGTTAATGGGCCAGTCTTTAGGTTTTTGGGCCCAATGGGCCAGTTTAAGTGTTATTGGGCTTAGTGTAAATTTAATTGGGCTTAGATTAATTAATTGGGCTTAAAGTTTAAGATATTGGGCTTAAGTATGTTAATGGGCCAGATTTAAGTTAATGGGCTTGAGTGTAGGGACAGCAGTCCAGAACCATCCATGAGAAAATTGCATGTGTCCTGATTATATATTTAATTATTTTTATGCATTTAAGTTATTTTAATATTTATATGTTAGTAAGAAAATTAAATTAAATATATATGAAGGACACACAATTTATTTAAGTACATGCATTCATGAAATCAATTTTTATGCTATGATTTAATTTCTATGGTTGAGCAAATAAAATATTTTAGGTGGAAATTGAAGTAGTGTGCCATTTATGTATGGGCAGTTTCTGCCATTTATGTATGGGCAGTTTTCTGCCATTTATGTATGGGTGGTTCGCCACCAGCCTCGTACGATGGTTTCTTAGACTGATCAGTCGCACTATGGGTCACACTTACGGATAGGACCATTCGATGTTAAGAAAATAAATGCTCAACAACTCAAGTATGTATGTTATGTGAAAGGGCCCGTGTCCTGATTTAATATTTAATGATCAAACAACCAGGATTAATTAATGTAAACAGCGAAAACGAGTTAAAAATTTGCGTTTGGGCCTACAGAAATTTCGGCATGACCTATTCGTAAATAGGACATCCCAAAAACTTGTACAACACAACCAACAATATATACTCGAAAATAGAGTCACAACTCCAATTTACACACCTATAGCCGCACTGGCCAGGACTAAACACATGCAGGGCCGGCAAGGCTCGATCATACAAATAACAATTCAAAACAAAGTCCAAAACTATTTATACAGATACACAGGGCATCACCCCGGCAAATATAAAACTCGCTAAAATGATATATATACATATATATCTGGGAACTCAACTCCACGCTCGCCTCACTGGGTACCACTAGATGACGCTCCACCAGATGCGTCAAATCCCCCTGGATAACCTGCTATGGAATCACAAACAACCACAGCATAAAAAGAAAACAGGGGTCGGACCCCAGTACGACGAACTATAAAAATTACGACAAATATAACTGACATGAATAAAATCAAGTACAATGCAATGAAATGCAATGTAATGCGTGACAGGTATCAATGAAATAGGAATACCAAAAGGAGTCCAAATAATCGTATCACAATAAACTCAGTGGCCACCCGTGCCAGGAACGCAGCAGACCTCGAATCATCACTGCTAATCCATACACGTAGCATCGGAGGGTGACAGGAGCGACCCGTCCAGCCTCATGCTGTCATCAGGAGTGTCGTACGTAGCATCAGAGGGCGACAGGAGCTACCTGTCCGTGCCTCATACTATCTCAGGAGTGCACTAAAATAATGTCACTCGCTCCATGATGACTCAATACATCTCAAGAGATCAATATCAATAGTAATCAAAGGAGTCAAGGCTCAACGTGCTATGTAAATTTATAAATTAGTGAATGCAATCATATAATCCACGTAAGCACATAAAACACATTATCACTCATTACAAAATATTTAATATCATTACATGTCATTATAGACGTCGTAATATAAACAGCTCATACGTACCTCAACCGACACTTAATTACCACAGAAATATCTCAAGTATTTCTCGGATATTCCAATCCCAAATTTTCAGAATCTGTAATTCCAGAAAAATTGCTCATAAATCCTAAAATTTATATTTAATATTAAAACATCCTATCAATAACCAAATATCGAATTTACGACTCTAAAAGTCGAAATACCAAAAATATCATAATCTGAATTTTTCCAGAAAATTCCCAAAAATTCTGAAATTTATATATATATTAATTCTAGCACATCTAGAAATCCAAACAGTGATTTAAATAGCTCTAAACTTCAAAAATCCCAATTTAAATAATCTGGAAATTCGAAATAATGCCCCAATAATTTCTGAAAAATAGTCAATACCTCCAATCGAGTCCGGTATAATACCTACAACCAATAATAAATCAAATATCAATTATCGGATGTCAATTGAATCGAAATACCCAAAATTCAAAACCCTAAATTCAACATTATACCTCAAAGCTTGGAATTAAAGGGTTAAACAACTAACACAACCCCTAAACTCCGGCGACGATCGGCGGCGGCGAACGGCGGCGGACGGCGGCAGCGAACGGCGGCAGCTGTGCGACGGGTTTTTCGGAAACTTCACTAAAAATATGAAATATGGGTACCAAAAGATAGCTCTCGTCGCGAGGATTCCGGAACTATATTTACTTTTGAAATCCGGCCAAAAACGAAGGAGATACGGAGATTTGAAGCGATAGGAAGATTTTGAAATTGAAAAGAAACGGAAAAGAACAGACGGGCGAAGGCGGTGGAAAAACAAATGGAGGAGAAAGATTATGCGTTATATATATTATGTATTAGTTTAATGTGTGTCTTATTTTATTCATTCGGGGTTCAAACTGGACCCGGTTCGAGTTATTTCAACTCCTGTGTGCTCTATAAATAACATATTCATTTAATATCGTCTATAAACCGATATTTAAAAATCAATATTTTTAACACACAAATAAATTAATAGAGTAAAATCGGGTCCTTACATTTCTCCCCCTCTAAAAAGAAGATTTCGTCCTCGAAATTAAACACACATCAAACTTATATACAAAGTGGTTAAACATCTACCACTGATAGTACATAGGGAAATCAGAGTACAAGGCATAATTCATAACATTGTCAAACAAATGAGGCCATTCTTGACGCATTCGAGACTCCAATTCCCATGTAGCTTCTTCTCTTCCATGTCTACTCCATTCTACCATAACCAAAGGAATCGTCTTGTTCCTCAGTTGCTTTTCTTTACGATCAAGAATCTGCACTGGATACTCAACATAGCTAAGGGAACTATCCAACTCCACATCATCAGCCCTCAAGATATGAGAAGGATCTGGTTCATACTTCCGCAGCATAGATACGTGAAATACATCATGTATCGCAGACAAACTCTGCGGCAAGTTCAAACGATACGCTAAAATACCAATTTTCTCAACAATCTCGTATGGACCGATATAACGAGGAGCTAATTTCCCTTTACGCCCAAATCTCATAGTACCACGAAATGGTGATACTTTCAAGAAAACAAAATCGCCAACCTGAAATTCTAAAGGTCTACGTCTGTTATTAGCATAGCTGGCTTGACGATCCTGGGCTGCTTTCATTCTTTTCCTGATCAGGTCAACTTTTTCTTTCATCTCTTGAATAAACTCTGGTCCTGACAACTGTCGTTCTCCTACTTCTTCCCAACATATCGGAGATCTACATTTTCTGCCATACAAGGCTTCAAATGGTGCCATCCCGATAGATACATGATAACTATTATTGTAAGAGAATTCCACCAAAGCTAAAGATTCTTGCCAACCGCCACTAAAATCCATCACAACAGCTCGTAATAAATCTTCAAGTGTCTGAATAGTTCTTTCAGATTGACCATCTGTCTGTGGATGATAGGCAGTACTCACGGCCAATTTAGAACCTAAAGATGATTGCAAACTAGACCAAAACTTATAAGTAAATCTGGGATCACGGTCTGATACTATAGTAACTGGCACACCATGCAATCGCACTATCTGATCAATGTACATTTTCGCCATTTTCGTATATGTCCACGTACGATCATATGGAATAAAATGGGCAGATTTAGACAATCTATCCACAATAACCCAAATGGCATCACAACCACGATTAGATCGAGGTAGGTGTGTCACGAAATCCATAGTAATGTGTTCCCAATTCCACTGTGGTACTTCAAGACTAAGTAACATACCACCTGGTCTCATTCTTTCAGCCTTAACTTGTTGACACGTCAAACACTTAGCCACAAAATCAGAAATATCATTCTTCATACCTTCCCACCAGTAATGGGCTTTCAAGATATGATACATCTTTCTAATTCCAGGATGTACACTATGTCGACTACAATGAGCTTCTCGTAGTATATTGTCTTTCAAATCTATCAAATTCGGAACCACAAGTCTACCATTATAACGCAAACATCCATCAGAAGCAACAAGAAATTTCCCTGACTGACCAGCTGGAGTTAATTCTTTCAAATGATGAATATATGGATCAGTCTTTTGTGCTTCTTTGATTTTCGAAATTATTCGTGGTTCAACTTGTATAGATGAAACTATGAAATGATTACCTTTAGCTCGATAAGTCCATCCTGAAGTTCTCAAATGCTCATGAACTTTAGAAATAGTTAAAGATGCCAACATCTTAGTATGAACTTTTCTGCTCAAAGCATCTGCAACTTGATTCACGTTTCCTGGCTGGTATTGAATATCACAGTCAAAATCCTTAAGCAGTTCCAACCATCGACGTTGTCTCATATTCAAATCAGACTGTGTGAATAAATATTTCAGACTCTTATGATCAGAATAAATCACAAACTGCTCACCGTACAGATAATGACGCCATATTTTCAATGCATGCACAATGGCAGCCAATTCTAAATCATGAACTGGATAACGAGTCTCATGTGATTTCAATTGACGAGATGCATACGCAATCACGCGTCCATTTTGCATCAAAACACAACCCAGTCCATTCAAAGAAGCATCTGTACAGATAACAAACCCACCTGAGCCTGAAGGTAATGCTAGTACTGGAGCCGTAGTCAATTTCTCTTTCAAAGTCTGAAAACTAGCTTCACATTCCCCAGTCCACACAAAACGTCGATCTTTTTGCGTTAATATAGTCATAGGCCTAGCTATTTCAGAAAATCCCTTGATGAAACGCCTATAATATCCAGCCAAACCCAAAAAACTACGAATCTCAGAGACATTGGTTGGTCGAGACCAATTAAGAACAGCTTCAATTTTACTAGGATCGACAGATACTCCTTGTGCTGATATCACATGTCCTAGAAATAATACTCTGTCCAGCCAAAATTCACACTTCGAAAACTTAGCATATAATTGTGATGTTCTGAGTTTCTGAAGTACTAACGTCAAATGTTCTTTATGATCCTTCCTTGACTTAGAATAAATCAAAATGTCATCAATGAAAACGATAACAAATCGATCTATGAATTCCCGAAACACACGATTCATTAAATCCATAAAAACTGCTGGAGCATTAGTCAACCCGAAAGGCACAACTAAGAATTCATAATGTCCGTAACGCGTTCGAAATGCTGTCTTGGAAACATCTTCCTCTCGAACTCGAAGTTGATGATATCCGGAACGAAGATCAATTTTAGAATATACAGATGTACCCTGCAACTGATCAAACAAGTCATCAATTCGTGGCAAAGGATACTTATTCTTCACAGTAGCCTGATTCAATTGTCGATAATCGATGCACATTCTCATCGTTCCGTCTTTCTTCTTCACAAACAAGACTGGAGCACCCCAAGGTGATACACTTGGTCTAATATAACCTTTTTCCAGCAAATCTTGCAATTGCGTCTTGAGTTCTTTCAATTCTGCTGGAGCTAATCGATATGGAGCTCGAAAAATAGGACTTGTCCCTGGCATTAATTCAATGCTAAGATCTATTTCCCTTTGAGGCGGAAAACCCGGAATCTCATCAGGAAATACATCAGTAAAATCCTTAACTACAGGGATATCTGAAACTTTCACTTTCTCTTCCTTCGTCGCATCTAGAGCATAAATCATAACTCCTTCATTTCCTATCGACAATAATCTAAACATTTCCATTGCCGATACTAATGGAATGCGAGATTGTGAATCACTACCATAAAAATTCCACTTATTGCCATAATACGGTCTAAATCTCACAATGCCATGAAAACAATCAACCGTAGCTCTATAATTCATCAGTGTATCCATACCCAAGATACAGTCAAAATCAGACATAGCTAGTTTGATTAAATTAGTTATCATGATCTTATCCTCAAATCTAATCACACAATTCAACACTATCTCATTAGACATCAAGAAAACACCAGCAGGAGTAGCAACAGACACAGTATCCAATAACGGAGTAAAAGCAATCTCATGCTCATCAGCAAATGTAACAGATAAAAATGAATGAGATGCTCCTGTGTCTATCAAGATACGTGCAGGATACTCAAAAATATAACAAATACCTGCAATAACTCCCCCAGGTGCATCTTGTGCCTGATCCTGAGTCAGAGCATGGACTTGAACCTGCTGTGGACCTGGAAAACGCTGCTGACTCTGAGGAGATGGATACCTAGGCTGCTGAGTGGACTGTCCTGGAATATAAGGCTGTGTAGGAACAAACTGTGGTACAGGAGCATATGGTCTGAATGATGGTCGTCCAGGAAACTGGCCAAACTGTTGTGGCTGAAATTGCTGTCTTCCAGCATTTGGACATACTCGAGACGAATGTCCAGCCTGCCCACAAGTATAACAAGTTCCTGGAAATCCTGTACAATGTGCACTCAAATGATTACCACCACATCTGTCACAGTACACTCTCCCAGATGATCCAACTGAACTTCCACCACGACTACCACTGGAACTGGAGGAACTAGACTGTGGTTTCTTTTTAAATGGCTTCCCTCTAGCTTTAAACCAAGGCCTTTTCGCTTGCTGAGAAGATTGAATAGGCTGATATGAAGGTAAACCCATTGGTGTCTGTGAACTGCTTCCAGCTCCTTGAGGAACAGATGCTGGGATTGATTGTGGTTCACTCCTTAGTAGACTTGCTTCAATTTTCTTGGCCTTTTCTACTGCTTTCATATAAGTAGATGGAGTTCCAGTAGTCACCAAAGTATGGATCGTTCGTGTAAGCCCTTTCAGAAAATGTGAAAGCTTTGACCGATCATTCTTTGCAACATGTGGGACATAAGGCAGAAGAGCAGAGAACTGAGAAGCATATTCAACAACAGATTTATTGCCTTGCACCAACAGATTAAATTCATCTTCTTTAGCAGAATAATAAGATGGTGGTGCATATTCTTGTGCAAACTGCTTACAAAATACTTCCCATGTGATCTTTTCACCAGAATCAGAAAGTGTTTCTGCTGTCGTTTCCCACCACAGTTGCGCTCGGTCTTTCAGCTGAAAAGGAACTAACTTCAGTCGAATGTCATCAGGATATTCTAATCCATTAAACATATTGTTGAGACTTTTCAACCAACTAGTAGCTTTCTCACTTCCTTCATTGCCAAAGAACTTTTGCGGACGCAACTCCTGAAATTGAGAAATTATTAATCGTATTCCTCCCATTTTCTCAGTCAATTGGGTTACTGGATCAGCCTCAGCCTGAATCGCTTTTCCTTTGTCAGGATTTACCCGTGGTTGTTGTTCCACCTCTAATTCCACATCTTTCGGAGGCTGAACAGCTGGTCGACCACGTCTTCCCCTGACAATATCATCAAGATTTCTAACATTTATCGCTGCAGACTCTTCGACAACTTCCTTCCCTTTTCTACCTCTTCCTCCTGGTGCCATTCTACAAGACACAAGGATTTAAATACACAGGCAAAAATATCTTAACGAATAGAAAACTATGATAGAAATTCAGAGTTCTAATAGAATTCATAAACTAATTCTAAAGCCAAGAACTACTGGTTCTAACAAATACGTTCAAAAATAAGCACCACAAGTAAGTCACGTAAGAACAAGTAGTCACACACATACGCAACCATTTTGTTAGTGTCTAAACTCGAGTGTCCTAGACTCTAATTCGAGCATATCCCAGTATATGCTCTGATACCAAATGAAAGGGCCCGTGTCCTGATTTAATATTTAATGATCAAACAACCAGGATTAATTAATGTAAACAGCGAAAACGAGTTAAAAATTTGCGTTTGGGCCTACAGAAATTTCGGCATGACCTATTCGTAAATAGGACATCCCAAAAACTTGTACAACACAACCAACAATATATACTCGAAAATAGAGTCACAACTCCAATTTACACACCTATAGCCGCACTGGCCAGGACTAAACACATGCAGGGCCGGCAAGGCTCGATCATACAAATAACAATTCAAAACAAAGTCCAAAACTATTTATACAGATACACAGGGCATCACCCCGGCAAATATAAAACTCGCTAAAATGATATATATACATATATATCTGGGAACTCAACTCCACGCTCGCCTCACTGGGTACCACTAGATGACGCTCCACCAGATGCGTCAAATCCCCCTGGATAACCTGCTATGGAATCACAAACAACCACAGCATAAAAAGAAAACAGGGGTCGGACCCCAGTACGACGAACTATAAAAATTACGACAAATATAACTGACATGAATAAAATCAAGTACAATGCAATGAAATGCAATGTAATGCGTGACAGGTATCAATGAAATAGGAATACCAAAAGGAGTCCAAATAATCGTATCACAATAAACTCAGTGGCCACCCGTGCCAGGAACGCAGCAGACCTCGAATCATCACTGCTAATCCATACACGTAGCATCGGAGGGTGACAGGAGCGACCCGTCCAGCCTCATGCTGTCATCAGGAGTGTCGTACGTAGCATCAGAGGGCGACAGGAGCTACCTGTCCGTGCCTCATACTATCTCAGGAGTGCACTAAAATAATGTCACTCGCTCCATGATGACTCAATACATCTCAAGAGATCAATATCAATAGTAATCAAAGGAGTCAAGGCTCAACGTGCTATGTAAATTTATAAATTAGTGAATGCAATCATATAATCCACGTAAGCACATAAAACACATTATCACTCATTACAAAATATTTAATATCATTACATGTCATTATAGACGTCGTAATATAAACAGCTCATACGTACCTCAACCGACACTTAATTACCACAGAAATATCTCAAGTATTTCTCGGATATTCCAATCCCAAATTTTCAGAATCTGTAATTCCAGAAAAATTGCTCATAAATCCTAAAATTTATATTTAATATTAAAACATCCTATCAATAACCAAATATCGAATTTACGACTCTAAAAGTCGAAATACCAAAAATATCATAATCTGAATTTTTCCAGAAAATTCCCAAAAATTCTGAAATTTATATATATATTAATTCTAGCACATCTAGAAATCCAAACAGTGATTTAAATAGCTCTAAACTTCAAAAATCCCAATTTAAATAATCTGGAAATTCGAAATAATGCCCCAATAATTTCTGAAAAATAGTCAATACCTCCAATCGAGTCCGGTATAATACCTACAACCAATAATAAATCAAATATCAATTATCGGATGTCAATTGAATCGAAATACCCAAAATTCAAAACCCTAAATTCAACATTATACCTCAAAGCTTGGAATTAAAGGGTTAAACAACTAACACAACCCCTAAACTCCGGCGACGATCGGCGGCGGCGAACGGCGGCGGACGGCGGCAGCGAACGGCGGCAGCTGTGCGACGGGTTTTTCGGAAACTTCACTAAAAATATGAAATATGGGTACCAAAAGATAGCTCTCGTCGCGAGGATTCCGGAACTATATTTACTTTTGAAATCCGGCCAAAAACGAAGGAGATACGGAGATTTGAAGCGATAGGAAGATTTTGAAATTGAAAAGAAACGGAAAAGAACAGACGGGCGAAGGCGGTGGAAAAACAAATGGAGGAGAAAGATTATGCGTTATATATATTATGTATTAGTTTAATGTGTGTCTTATTTTATTCATTCGGGGTTCAAACTGGACCCGGTTCGAGTTATTTCAACTCCTGTGTGCTCTATAAATAACATATTCATTTAATATCGTCTATAAACCGATATTTAAAAATCAATATTTTTAACACACAAATAAATTAATAGAGTAAAATCGGGTCCTTACATTATGTATTATGTATTTATGTTTATTTAAGTAAGTTATGTTATGTAATTTTTAAGCATGCTCATTCATGTATATGTATGTATTAGTATTAAATTATTTTAAATTATTTTGAACCCTTGTTAGTATGCATGTTGGGCCTCTAGGCTCACTACACTGATATGGTGCAGGTGAGTACGTAGAGGAGCAGGTTACTCCTACCGGTGGTGAGGACGTATGAGCAGCGCTGCAGTAGCCCCGTGACCGTGACAGCTTCTGAGTCACCGTGCATGATGTCATGTGAAACATTTTATTATATTTTTAGTGGTTGAGGTTTATGGGAATATTTTATTAAATGTTTTAGTGCATGCACATATTTTAATTATTTTATTTATGCAGTATATTTTTAATTCTAGGGTTGACTCAGATGTTTAATTATTTTAAAGAATGCATTTTTTCTTAAGTATTTAATTGTTTATTTATTTAGTCATGTATTTATTTTAAATATTTTATCCTGTGCATATATGTATGGGCATATATGTACATATTTTATTTAGTAGTATAAAAAAAAAAAAAAAATTCCGCATATTTATTTATTATAGAGCATGGGGTCGTTTCATACACCATACCATGCAAGGTGGAGACACAGAAGATAAGTTCCAATCTCAACTTATCTAACTAACTAACCAACCGCAAGAGGCTGGGAGATAAGAAGGGAGATCGAAGCAGTTGGAATCAACACAAGAGAGATCCATTCTTCGATCGAGTTTTTTTTTTTGGAATTAGCTAAGAGTCTTCGTGTGCATAGAGGGTGATTGGATCAGTCTTTGTGATTGTATTTCTTGATTTTCTCTTCATGTTCTTTGGTTCAATACGCATTGGAGATTGAGGTCGATACATTGCAATCTTTGATACACTTTGTGATTGATATCGTGAAGAGCTTTGGGCCAAAGTGGATGTAGGATAATTCATATCCGAACCACTATAAATCATCGTGTTAATTTCTTCTCGATTGCATGTTCTTCGATTGCTGATTATCTTGTTTCAAATTGTTCTTTGAGATCATTTCAATGAGCTAGGATTTCACTGGGATTTGATATATTCATGATCGTGTAGTAAATTGATAATTGTTGTTTATGCATTATCAAGATTATTTCAACACAATTAAATTAAACATAAGCTAACACATCATCTGGATTTAAAAATACACAAAGTAATTTTTTTAAACCAAAATCTAAAAATCAAATTTTTTAGTAATTGCAAAGAGTTCGAAATGTGGTTTTAAAATTATTACAAATAAAGATGGTATGATGTCAAAGTTATTAAGTTTGACCCACAAAGGTCTTTTTTTTTTTTTTTGACCCACAAAGGTCTTCAAGTTGGTAAGCGATGGTCGTGGGCTTTATTTCTCTTACAACGTTTCTTATACTAATACGAGTCAATCATACAAGATTTACCTAATAATGATTTACTTTAATTGTGTAATTTGCAAACAACTGTACTAATCGGAGGATTTATCTAATACAGTCCCAAAAAATAATGGATTCAGTATTCATGTACGTTATTAAAAAAAATTAAAAAGAAGAAAAGAGGTTTTAAAGTTTCATTGGTGCAAAAAAGACATCGTGCCATCTAAGATATTATATTAGTATTAAAAGGGTTGACTTCGAAGGGAATCCTATCATACGTGAGTCAGAGGCTCAATGGCTCATGCGGAGGTTAAATCGAAAAATGTGCACGAGCGCCAAGGAACTGAGGGAGGGAGCAACATGATCAACCTCCAAATCATACCCCATAATAGTATATTAGTATTGATGCTAGGGGTTGTTTTACATGTTTACCACCCCTATTTTTTAAAAAAATGATGTTTTTTGGCGTTGTTGTATTGTTGTTATATTAATGGACCGTTTAGGTCATTCAAAATTCACGATCACCTAGATTAATATATGTATTAAATTTTATCAAAATTTTAAAAGATTATTTGACATATTTATGTATCGATTTGTATCGAATGAGAATGAGGAATATGACATGAACTTTGAATTTTAATTCGTTGATATAGAATTATATGGAAAATATCAAGATTAACAACAAAAATAAATATTAGGTTAAAAAAAAAAAAACTCTCTAGACGGTGGTGAATGAGCACTCACCCATCCCTTGCTATTTTTTAAAACAAGGGTTAAAACATATAAAAACCTTTAAAGCGATCGGCCATGAATATGATAAACTTTGGATTCAAAATATAAATCGGAATATATATATATATATATATATATATATATTTATATATGTGTGTTTAAAAAAAGTCATTATATTTAATTATTTACTCAAAGTTTTTTAAAATTTAAATTAATATACAAGGAAAATATTTTTTTAGATCTATTAACTTGTTCGTTTTTTTGTTTGTTTTGGTCTATTACTTTTTCAAATTTTTGTTTTGGTATATTAACTTTTTAGTTTTCGAGTATTTCGGTTCAACCTGATGTTAAGCAACACATGTAGTCACATTACAAGTCCAACTAATGTAATCACATTTATCAATGTAACTTCAAAGGCATTGCAAAAAAGAAATTCAAACTTATGTAATCACATTATGCAAGGAATAGGAACGACTTTGGAGACTATTCAACATTCATTTATATATTGGTTGTGTTTAGTAAATGTCCTTGAATCTATTAGTTGACCCTGAGAAACCATATATCAAGCAAACCTTAGATCCTTCAATTAATGCTCACTGCAACTTATCCCTACAGCATACTGCATTTCAATGTAAATAATGAACAAAATAAGAGCAATGGACGTCATGGTTCATAAAACCGCGACACTGCAAAACAGGTCGACGAACCTAATTTTTATAGTTCTTTTGAGTGGAGATGGTAGAAAAATAATGAAATATAAACAAAAAAAATTAGTTATTTAAAGAGGATCTTAAAGTCGAGATGCTATTTGCTATGTATGTACTTTCCAATGTTCAGATGGTTTATGATGTCAAGGTTGATTTTAAACGAACATGTGCCCTCGATTTAAATAAAGTAGTAGTTATGCTAAAGGAAATCTATAGAATCAATCAAATGAGTACTTCCATTAATTAACTTATACCGATTGATGTTCAATCTCAACAAAAAAACATCTTAGCTCCATCTGCTGCCCCAGTGAAAATTATTCCCTTTATGCAACATTCACCACTCAAAATGAGTGGGCAGATCATAAAATTATAGAAAAATGTTTTAAAAGAAAGTGAAATAAAAAATAAAAAAATTATTACCTTGACCGATGTAGGGAAAAAATTTGTTTGTCGTGATAACTAGATAGGGTGCATAGATGTGTCCCGATAAATTCACTACAAAAATTCTTTGGTTTTAGCCACGCCATTTAACCACGGTTTTAGCCACGGTTTTTGAAACCGTGGTTAAATCCACCGTTGCTAAGGTTAACAACGGTTTTTTGAAAACCGTGGTTAATTTAGCAACGGTTTTGAAAAAACCGTGGCTAAATTACCAACGGTTTTCTAGGAAACCGTGGCTAGGTTAACCACGGTTTTATAAAAACCGTAGTTATATTAACCACGGTTGTTAAAAAACCGTGGCTAATTTAGCAACGTTTTTTTCAAAAACCGTGGTTAATTAACCACGGTTTTTTCAAAACCGTTGGTAATTTGGGCCACAGTTTTTGCCAAACCGTGGCTAAATTAACAACGGTAGATAAAAATCGTGGTTAAAATACCCACGGTTTTTATAAAACCGTAGGTAATTCTACCACGATTTTTAAAAAACCGTTGGTAATTTAGCCACCGTGTTTCTCAAACCGTGGTTAAATTACCAACGGTTGTTTAAAACCGTGGTTATTATTACCAATGGTTTAAAAACACCGTGGTTAAAATAACCACGGTTTTTTATAAAATCCGTGGTTAAGATAACCACGGTTTTTGAATAAACCGTGGTTATTTTTACCACGGTATTAAATAATCCGTGGTTATTGTATCCCCGTTTTTTTTAAAATCCGTGGTTAAAATAACCACGGTTTTTGGGGAAACCGTGGTTATTTTAACCACGGATTTATAAAAAACCGTGGTTTAAACAACCGCGGTATTAAAAAACCGTAGTTCTTTTATCCACTATTTTTTTAAATAACCATGGCTAATTTATCAGCGAAATTTAAATAAAACCGTTGTTAAATTAGCCACGGTATAATTTTTCAAAATACCGTAAAGATCATCAAAAAAGTTATCCACGATATAATGATTTCAAAATACCATAAAGATTAACCAAAAATTAGTTATTTATGACACATACTGACCGCAATCACCATTATTTTTTAACGCTGTCGAAAAACATGAATATTTAACCTCACTAAATGACCACGAATATTAGAAAAAATACGAAACAACTATACCGTTCAATCTATTAGTCACGTAAAAGAAATCCCAACATTAGTTCAAACTCCAAACATACTAACCATATATGTGCTCACATATTCCGCATGTGTACATCAATTACAGTATGACGAATTATTCAATCTCAAAATTCAATAAACGAAGTATGAAATGTATTTGATGAATACCTAGTACTGCTGAAAAGGAACTGGAGCTGGCAGATATATCCTGGAACCAATAAAAAGAAAAATAAAAAGAAAGTAATACAAATTAAGCTCGTACATGCAAGTTCTATTCGAAAAAGTCTACAATCTTGTAGACATGAAGTTGTTTTTATTGAAGCATTAATTTCATCATCCATATTAATTCTATATGAAAAACTAAGCACAGCATTGAACGCAATATATCAAAAACTACGGACAAAAGCAAGGAATACAAGTACTCACAGTTTTGACGCACAACCTACTTGACATCCTTCTTGAATAAAAAAACTACGAAATCATAGCCTGTATAAAAGAAACAACCGGATCCCTTAAAAACATGGTAAACCTGAAAAAGTCATTGGACGCAATAGATCAGAAACTACATACAAAACCAAGGGATACAGGTACGCACAGTTGTCTTGATACAAGAGAGAACTAAGGTATTCTGATAAAAGTAAAAGTAAAATGTTTTTAAGTTTGTCTTACCATTGTTTTCCTGTGTGTATGGATATGATAACACGACAAATAAATACTATAAACTATTTCAAGACAAGAGTCCTATGATTATTTCATGAATTATGATTCACCTACTTGACATCCTTCCTAGCTACATAATAAATAATCAAATCCCATACTCTATAAAAAACACAATCGGAACCCTGAAAAAATAAGCAAATTTGAAGGGGAAGCATGATATTAATAACTAATTACCGGTAAGAAAGATATAAGTATTAAATCCATCATACCTTTCTGCCTATGGTAGGAGATCGAAACATAACCACATGTTATTCCACTTCTCATTGTCTCACAAATCATCGGCTACCTGAAGCATTAACGAAATCCCAAATATCATATTATAATTTACTATTCGACATAGATCTCACACCATCGAAAACATACATACGTTAAGTAAACCAAAAGTTTTGAAAAATACTAATATAAGAACAAGGATGCAATTGTTATAGGACGATTAAATATTTTTAATTCATTTCTATCTCAATCAATTTAAATAATGAAATGGAATTCATGGTTAGGTCCTAAGTTCATATCTTACAAATAAGCATACAACCAATTTGAAACTAATTTCAAACTAATGTTTAGTAAATACGTAATCTATATTTTTCAACTCATTCCTCCATTATCTACATTCACCCATTATGCACATGATCAATAGCATCCAATGACACCGTTCAAAATGTAATGCCATAGCCAGAAGCCAAGCAGATGGCTTGAAATAAAATATCATGCATCCTTGTATGATTGTATGGATGCCAATTAAAGAAGGGGTAACTGTCACGCCCCGAAACCGGGCCTAGTTGACATCGGCGTTGTTTAAAAATTTAACATTGAAACAACAAGCCTCGTAGTACAAATCTTGCCAAAAACCAGTCTTTTTCATCAACTATAATTGTTTTTATATAGAAAAACACAAGTGCGACAATGCGGAAGTGAAATTGAAATTTAAAGTAAAAAAAAAATATTTCTTCAACTTGAACTGATCCGTCATCACCAACCCCATAACATAATCTGTTCTTTGTCATCTAACTCATCTTCATTCTTATCTAGGGAGGGAGAGTAAATGGGTGAGTGTTTTGGGAAACACTCAGCAAGTGGGGGCCAATCGTACACACAAATATCGAATATATATACATGATACGAATTCAATAGGAGTCAAGACAGGAGACAACAGAATACGAAACAAAGAATCAAGACATATCATAACCGAATCATAACTTATACATGGCACTGTTATTCAATTCGTTAATCCTGGCTACTGATCAGTCCCTAATTGTTACTCCTCTAAGGGGACGAGGCCTTAAACGGTTATTATAACCCACCGCATCAGGGCCTTATCATATCATGTTTTCGGAATTTCCTTACCATTTCTTAATTTGAATCCTAACAGTGCATTTCAAGATCTCATTGCATAACAGAGGAATCGTACAGAAAGAAACATGAAACGAAATCAAAGGACATGAAACGAGGAATGTACGATCGAGTTTTCAAAACAAGAACATCATTCTTTTAAAAATATATTTATTCATATCTTATCATAATGACCATGGGCTTTTACTGGTTTTGGGCTCCCTCTGGGGCCTTTTCCCACGCATGGGCTCCCTCTGGGGCCTTTTCCCTCACAGGCTTTTCCCAATGCGCCATTATTCAAATCAGAATCATCACAAACGAACATATCACATGGGTATCAATTGGAACGAAAAGGACATAATGAATCTGAACAAAGGCTTAGCAAAGGAATGCATAACGAATCATAAGGTACTTCAAAATGAAGCATAACAAAGGATTCATGTGGAACGAAATATATACGAAATCAAAGGACGTAAAACAAACAGTGTACGATCAAGACTTGAATCGGATACTTGGTGATTTCAAATAAGAATAAGCCCAACAAAGATTTTGATGGTTTCTTAGAATAATGCTTAGAGAATCAAAATTAACAAAAAGAGTCCAATAGAAACAAGACTCAATGATTTCCATCGAATTGCAACAAAGATGGCTTAAAGAAACAAAAACCCACTTACCTGATTCCCACAAAAATTGAAGTATATTGGATCTTTGGTCAGAACTCTAACTCGAAATTGGATGACACCTCGATCAGGACTTTCAACAGCACTCTTGCTCGACTACTTGCTTTGAACACAAGCTACTCCAGATTCGAAAATTAGGCAGAGTCTCGACCACTATAGATACTAAATTTTGTGAGATATGGAGAGAGCAAAGCTTGGGTTTGGTGTATCTAATTCCTTCAACCTTGAGCTCTATTTATAGATGAGGTTTAGTAGAAGGTGAAAGAACACTCTTAATGGTCATAAAAGTCCTTAATCATGTCCATAATGATAATTGATGATGAGAGTTTCATGGTTTGTCCTTTGGCTTTCCAACTTCTTGAGTTAATGCCAACATTAATTGAGATAATTAATCTTACATAACTCTTGGTGTAATTGCTTTTGAAATTGCATGCATGTAAATTTCTTGATCTTTACATTCCACCCTCCTTATTTGAAGTTTCGTCCTCGAAACTTAAATCGTGGTCTCCCACTAATGTATTTCAAGAATTCCTCCATGATTTGCTAATTAGATATGTTTTATCTAAAAATAGGTTTCAATGATATATCAAAACAAAATTTATTAATTTTCATAGAATTCAAAAGGAAAGGTTGGAGTACAATCTAACGAAAAATAGAATATCGATGACATCCTAATCTACGATTTCTCCATCTATAGGTTCTTCATTTGCTCCTTCCACTCGTGCATTCACTAACTGCTGCAAGTTCTCCATTTGGCCTTGTAAATTGACAACTTGAGTAGCCAAATTTTGGCTATCAACTCCAAATTGATTCACCTGGTTTTCCATTGATTGTCTGTATGCATCAATTCCTGTTGGAGTTGATCTCTTAATTGTTTTGCGATCTTATAATGATCACACCATGCTTCAGCAGTTGTCAACATTTGGAGTCCATACTTTTGCGCCTCTTGCAACTCTTCCTTGTAATCCTTGAGTTGTTTTTCTGCAAATCTTTTATCAAAAGCGAGTTGGCTCGCTTCTCTTTGAAATTTGTCCCTAGCCTCCTTCAACTCATCCTTGTCACGGAGCAAACTCGCGATAGTACTCTTGAGTTGCTCAATTTCATTTTCGAGACCCCTAAATGCGTTGGCTTGGTTTGCCATGTTCTCGAAAGTGAGCTTGAGGAATAGGATGGGGCTTGCTCGAAATTTTGGGTAAAATTGTTGCTTGGTGTGCTTTCTTTCATCTATAAAAGTGATTTATATAGGTGCCTAAGGGAGACTAATTTGGTAGGATAATAATATTGATTTGAATGGCCTAGATTCATGCCTAAATTGAGTTCAAATCTTCCTTGGAGTATGACCATAATCATCTCCCAATTCTTGATTGAATTTGATCAAGGATTATGAGAATATAAAATTCCATTTTCAAATTAACTAACTATAATTCAAAAATATGGTATAAGGAGGTTCAAAATTGGAAATCATTGTCTTCCAAATTAAGAAAATAAAAATGGATTGAAATGATCATTTAATCGGGTTATTAAATATCTTTTATAATTGAAAATCTTGAAGATATTCATGTGAATTGGAAGCCTAAGAAATCAAGGAAATTAGTAGAATTAGAGTTTCTATCCCAAAAATTATTGTCGTGTTATTCCGAGATTTCAATAGTATAAAATCCTTGGAGTCAAAAATATCCTAATGATGTTTATCTATAACCAAAAATATTAAACTAACATAAACTTCAACAATCAAGACTTAAAATCCGTATCTAGAATGTAATGAATGCTAGCTCCCAAATAATAATGTATAAATTCGAAATCGTAACTTAAATATTTCTATCGACCACGTACCTAAATAATAGTCCCAAAACTGAGTAAACATAAATCTAAAATAACCATTCTCAAATTTCTTAATAATCTTAAAAATAATACTAGTTTCAAGGTGGTTTTTTTTTTTTTTTTTTTTTCCATTCTCAATCTTACATACTAGTCCCAAAGTGATCATAGTTCCAAATTCACCATTTATCATAACACTAATTCCCAAATGATTCATTCTCCTATATCTTATATACTAGTTCCCAAGTGAATCATTCTGGTTCTATAGCTTATATACTAATTCCCAAGTTAATTATTTTCATTCTAAATCTTAATTTTCCATCAAGATTATGAACCTGGTTTTGGCTCTTCTTCATGTGCGTTCTTTGCGCTAACTGGTGTTGATTTGTAGCTAACTTGATTTGAGTGCTTGCACGTCCCATAACTCGTTCAAGGACAAAAGTGAAGTTCATTCTAGAATCAGATTACTCTTAACAAATCTATTCTATAGCCAACTATTTTGTCTTATAGGATTCTTTCTCTCCCAACTGGTCTATTGTCCCAGCTGGTCTATCTGCACTAGGGCTGCTTCACAACTGATTTTTTTTTTCAGCAAGAAGCTCTTCCCATCCGGATTATGGAACCTGGCGGCTCTGATACCACTAAAATGTCACGCCCCGAAACCGGGCCTAGTTGACATCGGCGTTGTTTAACAATTTAACATTGAAACAACAAGCCTCGTAGTACAAATCTTGCCAAAAACCAGTCTTTTTCATCAACTATAACTGTTTTTACATAGAAAAACACAAGTGCGACAATGCGGAAGCGAAATTGAAATTTAAAGTAAAAAAAAAATATTTCTTCAAATTGAACTGATCCGTCATCACCAACCCCATAACATAATCTGTTCTTTTTCATCTAACTCATCTTCATTCTTATCTGGGGAGGGAGAGTAAATGGGTGAGTGTTTTGGGAAACACTCAGCAAGTGGGGGCCAATCGTACACACAAATATCGAATATATATACATGATACGAATTCAATAGGAGTCAATACAGGAGACAACAGAATACGAAACAAAGAATCAAGACATATCATAACCGAATCATAACTTATACATGGCACTGTTATTCATCTCGTTAATCCTGGCTACTGATCAGTTCCTAATTGTTACTCCTCTAAGGGGACGAGGCCTTAAACGGTTATTATAACCCACCGCATCAGGGCCTTATCATATCATGTTTTCGGAATTTCCTTACCATTTCTTAATTTGAATCCTAACAGTGCATTTCAAGATCTCATTGCATAACAGAGGAATCGTACAGAAAGAAACATGAAACGAAATCAAAGGACATGAAACGAGGAATGTACGATCGAGTTTTCAAAACAGGAACATCATTCTTTTAAAAATATATTTATTCATATCTTATCATAATGACCATGGGCTTTTACTGGTTTTGGGCTCCCTCTGGGGCTTTTTCCCACGCATGGGCTCCCTCTGGGGCCTTTTCCCTCACAGGCTTTTCCCAATGCGCCATTATTCAAATAAGAATCATCACAAACGAACATATCACATGGGTATCAATTGGAACGAAAAGGACATAATGAATCTAAACAAAGGCTTAGCAAAGGAATGCATAACGAATCATAAGGTACTTCAAAATGAAGCATAACAAAGGATTCATGTGGAACGAAATATATACGAAATCAAAGGACGTAAAACAAACAGTGTACGATCAAGACTTGAATCGGATACTTGGTGATTTCAAATAAGAATAAGCCCAACAAAGATTTTGATGGTTTCTTAGAATAATGCTTAGAGAATCAAAATTAACAAAAAGAGTCCAATAGAAACAAGACTCAATGATTTCCATCGAATTGCAACAAAGATGGCTTAAAGAAACAAAAACCCACTTACCTGATTCCCACAAAAATTGAAGTATATTGGATCTTTGGTCAGAACTCTAACTCGAAATTGGATGACACCTCGATCAGGACTTTCAACAGCACTCTTGCTCGACTACTTGCTTTGAACACAAGCTACTCCAGATTCAAAAATTAGGCAGAGTCTCGACCACTATAGATACTAAATTTTGTGAGATATGGAGAGAGCAAAGCTTGGGTTTGGTGTATCTAATTCCTTCAACCTTGAGCTCTATTTATAGGTGAGGTTTAGTAGAAGGTGAAAGGACACTCTTAATGGTCATAAAAGTCCTTAATCATGTCCATAATGATAATTGATGATGGGAGTTTCATGGTTTGTCCTTTGGCTTTCCAACTTCTTGAGTTAATACCAACATTAATTGAGATAATTAATCTTACATAACTCTTGGTGTAATTGCTTTTGAAATTGCATGCATGTAAATTTCTTGATCTTTACAGTAACATTTCTTGTTCTATCTATATATTAACAACTATAAATTGGTAGGCCTGAAATCCGGCCTTATCCTATCACTTTAATATCATCACGCCAAGTGCGCTTAATTAACTTCTTGAAATGTCGTGAATTTTAACACCAAAATCTGGTGTATTATATTTTGTCAAGCATAAGGAATGAACATGATCAGTACCTTACACAACATCTCTGTATAAATTAAGTAGGATTATCATTAGTATTATTCCCCTATTTTTAACCATGTACCATGAAACCATCCCAAACTGGTGCCTTTTATTTTTCTCCAATTATCTTCGATGATTTCAAATTTTCAATACACTACAACCACCCAAAAACTTATAGTCTTCCCAATTGGATAATTAAATATCCAAATATTTCATTTTTAAATCATGAAAATCGAATCTGAAATATATGTAACAAATCACCAAACTTAAATCCCTCATTTTAGAATAAAAGACCTCAAATAAGCCTCTAATATACCATATAGAGCAGCCGGACATCTAAATAACACAAAAGTAACCTCTCGTTGAAGTATAAGTCATGCACGAAATCAAAAATTGCATAGGTGCAATAAAATTCTATCCAATATAATTATGTAAATGTGCACTTTCCTAGTATAACCAAATATATAGCAATTTTAGCAGATCAAGTGCATAATATGCAAAAAAGTTGAACTCTTTATTTTCGGGTCCTCGGATGATACTGATTCCCCACGGTGCTCCCAGTTCTTGATAATTCGTATCCTATTATATTATAATAATCTATTTTGAGATAGTGGCAAAATAAATCCTGAAGTATGAGGAATGCTCAAAATTCAAACCAAACTCATAGATTCTACATAATTCCCCGTAAATATATTTCGAATTAAGTTTGAAATACACGAAAATATGTTGAACCCAAGCATTTTTCATTATGTTGGATTTTGTCTTTAGTGTTGGATAATTAAATATCCAAAATTTTTATACTCTAATCTAACACATATAAATACCCAAATATTTCATCATTAAATCAAACAAATCGAATCTGAAATATATGTAACAACTCACCAAACTTAAATCCCTCATTTTAAAATAAATGACCTGAAATAAGCCTCTAATATACCATATAGAGCAGCCGAACTTCAAAATAACGTTGGTCCTCGGAACTGGCGGCGACGGCGACGACATCTGACGGAGAAACAAGCGGTGTTCGGGAACTGGGTTGCAATACAAAATCATGAAACCGTGCAAAAAGGGTGTTGAAAGACTGCCCTCAGAGAGAGGTTTCCAAAACTACTCTCGGATCTTAATTTGGTTCACCAACGGTGGAGTAATCGGCATTGGAAGTGAACGTGAATAGTGACTTAGAGGGAAATATGGAGGAGAGAAAGAGGAAGAAGAGGGAAACGTGAGAAAACGTGAGAGGGAATTAATGTGAAATGGAATGTGAAATGGCGCGTTGTTTTTTAATATCTAAGTGTTGTGTTCAAAAAATTTTGGTTTTTATTTCACTAATTTTTTGTCAATAAATTTTTTTAATTGTAATAAATAATGTGCACATTCGATCCAATTGCAGAAATTAATACAGCAATTGACGTTGAAATTATATAAAGCTTTTAAATTTAAATGTAACATATCTGAAATATTTTTAATTACAAAACAATTTTAAAAAACACAAACATTCCGTAAAAAAAAACATTGTAAATTAAATATCTTTGATATATAGTGACAAATATAATTTTTTTAAAAAATAAATGTAATACAATAATTTATAGGGGTGGGATCGGGTCGGGACCCGTCCCTTAATCCTCTTACATGATTATCATCCCGATTATAATTGAGATATTTTTTTTCTTTCGATACCTCACCCGACAAGTGTCGGGACCCGAATATTTGTTCGGGATCCCGTCGTGTCGGAAGAAAGTAATCCCGAACAATATATTTTTAAGAAAAAATTTTATGAAGAAACTCAAATAAGTTAAAATTTCTTTGTACATTTCTTCTTAATACATTTCTTTATTTTGCATGCATTTATTTTATTTTTGTGAGTTTTGTTAGTGTTTTATATTTTGTGCATGCATTGTATTCTCTTGGTTGAACTTCATAGGAAACGAAAGCATTTTTTGATTATTTGTGCGGAAATAACGCGCGCGCGCGAGATATCATAACTCGCGCGCGCGCAGAAGAACTCTACAGAGAGTTTGATCGTATCCGCGCCCGCGCTAGGCCTCCACCTCGCGCGCGCGCAGCCTATCATTTCAGAGGAGACAAGTTGTCACCGCGCGCGCGCGAGGCTCTTCCTCGCGCTCGCATCAAAGATTTTCAGAGGAACACCTATTGCAACGCGCGCGCGCGAGGCTATTCCTCGCGCGCGCGTGGCATAAAAGTCCAGAGAATCCCAAATGGCACCGCGCGCGCGCGAGTATATTTCTCGCGCGCGCGCAGCACTAAAACTCAAGGACCTCGAATTAAGTCTCGCGCGCGCGAGAGGCGCAGAGTGAACATTAAAAAAACTGGACTCTTGCTATAATCTCATTCTCTTCTTCATCTTTTCTCTTTCTCTCCCACCAAACCCTAAATCCCCAATTCCCTACTCTCCAATTCCTCCAAAAATTATTTTCAAAATTGTCCGTATTTTGCAGTTTCTTGGAGTTTATCATCGCAATTCAAGTTCGGGTCCGCCAATTTATGTCAGAATCCTCCTATTTCACGTTCCTAACCACCACGCCGCCGTTCACCGCCGCCACCACCTATCACCGCCTCTGATTCCGGCCACCCTCCACAATGTCAGCCAAACGATTCCGTTCGTCCCGCCCCGCCGCCGCTAGCTCATCCTACTCCGCTGCACTCTCCAAACGGTTCGTCTCTCATGAAGCCCAAGAGAGGTACGAAAATGCTAGACTCAATCGCAATCCTATTGCTGAGCGTGGTTTATCTTTGGAGTGTAATGATTTTGTCGCTTTGGAGATTAATAAGAGAAAATGGAATGTCTTTTGCAAAGTGCCCGAACCCGCCATTGTTCCGGTGGTTCGGGAATTTTATGCTAATGCCCCTGCTCGAGATGACTCTAAAGTTTTTGTTCGAGGAAAACTTGTGTCGTTTGATGCTGAGACTTTGAATAGGTTGTTTGATACTCCTGCTACGGATGATAGTCAATTTAGGAATTTTAAGGCGAATCCGGACTATAATTTACTTTTGAGAGAGATGTGTTATGCGGGTGCACAGTGGCACGATCCTCTCCGGTTCACTCATTTTCCAGAGCGGTTTCTGAAACTTGAGCCGGCTTTGTGGTATGCTTTCATAGCCCGACAACTTTTACCAGTGCTCCACACAGTTGACGTCCAGGCAGATAGGGCGATCCTTGTGTATGCCATCACGAAGCGGTGGCCGATTGATGTGGGCACTCTTGTCCACGATTCCATTCTTTATTCGATGCGGACTCCGTCTGTGGGCCTCTATTTCCCTCACACCATTACCGCCCTTTGTCGTCAGGCAGGTGTGCAGATCAGTCCCGATGAGGAGTGGCTCCCGCCTTTCAAGACCGTGGATGAGAAGCTTGCCACTTCCAAGCAAGCGAAGCGCAATTTGGAATTTTATAGCGTTCAGCATCATGTTGGGAGCTCCTCTAGCATTCGTCCACCGCCTCAGCCCACTCCTCCTCGCCGCACCTCTCAGGACATGGCCGTTGAGAGCTCCGCTTTTGACCACTATGTAATGGATTATTTTCAAGCCACTTCCACTCATCTCCATAATGTGAAAGACATTATGCGCAGCATGGCGACGCAGTTGGGACTTGATACATCTGGCTTTCAAGCGGCACCTCATTATCCGCCTCCATTCCCGTTCCAGTCTGACATGCCGGCCCAGTTTGTTCCGGGTGCACCCCAGGATCCCTCTATTCCAGAAGAAGAAGAAGACTAGTCACCAGTGGAGTATTTTCGTTTCACTTTTTGTTGCATATCATTTGTTTTTGTTGTTTTATTTTGTTGTACTCTGAAGCATTGAGGGCAATGCTTTAGATAAGTATGGGGGTGTTTAGTGTTTAGTTATCGTGTTTTGTTTTCATTCTGTTGCATATTATTAAGTTTAGTTTTTATGTTTTGTTCGTAATCATGCATATCATGTTGTTGTTGTTTGTATTGTCGGTGCGAGTTCAATGAAATATGTTAGTGGAAAATAACTATAGTATTTGTAAATCGAAAAATTATTTCCAAATATAATGAAGACATTATCATTAAATTTAAAAATTCAAATAAAATATGATTGAATTCAAAACTATAGATAGAGATAATATAATATTCAAAAAAATATAATATTATGATTTGAGTGATATACTATTTAGTTAAAAAAATTTAAAATATAGATAAATATACGATATAGTTTTATAATTGTTTTTCATTATCATACTTATAATTCTTCCTGTTTATTCATTAATATAATTATTTTGAAAATAAATATATATTCCGTATGTATATATGTATATGATTACTATAAGGAATAACAAAATTGAGAACACAATTTTTTAATAAATATGTATATATACATATATGTATGTTATGTAAGTATATATATATATACATATATGTAGAGTCACTACAAGAATCGATTTTAGTGGAGCATTCATTGATAAAAATTTGTTTACAATGCATTTTCATTACATAAATTATGAACAATAATAATTACAACAACAACATCAACAACAACAACGGTTAGATATTAATAACCACAGTGTACTAACCGCGGTACATCAAACCATAACTGATGGGAGGATTTGTTCATCACAAAACACATATGGAGTACTTTTACTGTATATAAAAGTACACATAGCTAATGTTTTTTGTCACAATGACATTCTCTAAACTACCAACAACTGAAACCAAGTCAACGGGTAGATGATACATACAAAGCTACAATAACAGTTAAGGCCTTCTGCTTGTCATCCAGCGAATGACGGAGAAACGCAACTTCATGGTCCCGTAACTGAAATAATAAATTAGCCACATAATTAGATCTCTATCAAGTTATCCCATCTTTTACTTTAATATAACATAAATGCAAATTCCGATAACTACTCGATTCTTAATTAAGCCAATCTCGCTCGATTGTTGATTGTCATAATTTACATATAAAAACATTATGTTAAACAATCAACAAACTAAGATATCAAAGTTATTAACTTTGTTAATGGAATAAAGTCATGAAAAGTTACCTACTCATGGCTGAGTCTCATCATCATCGTATTCATTGTCTTCATTCGTAATGAGTGGGTCTACGTGAAATGATGAAGTACGTCTTTGTGATGATATTACAGGGGTTGAAGCAATGTCCCTTGGTGTATATCTACTTGCCGGTGATCCCCTTGCTGCTGGTGAACCTCGACTCGCATCCCTGCTCCCTTGTGAGGACCTGCCGGTATGTGCGGAGTTGACACGATAGGCATGTGATAGTCCTCGACCGTGAGAAGACTGGCCACTGCTTGATGACGACCGATCACGGTAAAGGCGAAAAGACTCCTCCAGTGTAGCCAAACGTGTACTCAATGTCTCACACTCTTTCGTTGCTTGAAGGGCCTTTTCTGATGTTGTAATTGCACTCTCTTCTGCTTCATTTGCCCTTCGTGTAGCTGTTTGTGCCCTCTCATCTGCTTCATTTGCCCTTCGTTCAGCTGTTTGTGCCCTCTCGTCTGCCTCGTTTGATATCTGTGTAGCTGTTCGTGCCTCATCACGTAGAGCATCAATATATTGGCTTGCGCCAGCTAAGCCTCTCCGACGTGGAGCCATAGCCGTTGGAAACAGCGTATTAGCTACCGTCGACAATCCGTACATCCTACCTTTTACCGGACCACCGATGATGGTCTTAAAATGTTCATTAATAACTTGACTAGTAGGCTCTCCAATTACAGTCCCATCTGCCAGTTGAGTGCTTGCCGCTTCCATAAACACTTCCATTTGTTCCTGTAAACAATACATAATATGACTTATGTTATGTTTGAAACATGTATAAATCTCGAACGCTCGTCGACGAAGGTGCCATTTGATGTCTTATGCGTGTGCAAAAATAACTCCCACGCATTTGGCTCTTTCTTCGTTTTCTTACGCTACAATAAGAACATAAGCCGAAAATTACTTGGTATATACCTAGTACATGTTGTTAAAAATATTTTGCAACCCAATTTTGATTATTTCTAGATTCAAATTAAAGTATAGTACACATAATATTTCGACTAGAGACAGAATACAAAACCAGATCGACGACATGCATCGCATATGACTTAGAGCCGCCACTGTGTTTCGTCTGGCCTGTCCCTGGGCCTGCTGGCTCTGAGTGCTTATTCGCTTTGTTCTTAGCGGCCTTATCCTTCCAAGACTGAGTGTCCCACTCCCCCTTCCACCTAGCCCATTGTTCTTCAGTAACTGTATCCGGATGCTTATTCTTCGATCTCCAATTGTGGATAGTCTGACGGTAAAGTTCTTTTGTGTTAATGTACCATACCCTTTTCACATGGTCGTCGGTCGCTGCTTCCCATCTGTACTTCTTCTAAACAATATTTATGATATCATCCGTTAGTTGATGATTAATTACAATACCGGGCATTGTAATTTAAAATAAAAACTACTGCACATACCACAAATTCATCCCAATACCATTGGCGTTGGGCAGTGGTGACGTATTTCCAGGATAATCCTTCCTCGCATGTTTGTATGGAGAATAAAGATGTTATGTAAGATGAAACCTTGTGATTCTCTGGAGCAAACCTTTAAAATAATAATTATAAAACTAAGAAAAACAACTTAATATTCTTATACATTAACTAGTAATGTTAGTTATAATTGAAACCGTACTTTTCATACTCCAACCATATGAATTCCCTTGGATCTTGTTCATTCTCGTCGTCTGAATAAGTTGCCATGTTTGAATACTATCTACAAATTTATGTAAATTTTGGGTTAATGAACCAAGGTAAAATTTAAATTACTCATTACTACTATCACAAGGATTACAATGTGATAAACCAAATATTTATTTTTTGAAGCCATCCATAGCACTCTAATATCCAAAAATTATTCTCAATTACCCAATAACTTTAATTACATGAAAGTCGGCACCGATGACCGAGAAAAATAATCATTTACGTATTAGAAACTTCAATTTATCAATAAACACACAAAGAAGAACCAACTCGCTGAAACAATATATTTTTCAATAAACACATTACAGACTATATAAAATACAAATCTCTGAACAAGATGAAAGTACAGAAGCTCGAAACAAAGAAAATACCGAAAATAGCTAAGAAAAATGCAACCAACAAGAACAAGCCACAGAAATCGCGAACAGGGACGAAAGCTGTAGGCCTAGATACCAAGATATTTTGTATTACATTGAATCAAGTACAAGATCTTACCTTTTCTAACTTCAATCGGTTGATTTCCGGTAACAAGGGGCTGCAAATTTTGGCATTGATAGGCGGTTAGGGTTAGGGATGGGAGAAATGGGGATCGCGCGGCTTTGGGTAGGGGAGGGTAGAATAATTGTGTGTATATATATATATATATATATATATATATATATATATATATTGATATGTATATATCTCCTAATTATTTGACCAAAAATATTTTTTTTATATGGAGCAGCTGTCATAACCATACAAATTGAGATTAAAATACAGAATTTTTGTAAAGAAAATAATTGATTTCTTGGGCCAAAACCAACACATCCCGCTAATTGGAATGTACATATTAATATCCTATTAATTTGAATTAATATAATTATGTTGAAAGCAAAGGTGATTACTATCCGAAAAATCATGGGAGTTGGTTCACAAACACATATATACAGTAATTTATTAATATAATTATTTTAAAACTAAATATGATTACTATAAGGAACATCAAATTTGTGAAAAAAATACATAAATTTTAGTTTATACTAATAAAATGATATAAACTGTGAAGCATTCAGTAACAAAATTTGTTCACAGTTTAATACATGAATTTTCATTAATGATTAAAAGTAATAATAATAATAATAATGAAATGATCGTAACAATAAATCGTGACAATATTTACATAAAAACTTTTATATAATAATAATAATAATAATAATAATAATAATAATAATAATACAATAATAATGGTTAAAATTTACTAAGAGTAATGAAAAATATTAGTACTAATAATAATATATAATCAAAACAATAAGTTCGATAATAACGACAAATGTAATATATTATTTTAAAAAATTACAACTAATAATGATAAATTTAAAACAACAAATTATATTTATTATTAACATAAAAACTTGCCAGGAATTTTTGACAACATGATTACTCAATCACTTTCAACGTCGAAGTGTTCATCACTGCTTTCCTGTACATATTCGGCTCCGCTGTCTGTGCTTACCCTGTCAATTTCATCGTCAAAGTCAACGGTGGCATCAACAAGGTTTTCTGAGTTCAACAGAAATTGAGTTTCGACTTCATGAACTTGACTTTCATTATTTTGAAATGCACTTGTGGCGTCATTCCATATGTTATCGCCAGCGACAATGTCTGCGATATAAGCTCTCTGTCTCAAACCGCTTACGTAAAGCCAAGCACAAGGGGTCCTCCTCGAAGTTGGGTACTGCAAGAACACGACCTGTGAAGCTTGGGTAGCGAAGACGAAGGGTTCATTTGTGGGAAGATGTCGTGTCCGGTTCACCTCAACAATTTTGTACTTACCGTGCACGCGCGTACCTAGCCTAGGATGTGGATTGTACCAACAACATTTAAATATTGTTGTTTGCTTCAAAGGAAGACCAGAGTATTCCACCTCGATGATCTCTTCAATGAAGCCATAGTATTCGCTTTCAACACCGTCACTTGAATGACCACGAACTTGAACACCTGAATTATCTGTGGCTTTAAACGTCGTGTCGTGAACAGTGTAGAATTTAAAACCGTTAATACAATAACCTCTATAAGTATTAACTTTCCGCATCGGACCCAGCGCAATTTGTTTAATCAATTCTGCGATGAATTCCCCTTGTCTATCGGAATCCTACGATGAGCATACAATATTATCATTACCAACTCGAAGGTGATAAGAATATTAAATGTGAAATCGTAAATTAAATATAATCTTACTCTGATGTAAGATTTGAACCAACCGAAGAAGTTTGCTTGTATGTTCGAGTCTAAATCTTGATGACTTATCCCAGGAATCTCTGCACGCATTTGCTCCTCGTAAATTCTAAGCAAATATGAAAATGTTGTCAGAATGAAATACCAAAAAAATGTATGCCTATCAGTAAGATTGAAATCATGAACATATAACATTGCATACCTCATGTAGGACTTCAGTTCAACACAGTTCAACAAAACATATGTCGCCACAACATGATATTCCTCGTTTGACAGCCATCTAGGTTTTCTTCCACCGATATGTCTACCACGAACCGTAAATATTTTGACAGCCATCTAGGTTTTCTTCCACCGATATGTCTACCACGAACCGTAAATATTGAAAAAAGCTCTGACCCAATCTCGTTCATTAAGTTTTGTTGTTGGCGTCTAGTCTTTCATTGTCTTGTTTGTATCGAGTCACCAAAGTAATGCTCGCAAAATATGGACGCCTCACTGACCAAATAAGCATTACATATGGATCCCTCCACGCGTGCCTTATTACGAACCGTGCTCTTCAACCTTCGCAAAAATCTTTCGACAGGATACATCCATCTAAATTGTACTGGACCAGCAATCCGAGCTTCATAGGGCAGATGGACACATAGGTGTTCCATACAGTCGAAGAAACTTGGTGGAAAAATCTTCTCCAACTTACAAAGAATTACAGGTATCTGCTCATGCAATCGCATGATGTCACTCTGTTTAAGATTACGAGCGGTTAGGTCCGCGAAAAAAAGACTTAACTCAGTCAATGCCTCCCAGACCTCCCTGGGTAACAACTCCTTGAATGCAACGGGTATTAGTCGTTGCATGAATACGTGACAGTCGTGGCTTTTCATACCGAACATCCGCAATTTGTTCATGTCCACGCACCTGGACATGTTCGAGGCATAACCGTCCGAGAAACGGACATCCTTGAGCCATCTGCAAAGAACCTCCCTCGCACTACGCTCCAAACTGTAGCTGGCCTTGGGATGTCTACCTGTAGACACGTTTGGATGTAACTCAGGTCTGATGCGCATTTCAACCAGATCCGCCCTTGATTTTGCATTGTCTTTTGTACGTCCGAGGATATTCATGATTGTGTTGAAAACATTGTCAAAAACATTCTTCTCGATGTGCATCACATCCAAATTGTGTCTGATCAAATTCGTACGCCAATACGGTAACTCCCATAAAATACTGCGTCTTCTCCAACCACATTTTGCTAGCTGACATATCTCTCTGTTTCTGCTCTCTGAGTCGACATCATACGCAGGTAGAAAACCATAATTATCCAGCTCACTAAGCAACTCATCTCCTGTTTTGGTGGGAGGAGCTGGATACAAAACACGTCGCCCTCGTATAAACATGTTCTTCTTTCGCCGTAATTGGTGATCAATGGGCAAAAACTTCCTGTGGTTGTCGAACCACGACGTCTTACCACTATGCACAAGGGTGAACGCTTCCGAATCAGACATGCAATGAGGGCATGCTTGTTTCCCGGCTGTGCTCCAACCGGAAAGCATCGCATAAGCTGGGAAATCACTTATGGTCCACAACAATGATGCTCTCAATGTGAAGTTAGTCTGTGAGTGTATGTCGTATGTGGCAACACCATCGTACCAAAGTTGTTGAAGCTCGGCAATCAATGGTTGCAAAAAAACATCAAGCTTATCCTTCGGGTTACTCGGTCCAGGTGCAATCACAGAAAGAAACATAACCTCGTCTTTCATACACATCCAGGGTGGCAGATTGTACGGGGTTAAAATGACGGGCCAGGATGAGTATTGATGTCCCGTTTGGCCAAATGGTTGGAACCCATCAGTCGAAAGTCCTAACCTGACATTCCGGATTTCTGCTGCGAACCACGGATGTGTTTCGTCGAAATGACGCCATGCCAGAGAATCAGATGGGTGTGTCATGGTCTCCGGGTCAGAATGGTGGTCGTGATGCCATCGCATATGTGAAGCAGTAGCGGTGGATGCATATAACCGCTGGAGACGAGGAGTGATAGGAAAATAGTACATTATCTTGTACGGAGTTTGTTTATTAGGAGTCTGACTTCCACGTCGACGAGACGGTTTGTATCGAGGATGTTCACATATCTTGCATTCGGTTAAGTCTGAATCTGTACCCCAGTAAATCATGCAATTGTTGCTACAGACATCGATTTTCTCGACTGGGAGACCTAGATCTTTGATGAGCTTCTTCGTCCAATAAAAACTTGGTGGCATGTGGTTATTAGCTGGACATAACTCTGACATTAGCTGGCACATGTCGTCGAAGTTTCTTTCAGACATGTTGTGTTCATGTTTCATTTTCAATAACCTTGCAAGGACAGACAACAAAGAGTGACCGTGTGGATTACCGTCCCAGATCTCTTTCTCTGCTGATTTTATGAGGTCATATAGTCCTTTGACGTAGTTGTTGGGGGTTTCTACGGGTTCGATGTTGGGGTCTACATATTGCGACGGACCTTCTTCCTGATATTCTGTAGAAAACTCGTGTCCAAGATTTTGATTTGCGAGCAAATATTCTTGATCATGACTAAGAAAAATGTGATCCACGTGTATGTTTTCGGATTCCCAACTTCTGTTCTGAGACCGTGAAGACGACGGAACATCTGGATTGGTATTTGGAAAATTTGGACGAATATACTCTTCTCCGTGAAGATGCCAATTGTAATAGTTCGGTACAAAACCATATCGACTTAAGTGCGCCTTCACTATGTTGTCGTCCAAGAATACTTTATTCTGACACTTTTTGTGGTTGCAAGGACAACGTACTTTACCCGCTGATAAACATTCAACATGACTAAGAGCAAAGACCATGAATTCCTCTACACCGTTAATAAACTCATCATTCATATAACCATTTTGCAGTCTACGATACATCCATCCTCTGTCCGTGTGATTCATATTTTCCGACCATAATCAAAGGAAGGAGATATTCTTTAATGCTTATAACAATCATATTTATAATTATATATATATATATATGTATTCATTAATCGTTACCATGCATTATAATATATATATTATCCTAGTCTTATTTATATAGTTGTATTTTTTTACAAATAGCTTGTTTTATAAATTATACAAGATTAATTATAGCTTTGATAAAATTTTATATATCATGCCAAACATAATTTTTTTAAAATTTATATACTATCTATTTTATATTACATTAAATATCATTTGAAAATTGTATGTTAAAATATATATATAATGTTCGTAAATTTAATTTGGGTTTGCCATATATATATATATATATATATATATATATATATATATATATAATCAACATGAAATCATTAATGTAACTAATTCACTAAATAATTAAATAAAAAAATCCAAATTCATCATGAATTAAATCTACAAAAATAAAAGCTGAATATTTTTAAGTACGTACTTACAATTCACCGGATTTATAAAAGCTGAAATTATACTTACAGCTAGTCTTATTTCATAGTTGAATTTTTTACAAATATTCTTGTTTTATAAATCAAACAAATTTTTTTATTAAAAAAAAATTCAATCATCTAAATCCATTAAAAATAAGCTAAATAATGGTATATATAGTTACGTTGTTTCAAATTAAGGAGAAACATATATATATATAGATATATACTTCGTGAAATCATTAGATAATTAAATCAAAGAAAAATACAAATTCATCAATAATTAAATCTAGAAAAATAAAAGCTGAATTTTATATACTTACTTCACAGATCACGGACAATGGCTTCCGATCCAAAATTGGGTTCGACGGAACAATTTTTTTTTTTTAAAAAAAAATAGGTATTGGAAGAATTCACCAAATACGAGGATTTCGGATCTACTCCCCGATCTAAATTTTGATTGAGAATAAAGAAATTACTGACGGTCAAAAGTAGTGAAATTTGGAAGAAATAAAATGAAGTAATCGAAGAAGACGTATGTTTGGATCGAGAAAGATAGAGGTTGCAGATATAATTGCTATTTTAACCACGGTTTTTAAAAAACCGTTGTTAAATAGCCACGGTTTTGAAAACACCGTGGCTAAAAATAGCCACGGTTTTTAAACCGTGGTTAAATCCAAACCGTGGGTATAAATTAACCACGCTTTTAAAAACCGTGGTTAGGATAAAAACCGTGGCTAAATTAACCACGGTTTTAAAACCGTTGCTATTTTAGCCACGAGTTATTAAAAACCGTTGCTATAATAGCCACGGTTTTAAAACCGTGGTTACATAACCACTGTTTTATTAAAACCGTGGCTATTTTGCCACGGAATGTATGAACCGTGGCTATTTAGCCACGGTATTTATAAAATCGTGGCTAAACTTAACCACGGTTTTAAAAAAACTGTGGCTAAATAGCTAATTTTTTTGTAGTGAAAAATATAGAACATATGTAATCAAGTTGTTTTTCATTTTAATTTTAAGAACCAGAATACCAAACTGAGTAATCTCTACTAAAATGTTGGTTTTGTTTCTCATATTTGTGACTTAGTTCATTTAAAGTGGCATCATAATTTACTAAACAAATTTAATCATCATACTTCTACTGGCACATATTGTCGTACTAGTTATCGATTGTCTGATTAAGGTTCCCAATCCAAGTGAAGTCGAATTTTAAAAAATAAATCCAAGTTGAATTCGAAGCCAATTATGATATAAGTTTCCTTAATAAGGAGAACTAACAAAAAGTTGGTGGTCAAATTAAGAATATTCGAATACATAACAAGTTCGGTAAAATTATTAAATTGATTCTCAACAGATTGAAAACAAAATCACCAACTATTGGCATCAATCAAATGTCAAGAGAGCTATAAGGAATGGGGAGAGACTTATATTAATTATTCCCGAGAGATTTATAAAGATAATCCGATAACACGTTGAGGTGATATCTAGGAAAGTAAAACATATATATAATCTCACTGTCAACACCCCATCGTCGCTGCGCAATAAATCTGACTATGTTAATCTTATATGTTGTCATCAAAACATATGTATCTTGTACATATAAGCTAAGAAAATACAAGATATCATACTTACCTGCAGACAACAATTTTGTCTGCCCTTTCCTTGAAAGCTAAGGCCTGGAATGTATGGTTGAGTTCATTAAAAGTACAAAATCAATTATAAAATATTGTTAATAAAAATATGACTAACTGCTATATTAGTGATGCAATTGGGCGGGGCGGGGCGGGGCGGGAACGGGTATTCCTTCCCCATACGACACAATCACAAAGAGATATAATGCTTAATGCACAGGTAGAACGAAAGCATTACAAACACAAATTATATATATAAAGGCTATTTATTTGCCGGTCATTGAGGGAGTTATGCATTTTTTCATCTTTTGTTCATATAAAGTGATATTGCACAACCTGCTGCTATATTTGACATCATATAAACATGAGTCAATTTCACGTGTTTTTATTGCATGATTTTTATGTGTTTTGTATTCGTTTCGTGTCATTTTGTTTGTTTTAATCTAATTTTGTTTGCATTTAATGTTTTTCCTTGCATTTTTTTCACTCCTCTCGAGTGGTGGTTAATTTGGCATGAAAACAAGCAATATTACATATTTTGGGCAAAAAATCAGAGTGCACTCGGGCTGCCAAATTCTACCGCCCGAGCGCGACGTTGAAAAAAACAAACAGTGAGTCAGATAGTGGTGCGCCCAAACGGTAATTTATTACCGCTCGAGCGCGTCCTCGAGAAGAAAAAGAATTCAGAGGCAAAGGACCCAGCGCCCAAGCTGCCAAATTCTACCGCTCGCGCGCTCTCACAAAGCTGAAAATTTATATTTGCGGGAGTTTTACATGGAAAGAACTCTTGGGCACTATAAATAGGAAAAATTCTGACGTTTTAAGGGTTCCACACATCAGAAACGCAAGGGAGGAGGCGACCATCCAAGGAGAAGAACGAAAAGAGGGAGAAAACTTGAAGAACTCAAGAACCGCAAACACTAGTTTTCTCTTTTATTTTTCTTATATTTGTTGGGATTTAGGGGATCCTACCCCCAAAACTATGTTTTGATTTCTTCTTGAAGATTGGATTTGGTTTTTAAGCATTCTTGATTATATTATTGCGTTTATTGAAACTAGAAAATTGCACGTGCAACGCATGTGACACATTATAATAACTTTATTAATTGTTTGCTTAGCTTTTTTAATTAAGTGTTATATATTTTACTATCAATTTCAAACTTTGGTTATAATGATTTGATCTCTAATTAGTTATTGAAGTGAGAACATTATGTCTTTAATTTTTTCTCTTTACGATCGATTTGTGGTATCTAATCGATGCTTTTATGTTTTACACCTTGGATTTAATTTATTTTTTTAATTAATGACTTTAAAACAATAACATATGTTATATATTTGTCGAGAAATGTAAAAAAAATACATTGATTTTTTATAAACCGTAAGACTGAGCGTTTGCATTTTATTAAAAGATATATATAGTTGATATATAATTGTGCAATTCAAATATTTTAATATGTGTAACAGTTCAAACACTACATTTTGATTGTTTTACATAGCAAAGAGATAATTATTGTACCCAATAATTTCTTTCCCAATAATTATGCTTGCAATCAATGTGAATCGAAGTCATGACCTTCACTTTGATACATATTGTATGGCCGAATGCTTATTGCATTTTCAATAATTATAATCATTGGTAACAATACTAATCCAATATTTTAAACTATGTTGTATCTCAAACATCATGTTTCGATTGTTCTTCTTAGTATGAATAGTTATTGCACTTCAACAAAAGTAATATCTGTTAAATAATAATTTTACTTCTATTGATTTGTAAGTTAAAACAGTAATTTATTTGAAAGTTAAAACAATAATTTATTTGAAAGAAAATAATTTTTTTAGTTCCTTTAACACATCACATTTTACTTTTTAGTCAATTGATTTGTCAAATTTAAGTTTTAATACACTAACTTTTAATTTTGACTATTTTTAATCCAAATGTTGACGTGACATCTAATAAGTCAAAATTTTTTTAAGTTGCATCATTATTATAACGCCCATGTCAATATTTTTCGATGCAAAATAAAGCATTTTCCCGTGTCACCACAACAATTAGGTATAAATAGATTAAAATTTAGTATAAAAAAATAATTTTTGAAAACTTAGTGACCAAAACCTAAAATTTAAGAAGTTAGTGAAAAATAATAATAATTTTTTAATTTAAAAGTTTTAGTTGAAGATAAAATTTGATCTTCTATGAATAAAGTGTATATAAATCATATATATTTTTTACGTCTGATAAAACATGATGTCTATATGACTTGCTTTGATTTTCAAGTTTTTTGCTCATGCATAATACATTCACAAGTTTGTGTATATTTTCTAGCGTATTGAATAACTTTGTTTCGTTAGCTTTGAAAATCAAATTTAATATACATTGAATAATATTTAGCATATAAAATAATTAATGTCCTAACAAAAATACAATATAAAATAAATTTTTTTAACATAAACTCTTATGTTAAAGTATTAACAAATTTATGCCAAAAAATTAATTTAGTCGTACAATTATTTATTTAATTAATGATAAACATAATTGTTTCATAATTTTGTCATAATCTTATTTTAAAATTAAAAATATTAATATGTAAATGTCTCTTTTTTTTACCTTTTTCTGAAAAATCATATACATATAATATGCAATAATCAAGGTAAACTTTTTTTATTTCTTCAAATCTTGTAATATTTTTTTTCAGTGAACTATCATAGTTAGATTACATAGTCATCACCATTAGTTTTATAATATTAGTCCTACAATCTAGAATACCAAAATTTTAGTTAGATTACTAAATTCAAAAAAAAAATAAACGAATTAAAACAAATTGATTGGATAAAATATGAGAATATCTTTCATTTATATGTGAAATATAGTCTCAATTATTTATGATATGATTTACTTGTCTTGAACCAGATGACTAAATTAATGATTCTATTCATTTTTTTCGCGAAACTATAATGACCGAAATATTATGTTAAAAAGTTTAGAAGACTAAAACATAGCGATGATGATAAAGGTTGAAAGTAAGTTTTAAAATTAATATATATTTTTTAGATTAAAATAGCTTCCAATTAATAAAACTTTAACTTTAGAACATGAATGAAATATAAATAATTAATTCACATAAATAAATAAATAGACATAAATTAAATACTCATTTAAAAAGCTACAAAATGGCATAAAATAACCTTGAAAATGACAAAAAGTTAGTCATTAAATGAAATAAAATAAATACAAAACTGTAAATTCATAACTAAATAACCACTTTTATATAAATAAATATTATATTATAATGTAGTTCAAACATCAACAAGAAAGTTGGTTATAATTATATATTTTTTAATTTGGACAAAAAAATATCAGTGTTGATTACACTTTTAGTTCAACACTAAAATATTTTTAATCCCAAAATTTTTTAAAGGATTACATAGTTAGTTATCACCATTATTTTTGTAGTCCCCTTTCTTTAAAAAATGGAATTCCAAATATTTTTGTTAGCTTACCAAATGCAAAAAATAAACTAATTGATTGAATAAAAGAGGGTAATACATTTTTAATACAAGTGAAATAAAATCTCGATTTATGATATGATTTTATTTATTTTTAACAAGTCGATAAAAGTTAATAACTCGATTGAAATTTTTGTTTTCTAAAAGTTTAATACTAAATTATGTTAAAAATTTAAAAGACTAAAAACATAGCAATGAAGATAAAACTTGAAAGTAAGGTAAAAAAATTAATAAATTTTTTAGATTTATAGACAAATTAAAAATATTGCTTTCTATTGATAAAATTTTCTTTTCGAACATGAATTAAATATTAGAGATTAATTTTATCTACAATAAATACATAGATATATACAAATTAAATACTCATTGAACAAAACTATACAATGAATAAAAAACTTCATAAACCTTAAAAATGACAAAACTAATTATTAAATTCATAAATAAAGTGCTACTTTTACCTTCGATTCGATAAAAAGTATAAATGTTGTTGATTACACTTTTAGTTTATCACTGAAATATTTTTGGTCCTTAAAGTTTTCTAAGATATTACTTAGTTAGACATCATTGTTAATTTTATAGTTATTCTTCCTAAAAACAGGAATACAAGAAATTTTAGTTAAATTACCAAATTCCAAAAAAATAAACGAATTGATTGAATAAAGTATGAGATACTTTTCCTATATAAGTAGAATACAATATCGATTTATGATTATGATATGATTCTACTTGTTTTGAATTAGATGATTAAAATTAATGATTTGATTTAATTTATTATTTGTTTAAAAGTTTAATAATCAAAATATTATGTTAGAAGAATGAAGACTAAAAGCATAGCGTTGAAGATAAATGTTGAAAATAATTTCACAAAATAAATAAATTTCTTTGATGTAGAGAAAAAAAAATTTAATATAGTTTTCAATTAATAAAACTTTAATTTTAGGACATAGTTTTTAGGACATGAATTAGAATAAATAAATAGTGACATGCAAATTAAATACGCATTGAATAAATTTATAGAATGACCTCAAAAACCTCAAAAAGATTTCGAAATGACAAAAAAATAACTATTAAATGAATTAAAATGATGATAAAAATGTAAATTAACAACTAAACTTTAATTTTAGGACATGAATTAAATATTAACAATTAATTTTACCTAGAATAAATAAATAGTGACAAATTAAATATGCATTGAATAAATCTATAGAATGACATAAAAAAACCTCAAAAAGTTTTGGAAATAACAAAAAATTAATCATTAAATGAATTGTAATGAGGATAAAAATGTAAATTCACAACTAAAGTGACACTTATATATAAATAATAGATAGATTAAAATGATGATAAAAATGTAAATTAACAACTAAACTTTAATTTTAGGACATGAATTAAATATTAACAATCAATTTTACCTAGAATAAATAAATAGTGACAAATTAAATATGCATTGAATAAATATATAGAATGGCATAAAAAACCTCAAAAAGTCTTGGAAATAACAAAAAATTAATCATTAAATGAATTGTAATCAGGATAAAATAACAAAAAATTAATCATATTAATTTTATCTACAATAATACATAGATATATACAAATTAAATACTCATTGAACAAAACTATATAATGAATAAAAAACTTCAAAAACCTTAAAAATGACAAAACTAATTATTAAATCCATAAATAAAGTGCTACTTTTACCTTCGATTCGATAAAAAGTATAAATTTTGTTGATTACAATTTTAGTTTATCACTGAAATATTTTTGGTCCTTAAAGTTTTCTAAGATATTACTTAGTTAGGCATCATTGTTAATTTTATAGTTATTCTTCCTAAAAACAGGAATACAAGAAATTTTAGTTAAATTACCAAATTTCAAAAAAATAAACGAATTGATTGAATAAGGTATAAGATACGTTTCCTATATAAGTAGAATACAATATCGATTTATGATTATGATATGATTCTACTTCTTTTGAATCAGATGATTAAAATTAATGATTTGATTTAATTTGTTATTTGTTTAAAAGTTTAATAATCAAAATATTATGTTAGAAAAATGAAGACTAAAAGCATAGCGTTGAAGATAAATTTTGAAAATAATTTCACAAAATAAATAAATTTCTTTGATGTAAAGAAAAAAAAATTATTATAGCTTTCAATTAATAAAACTTTAATTTTAGGACATAGTTTTTAGGACATGAATTAGAATAAATAAATAGTGACATGCAAATTAAATACGCATTGAATAAATTTATAGAATGACCTCAAAAACCTCAAAAAGTTTTGGAAATGACAAAAAATTAATTATTAAATGAATTAAAATGATGATAAAAATGTAAATTAACAACTAAACTTTAATTTTAGGACATGAATTAAATATTAACAATTAATTTTATCTAAAATAAATAAATAGTGACAAATTAAATATGCATTGAATAAATCTATAGAATAACATAAAAAACCTCAAAAAGTCTTGAAAATAACAAAAAATTAATCATTAAATGAATTGTAATGAGGATAAAAATGTAAATTCACAACTAAAATGACACTTTTATAGATATAATAGATTTTGGAGATTGATCAACTTCTTGTTTATTTTATGTGTTATAATTGATACCGAGAAGAGATTTTATGACATGATAGGGTAATATAATCCATGGATCTACAACTTGCATAGAGATATGAGGTTGGATACATGTTGATAGTCATAGTCCACCAGGTTGAAAGCTAAAGGATTCCACAAATCGTTAATGCAATTGCAGTTGTTAAATAACACAAGGAGACTTGGTTATTACAATTCGTTAATTAGATTAATATAGCTCGAGATAGTATATTGATAGATTAGGAAATTCCGTCAAAAGCATGACTTTAGAATTAAAATTCAATCATTAGAGAAGAAAATGGGTAGGTGAACCGAGATCCTAACAATCGTTTATTTATTTTTTGAACTTAATTTATTTATTTATCTTTTGTTTAATCTTTTTATTCTAGATTATTGATCTATTTTCTCTGTCGTTTTAATTAACTAAAGAATCATACTTGAGGTAATTTTTTCATAAATCAATCTCTGTGGGACAATACTCGTACTCTGTACACTATATTATTACTTGACTCGTGCACTTGAGATTTATTCGAGCTTTTGATAGATATTTGAGTTGATTTTTCGTGGTAGTATTTGCTCGATCATGTCACAATGTGCCCACTAAAATTATACAAAAGAAGGAATTGTGTCGTGCAAACATGGTCAATAAACTCACAATTCATGTGAATTTAATTCTGAAATGGATTTATATAAACATTGAGATGTCTACTTGTCACGTTCATCTAATGTTTGAACACAATCCCAATTAGTATTGTCCAAAACCCAAACCTAAAATGGTTAGATGTCTCATTGATTGATGATCATAATATCGTAAAACCATATTCGCCACATTGTCTTACCTTGATTGTGTTGTCATTGCCCTGTAAAAACATCATATCCATTGGTGGATGTCACCGAATCATTTTAACATCTTTTGCATCAGTCAGCAACAATGACAGATTTTCGATTTGAATAGAATCCTCAGGTATTTTACATATCCAGGTTTTTTTCGGCATCACACAAGTCACAAACAACACACCAGATGCATTTCAGTAGACATTTGAAAGAAGTATGAGACGATGATGGATATCGATAATCCATTTAAAATCATAATAAAAACGTCAATAATACGAGCACTTAGAACATTTCATGCTGATATCTAAACTCCTGAAGTTTAGAGCCGAGCTCGAGCAGCTCATCGAACTAATGCTAAAATAAAGTACATCAATTTTTTAAAACATTACAATATTCAATCATTATATACGTAATAATATAATTTCAGATCCACGATAAAAATCATTATATACGTAATAATATAATTTCAGATCCACGATAAAAATCAGGTGCCAATAACTCAAACATATATGTTCATTTAATCGAATCATACTCCCAATCAGTTGTATCGTATCAATAGTTGATGATGCTAATAAGTTGCTTGTAACATAACAAAAGCATTGTTGCACAGTTGATATTGTCATTAACTCTTGTTGAATATATAAGCATATTAACACCATAAAATATATATAATTAAATCACACAATTTTCGTATTCTTCGCAATGTCACCACAAAAAAATCAGAAGTTCGTCATTAAACACTATGATGAAGATATATTTTCCCTACACTGAAGTCATTCTCAATCACGGAATCTTAAGATTAGATGTCATCATCAAAAATTTATAACGAATACACACACGCGAAATGAAATTTACCTTGCAGTTGAATCTTGTGGTCTCATGATTATCTTCCCATATTCAAATAGTTTTGTCCAATCCACATGAAGCGATCATGGCAGGTACGCTGCCGACTCCAGTCGCAGGATCCCACGCGATTCACTGAACATTATCAGTATGCCCTCGGAGAATTTTAGTGTTCACCAGTCGTATAGACTTATCCTTAAAATTCATTGTGAAAAGCTTAGAAATGAGAATTGATTAAGAAGAAGTAAAATAATCCAAATCAATCAGAGAGATTCATAATGAAGCTGAAGAAGGCTACTCAAAATAATAACTGCCTGAAGTGTGTGGCAAACTTTCCAAAATTATATACAACTATCCATTTTTGTCTTCAACAAAAATAAAATATCAACATCCAAAACATCCATTTTTGTATTCAACAAGAATACATAATATCAACATTTTTAGTACTAATCGGGGACAAAGTGTCCCGAATTTAAAAATTTTATTTTTTTGGCCATGGTCCGGACATGGAAACCAGCTAGTTTTTCCTTTTAAAAAATGGATTTGGAATCCATAGCAAATTAATCAACCAATAATACTATTTCTATAGAAGTAATTACGATAATACTTTTTAACCACGTGTGAAGTTGAGATAAATAGACGAATTCAATTTATAATCTGACAATATTTTTCTAAAAAATTATTAGAACAACATACAATTATATAAAAACATCATTAAAAATAAATTTATTAACAATATATAAAATTAAATATACGCATCACAAAAAGAAAATTTGCGTCAACTTACCTTTAGAAAATGAGAACAAGACATCGTATGAATTAACACATGTCCGAATATATACTAAGTGAAGAAAGTTTGGCCAGGGACGTTCCCAAAATTAATAAATAATATAATTTTTAGGAAAGTAATTACGATAATTATATGTTGACTGCGTACGAAGGAAACGAAGGCAAGATCAACAGTCAAATTAAATTATAATCTGACAATATTTTTTTAAAAAAAATTAGAACAAAATATACAAGTAAAAACATAATAACAAAACATTGTTATTACAATAAAATAAAAATTAAACATAGGCATAAATGCTTACCTTTAACAAATACAAAGGAAGCATGAGAAGAAATGTGAGCAGAGTTTGATTACATAACCAACATTGTAAACAAACTTGTTCTATGAATATTACTCTAAAATGAAGTTAATGTAATAAACACAATGAATTGAAAATTGGATATTTCAAATGGGGACGGAGACGGGGATTTAATCCCCAAGGGTTCAGGGATCTGCGCCCCGTCCCCGCCCTTATTTTAATCTCTATAGTAGGTATGAGGACGGGGATATGAGTTTAATCCCCGAAATCGAATACCACATGAAGTTTATTATGTTGTCAAATTCCAAAATCAAAATTTGTTTAATCACATACGAACGATGAAAATTTGCTCGTTTGTTGAATCAATAGAAGTATATACAAGACTAAAATAATCGTATTCACGGGCTATGCATCTACATAAGGGCAACAGAACTCACAGTAGAAAGTTGGATTTTCTAACCGTAGATCTACGATTTTCAAAGTGATTAAGAACCGTAAGATGTCATACCTTGACTATCCCATCATCACTCGCAGAGGCCAGAAACAATTTTTCCTGTTTTGTTGCATAATATTGGACAAATGTGAGGTTAAAATAGAGAAGATCAAGGGCATATCACATCCAGATAAAATATAATGATGACCATTGTACCGAATTCACATTGCCATCATGAGCATCCTCTTGCTTCAGTAGCAATCTATAGTTGGGTTCATCAACTTGTAATAATATTCATAAAATATCCATGAACGCATGGAAGAGGAATACATGCAACAAATATAGCTACATTACAAGTCCAACTAATGGAATCACATTTATCAATGCAACTATATAGACATTGCAACAAAAAAAAATTCAAACTAATGTAATCGCATTATGCAAGGAATAAGAACAACTTTGGAGACTATTCAACATTCATTTATATATCGGCTGTGTTTGGTAAATGTCCTTGAATTTATCAGTTGACCCTAGGAAACCATATGTTAAGCAAACCCTAGATCCTTGAATTAATGCTCACTACAACATATTCCTAGAGCCTACTGCATTTCAATGTATAAGAATGAATAAAATAAGACGATTAATGGATGTCATGGTTCCACAAATGATGGCACTACAAAAGAGGTCGATGAACTTAATTTTTATTGTTCTTTTGAACGGAGATGGTAGAAAAATAATTAAATATAAACGGAAAAAGAATTAGTTAATTAAAGAGGATATTAATGAAAAGACCCTAACTCTATAATTATTAAATAAATAAATATATATGCGGAAATTTTTTTTTTTTTTAAAACTTACTAAATAAAATATGCACATATATGCCCATACATACATGCACAGAATAAAAGATTTAAAATAAATAAATAAAAAACTTAAATAAAAATTGCATTCTTTAAATAAAATAAATATCTGAGTCAAACATTTAATTAAAAATACTGCATAAGAAAAATGATGTAAAATTTGCATGCACTGTAAATATTCAAAACCACAACCACTGAAAAATAATTAAAAAGTGTAACATGCTGACATAATTAAAACATGCAATGTGACTCAGACATCTATCACGGTCACGGGTCACTGCATGTCCGCTCATATGTCCTCGCCGCCGGTAGGAGCTACATCCTCCTCTACGAACTCACCTGCACCATACCAGTGTAGTGAGCCTATAGGCCCAACATGCTAACACAACAAGGGTTTAAAATAATTTAAAACAACTAAATATTAATACATAACATATACATGAATGAGCATGCTTAAAAATATCATAACATAACATAACTTAAAAATTAACTTAAATATCATAGGCATACATAATACATAACATTATTGAACAAAGTAATTTTCTAACATCGCATGGTTGTATCCGTAGTGTAACCTTAAATCATACATTAAATACTGATCAGCGTGGAAACCAACGTACGTGGCGGTGACGAATCACCTCTTAAACTGGCAGTAAACTGCCCTTCAATAGTTCACATATGGGAACGAATCCCCCTTAAATTGTCACACTACTTCAACTTCCAACATAAAATATTTTATTTTGCTCAACCTTAAACATTAAATCATGCCATAAAATTATTTCATGAATGCATGCACTTAAATAAAATGTGTGTGTCCTTCATATATATTTAATTTAATTTCATACTAACATATAAATATTAAAATAACTTCAATGCATAAAAATAATTAAATATATATTCAGGACACATGCAAATTTCTCATGGATTGCACTGGACTGCTGGCCCTAACACTCAAGCCCATTTACTTAAATCTGGCACAATAACATACTTAAGCCCAATAAAATTATCCTAAGCCCAATTAAAATAATTTAAAGCCCATAAAACATTCTAGGCCCAAAAACAACTTAAACTGGCCCAATGGGCCCAAGAACCCAAAGACTGGCCCAATAACTTTTATGGGCTCAAAAGCCCAAAAAATCAATGGACTAACTTAACTAAAATTTTAAAAGCCCAAATAAAATTATTTGGGAGTCCAAATAATTTTATTTTTAATTAATTGGCCCAAAAACCAATTAATTCATAAAATACTTTAAAAATAAAAAGACTCGAGCCCGGCCCACCGAACCCAGACCCGAACCAACTAAACCCGACCCACTACCCCACAGACCCGACCCGGACCACACCCTAACCCTAAACCCGAAGCTCCCCCTCCCCTTCCCTTCTCGGCCGCCGCGTGCAGCAGCCCTCCGCCCTGCTCCGGCCACCCCTGGCCGGAGCCCCGCCGCCCAGACGTAGCCCACGTCTGGGCGGTTCGGACCTGGCCCCTAAACCTAACCCATGCAGCTTGGACCACCGAACCCGAAGCCCTTTTTCCCGAAACCCTAGACTGCGACTCCCCTCGGCCGTGCTGCAGCAGTTGCTTCCCTGGGCTCGTTTGGCTCGAGCCATTCGAGCCACTCGAGTCCAGACACACCTAGGACACCCTAAGGACCCTAGCCAGCAGATAGAACGCACCCATGGCATCAAAACGTGAACATGAATCATGACAACAAGAAACCTTGGGCATAAACCGAACACCCGAACCATTTTCTGAAAAAAAAACTTGAAAGTTTTGATGCAAACACAATCCACACAATATGATATCTGATAGGTACAAAAAAATGGAAGAAAATCATGCCTTTCACCGAAATTGAAGAGAAAAACGTGCGTGGGACGATTCCGGAACGACGGGACGAACACACCTTCGAAGCTTTAAGAAAATCGAGCTATGGAACCTCCTAGGGCTTGCTGATCGAGGAAGAAGATGAACAATGGGGTGGGGTGACGGCTGATGGAATTAACGTGGGGGTAGGGATAGGTTTTGGGTAGAATTTAGGGTTATAACTTAATTAAAATAGGTTTTAGGATATTAAAATATTAATAATGATTTTAATACTAAAATATATAACTTAAAAGCTCCAACTAATACTTAAAAATCTGATACTAAAATAAAATCCCGAAATATTAAATTAAGGGAATTTTAAAGATACTAAAAAGTCAATATTTTGGCTTATTTTGAATAAAATGGACTCCTAAAATTATATAAAATTAAATACTAAAAATTTTGAGGTAATAAAACTCAAAATAATATTTTAGGGTTCTAAAAAGGCTCATGAAATTAATTGGCTAGAAAGTTGTCATCTCGTCCGTCCACGGTCCCGTCTACGCGATAAAATAATTAAAATACTAAAAATCATAAAAATCACTAATTATGGGTTAAATGCTTAAAAAAATAAATTAAATCATGCACAAATAATTCACATAATTATTTAACCCATAAATCACAAATTTAAATAATTAAATATCCTAATTATGCATGCGGATTTACGTATTTAAAATATCGGGTGTTACAATTCTCCCCCCCTTAAATTGAATTTTGTCCTCGAAATTTAAAGTACTTACCCGAACAACTCCGGGTAGCGAGTCCTCATGTCTGCCTCGGTCTCCCAAGTAGCTTGCTCCTCTGAGTGATTCAGCCACTGGACTCTGACCATCGGTATGACCCGCGTCCTAAGCCTCCGCTCCTCCCTTGCCAAGATCCGCACTGGCCTCTCCTCATACACTAGATCTGGTGGCAACTGCAAGGGCTCGAAATCCAACACATGCGACGGGTTGGAGACATATCTCCGAAGCATGGATACATGGAAAACGTTGTGCACTGCCGCTAGCCCCGGTGGTAGAGCTAAACGGTAGGCCAACGTGCCAACTCTCTCCAAGATCTCGAATGGCCCTATATACCTCGGATTAAGCTTGCCTCTCCGGCCAAAACGCACTACTCCCTTCATAGGTTACACCTTCAGGAATACGTGATCACCTACAGTGAACTCCAAATCTCGTCGTCTGGCATCTGCATAACTCTTCTGCCGACTCTGAGCAGTCCTCATCCGATCTCGAATCTGAGTCACTATGTCAGCTGTCTGCTGCACAATCTCAGGACCCAGTAAAATCCGCTCACCAACCTCATCCCAATGCACAGGAGATCTGCATCTCCTCCCATACAATGCTGCATAAGGAGCCATACCTATAGACGACTGAAAACTGTTGTTATAGGTAAACTCCACTAATGGCAGTCTAGTCTCCCAGAGCCCCGAAAATCAATGACACAAGCTCTCAGACTGACCATCTGTCTGGGGATGGAATGCTGTGCTGAACAAAAGCCTAGTCCCCAAAGCTGTGTGCAGACTCTTCCAAAATGCAGATGTGAATCTCGGATCTCTGTCTGACACAATAGACACTGGTATGTCATGCAGTCTAACAATCTCTCTGATGTAAAGCTCTGCATGCTGTGTCAAAGAATAAGTAGTCCTCACCGGCAAGAAATGAGCTGACTTGGTGAGTCTATCTACAATCACCCAAATCGTTGTGCAACCTCTGGCACTCTCGGTAAGCCAACCACAAAGTCCATCGTAATATTCTCCCATTTCCATTCCGGAATTGGAAGAAGTCTAAGAAGTCCTGCTGGACGCTGATGCTCTGCCTTGACTTGCTGACAAGTCAAGCACTCTGACACCACTCTCCCGATGTCACTCTTCATTCCGGGCCACCAATACAATAGCTGCAAATCTTTGTACATCTTCGTACTTCCGGGGTGAATGAAGTACGGAGATGTGTGAGCCTCTGCTAAGATCTCAGCTCTCAACTGATCGACGTTCGGTACCCACATCCTACCACGGTACTGAACGATACCATCCACCACTGTATACAAGAGGTTACCCCTATCCTCATCTCTCTGTCTCCATCGCTGCAACTCCTCATCAGTAGACTGTCCATCCCTAATCCGATCTCGCAGAACTGGCTGCACCATCAACACTGACAAGCTCGGTGCATGACCACTCGGATAACACTCCAAGTCAAATCTCTGAATCTCGCTCTGTAGTGGTAACTGTACGGTCAAACATGATACCACTGACGACTTCCGACTCAAAGCATCGGCCACTACATTAGCTTTACCCGGATGGTAGCTAATGTCACAGTCATAGTCCTTCACCAACTCCAACCATCTGTGCTGTCTCATGTTCAACTCCTTCTGTGTGAAGAAGTACTTGAGACTCTTGTAGTCTGTGAAAATCTTGCACTTCTCTCCATATAGATAGTGCCTCTAGATTTTCAAAGCGAAAACCACTGCTGCCAACTCCAAGTCATGCGTCGGATAATTCTGCTCATGAATCTTCAGCTGCCTCGACGCATACGCAATAACCTTACCACACTGCATAAGTACTGCGCCTAAACCCAGTTTAGATGCATCGGTGTACACCACTAACTCCTCGTGTGGTACTGTCACTGCTAACACTGGTGCAGTAGTGAGTGCTTCCTTCAGCTGATCGAATCTCCTCTGACAGTCTGAACTCCAGATAAACTTCGCATTCTTCTTGGTCAAGGAAGTCAAGGGTACTGCAATAGAGGAAAAACCCTTGATGAACTTCCTATAATATCCTGCTAAACCCAAGAAACTGCGAATCTCCGAAGCATTCTTCGGAATACCCCAATTCTGCACTGCCTCAACCTTCGACTGATCAACTGCAATCCCATCTCTCGAAATAATGTGGCCAAGAAATGCCACCTGCTCAAGCCAAAACTCGCACTTGCTAAACTTTGCATACAAACGATGCTCCCTCAAAGTCTGCAAGGCTGTCTGAAGATGATGTCTATGCTCCTCGATGCTCCTAGAATAGATCAAGATATCATCAATGAAAACTATGATGAACTGATCTAGATACGGCTGAAAGACTCGGTTCATGAGATCCATGAAAACCGCTGGAGCATTGGTCATCCCAAATGGCATCACTAAGAACTCGTAATGCCCATATCGTGTCCTGAAAGCAGTCTTGGATACATCTGCATCTCTAACACGCAACTGATGATAACCAGATCGCAGATCGATCTTGGAGAACACTGAAGCTCCCTGCAACTGGTCAAATAAATCCTCTATCCTCGGCAGTGGATACTTGTTCTTCACTGTGACCCTGTTGAGCTCTCGGTAATCGATGCACAGTCTCATACTGCCATCCTTCTTCTTCACAAATAACACCAGAGCTCCCCACGAAGAAAAGCTAGGACGAACAAAGCCTTTCTCTAACAACTCCTGAATCTGCTCCTTCAACTCTTTCATCTCGGTAGGAGCAAGTCTGTACGGTGCCTTAGAAATAGGCACGGTGTCTGGTACTAAGTCGATGTTGAACTCCACATCTCTCACTGGTGGAATTCCTGCAACATCCTCCGAAAAGACATCCGGAAAATCACGAACCACCTCTATCTCTGATAATGATCTGCTAGATGGCTCTGAAGTCGTGATGATGCTCGCTAGAAACCCCTGGCAACCCCGTCTCAACAACTTCCTTGCCTGAATATGAGATATCACCTGAGGAATATCGCTGCTCTAAGATGCATGAAAAGTGAACGGGTCGCCTACTGTAGGTCTCACTGACACTGATCTCCGACGAAAATCAATCGAAGCTCCATTGACTATCAACCAGTCCATACCCAAAATCAAATCGAATCCACTCAATGGCAAAACCACCACATCTGCTCGAATGGAGTGTCCCTGCAGCTCCAACTCCAGTCCTCGAATGACCTTCGAGGTAGAAATAATCTGCCCTGACGGCATAGTAACATCATACCCACTGTCAATACTCTCAGGTGTGATGCCTACCCGCCTGATAAACTCCAGGGAGATAAATGAATGCGTAGCCCCTGAATCTAGCAACGCAAACGTGGAGTTGCCTCCAACTAGAATTCTCTCTGCACGCAGAAAATTCCCAACAATTTCATACCACTACCAAATTTTTCCCAACGAGTCACTACTAATTCTTAATTCTAATCACAAGTAAGACATGCTTCCTATTCTAACATGCAGTTAAATACCCAATTAACAACAATTCCAAAATAAAGACGAAATTTTAACCAAAGGAAAATTATTAAAATGCTAGGGGTAAGATATATCGGTGATCAAGGAGGTGTCTGGATCTACCTCCTCGGCCTGCATCACAAACACTCTACCAGCAGTGTTCTTCTTCCTCGGGCAGTTAGCTATCTGATGCTCTGGCTCCCTACAGTGGTAGCAAACTCCTGCTCCCAAAAGACAAGGTCTCGAATGCATCTTCTGACACTTCAGGCAAGTAGGATAACCTATGGCATTAGGGGCCCCGCCCCTCTGCTACTGCGGCCTCTGCTGCTGTGGCCTCTGCTATGGATTCGGGCCCTTAGCCGGCCCTGTAAACTGCTTCTTCGCAGGAGGCTGCGAAGATGGTCGCTGATACCCAGCCTGAAACTGCCTCTTCCCCTGCTGCTCTCTCTGGATCTCTCTCCGACCCTCCTCGGAATGCAAGGCTCTACTGACTGCAGACTCATAAGTAAAGACGTCTGCCATGCGAACATCATGCTTGATATCCGCCCTCAAACCCTCCACAAACTGCCTCAACTTCTCTGGTGGACTATCTGAAATCAGAGGCACAAAGTGACAGCCCCTCTCGAACTGTCTCACATACTCAACCACTGTCTTGTCCCCCTGATGGAGACTCATAAACTCACGGATCATGCGACTGCGCACATCCTCAGTGAAGTACTTGGCGTAGAAGATACGCCTAAACTCTGTCCATGTCAGTGTAGGAAGGTGAACTCCCCTGGCAGCACCCTCCCACCAAAGCGCTGCGTCACCCCTCAGCATGTACGTAGCACAGTTCACCCTGTCGGTGTCTGTGATCCCCATATAAGCAAAGATGGACTCCAGAGATCGAATCCATCCCTCAGCCACCAAAGGGTCGGTGGTACCAACAAACTCCTTGGGTCCCTTCTTCTGGAACCTCTCAGCAACGTCCTCCTCATGGGACAACCTAGGACGAGTAGCCTGCTGCTCTAACAGAGCAGTAATCCCTGCCATCATATTCGCATTGGCCTGCTCCAATGCTGCTAGAGGGTTTTGCGGAGGTGGAGGTGGAGGTGGAGGTGTAGGTGGAGATCCCCCACGTCTGTTCATCGGTCTAGGAGGCATTCTGCACCACCACATATTTCTTTAAGTAAATCGCCATGCATAACTAAGTTGTTTAAAATTAATGCTAACTTAAATTCTAAAAATTAAATCATGCTATAAACACTTAAAACTTACAGACCGGTAGCGTGGATTTCTGAGCTCGCATAGCAGTAATGACCCCTCCAAGGACCGGGCTTTGATACCAACTGAAAAGACCCTAACTCTATAATTATTAAATAAATAAATATATATGCGGAAATTTTTTTTTTTTAAAACTTACTAAATAAAATATGCACATATATGCCCATACATACATGCACAGAATAAAAGATTTAAAATAAATAACTTAAATAAAAATTGCATTCTTTAAATAAAATAAATATCTGAGTCAAACATTTAATTAAAAATACTGCATAAGAAAAATGATGTAAAATTTGCATGCACTGTAAATATTCAAAACCACAACCACTGAAAAATAATTAAAAAGTGTAACATGCTGACATAATTAAAACATGCAATGTGACTCAGATATCTATCACGGTCACGGGGTCACTGCATGTCCGCTCATATGTCCTCGCCGCCGGTAGGAGCTACATCCTCCTCTACGAACTCACCTGCACCATACCAGTGTAGTGAGCCTATAGGCCCAACATGCTAACATAACAAGGGTTTAAAATAATTTAAAACAACTAAATATTAATACATAACATATACATGAATGAGCATGCTTAAAAATATCATAACATAACATAACTTAAAAATTAACTTAAATATCATAGGCATACATAATACATAACATTATTGAGCAAAGTAATTTTCTAACATCGCATGGTTGTATCCGTAGTGTAACCTTAAATCATACATTAAATACTGATCAGCGTGAAAACCAACGTACGTGGCGGTGACGAATCACCTCTTAAACTGGCAGTAAACTGCCCTTCAATAGTTCACATATGGGAACGAATCCCCCTTAAATTGTCACACTACTTCAACTTCCAACATAAAATATTTTATTTTGCTCAACCTTAAACATTAAATCATGCCATAAAATTATTTCATGAATGCATGCACTTAAATAAAATGTGTGTCCTTCATATATATTTAATTTAATTTCATACTAACATATAAATATTAAAATAACTTCAATGCATAAAAATAATTAAATATATATTCAGGACACATGCAAATTTCTCATTGATTGTACTGGACTGCTGGCCCTAACACTCAAGCCCATTTACTTAAATCTGGCCCAATAACATACTTAAGCCCAATAAAATTATCCTAAGCCCAATTAAAATAATTTAAAGCCCATAAAACATTCTAGGCCCAAAAACAACTTAAACTGGCCCAATGGGCCCAAGAACCCAAAGACTGGCCCAATAACTTTTATGGGCTCAAAAGCCCAAAAAATCAATGGACTAACTTAACTAAAATTTTAAAAGCCCAAATAAAATTATTTGGGAGTCCAAATAATTTTATTTCTAATTAATTGGCCCAAAAACCAATTAATTCATAAAATACTTTAAAAATAAAAAGACTCGAGCCCGGCCCACCGAACCCAGACCCGAACCAACTAAACCCGACCCACTACCCTACTGACCCGACCCGGACCACACCCTAACCCTAAACCCGAAGCTCCCCCTCCCCTTCCCTTTTCGGCCGCCGCGTGCAGCAGCCCTTCTAGGGCTGCTGCTGCCCTGCTCCGGCCACCCCTGGCCGGAGCCCTGCCGCCCAGACGTAGCCCACGTCTGGGCGGTTCGGACCTGGCCCCTAAACCTAACCCATGCAGCCTGGACCACCGAACCCGAAGCCCTTTTTCCCGAAACCCTAGACTGCGACTCCCCTCGGCCGTGCTGCAGCAGTTGCTTCCCTGGGCTCGTTTGGCTCAAGCCATTCGAGCCACTCGAGTCCAGACACACCTAGGACACCCTAAGGACCCTAGCCAGCAGATAGAACGCACCCATGGCATCAAAACGTGAACATGAATCATGACAACAAGAAACCTTGGGCATAAACCGAACACCCGAACCATTTTCTGAAAAAAAACTTGAAAGTTTTGATGCAAACACAATCCACACAATATGATATCTGATAGGTACAAAAAAAATGGAAGAAAATCATGCCTTTCACCGAAATTGAAGAGAAAAACGTGCGTGGGACGATTTCGGAACGACGGGACGAACACACCTTCGAAGCTTTAAGAAAATCAAGCTATGGAACCTCCTAGGGCTTGCTGATCGAGGAAGAAGATGAACAATGGGGTGGGGTGACGGCTGATGGAATTAACGTGGGGGTAGGGATAGGTTTTGGGTAGAATTTAGGGTTATAACTTAATTAAAATAGGTTTTAGGATATTAAAATATTAATAATGATTTTAATACTAAAATATATAACTTAAAAGCTCCAACTAATACTTAAAAATCTGATACTAAAATAAAATCCCGTAAATATTAAATTAAGGAAATTTTAAAGATACTAAAAAGTCAATATTTTGGCTTATTTTGAATAAAATGGACTCCTAAAATTATATAAAATTAAATACTAAAAATTTTGAGGTAATAAAACTCAAAATAATATTTTAGGGTTCTAAAAAGGCTCATGAAATTAATTGGCTAGAAAGTTGTCATCTCGTCCGTCCACGGTCCCGTCTACGCGATAAAATAATTAAAATACTAAAAATCATAAAAATCACTAATTATGGGTTAAATGCTTAAAAAAATAAATTAAATCATGCACAAATAATTCACATAATTATTTAACTCATAAATCACAAATTTAAATAATTAAATATCCTAATTATGCATGCGGATTTACGTATTTAAAATGCCGGGTGTTACAATTAAAGTAGAGATGCTATATATTTACTATGTATATACTTTCCAATGTTCAGATGGTTTATGATACTAAGGTTGATTTTAACCCAACCCGTGATTATTTTCTTGGCCCTTGATTTAAATAAAGTAGTGGTTATGCTAAAGAAAATGCATAGAATCAATTTATAACGCCATCTACTGGCCCATCACAAATTATTCCCTTTTTGCAACATTCACCACTCAAAATGAGTTGGCAGATCATAAAATTATACAAAAATGCTTGAAAATAACGTGGAATAAAAAATAAAAAAGTATTCTTAACTTGGCCGATGCAGGGAAAGAATTTGTTGTCGTGATAACTAGATAGGGTGCATAGATGTGTCCTAATAAAAATATAGAACATACATAATCAAGTTGTTTTTTATTTTAATTTTAAGAACCAGAATATCAAACCGAGTAATCTCTACTGAAGTGTTTGGAAATGTTGGTTTTGTTTCTCATATTTGTGCCTTGGTTAATGTAAAGTGGCATCAAAATAAACTAAACAAATTTAATCATCATACTTCTACGGGCACATATTTTCGTACTAGTTATAGATTACGTGATTAAGGTCCCCAATCCAAGTTGAAGTCGAATTTAAAAAAATGAATTTGGCCAAATTTAATTCGAAGCCAGTTCTTATATAAGTTTCCAAAATAAGGAGAACTGACAAGAAGTTAGTGGTCAAAGAAGATTCATATACAGAACAAGTTAAGTTAAATTCTTAAATTGATTCTCAACAGATTGAAAACAAAATCACCAACTATTGACATCAAACAAATGTTTAGAGAGCTCTGAGGATTGGGGAGAGACTTGGATAGAATATATCTTGATTGATTTATCAAGATGATCAGATAACACATTGAGGTGATATCTATGAAAGTGAAACATATATATATATATATATATATATATATATATATATGATACCCTGGTAAGCCAGGGGTGGCAGGGCCACAAAAGGCCAGGGGAGTCAGGGCTGTATTAAAGCAGGCTAGGAGCTTCAGATCGAATCCCGGGAGACCAGATCTGCATGACTTAGACAAAGCTCATGTCTCAAGGGCATGATCCCCACGACTGCCATAATCCCGAGTCTTCCGGCTCCATCGTGCGTCACAGGTAAACGTGGGTCACTCCTGCACCCACGATCCAGATCGTGGCCACTACCATAGAAATGTGGAGTGACTCTCTCACTCCAAGGCCTATAAATACCTGGCCACAGACATTTGTAGAGGTATGTTCATCTAAAATCCCAAAGCACTATACTCATTTTTCCTAAAAGCCCACTCTATTTCTAAGTCTGACTTAAGCATCGGAGTGTCCCCGCCGGAAAACCTTCCGGCGCCCCACTAACGTGCTTTCATTCTTTTCCCTTGTGAGCAGATCACCTCGATCCAGGAAGGACAAACCACATTTTACACCTACTAGCTCGGTCATCACATCAGGCCCACTTCACTACCCTGACAACCCGGGCCCCGGTTTGATAAACCATCATCATTGGCGCCGTATGTAATCAGCACCCCATATCATAATGTCGAAATCTTCGCTGCGAAATCAATATGACTATGTTAGTCTTATATGTTGTCATCGAAACATGTGCCTCTTGTACATATAAGCTAAAAAAATACCAGAGATTATGCTTACATGTAGGCAACAATTTTGTCTTTCCTTGCATTGAAAGATATGGCCTAAAATCTATGGTTGAATTCACTAAAAGGACAAAGTCAGTTATAAAATTTTGTTACTAAAAATATGACCAACTGTTATATTAGTGATAACATTGGGGCGTGGCGGGGATGGGGACGGGGACGGGGAAGGGGATGCATTCCCCAAATAAGACAATCACAAAGAGACATATTGCTTAAAGCAAAGGTAGTACGGAAACATTACAGACACAAAGTATATATCTAAAGACTATGTATTTGCCGATCATTGAGGGAGTTCTGCATCTTTCATATTTATTCATATCAACTGATATTGCACGTTTGGTGCTATATTTGACATCATATGTCTCAGTGTGCCCACTAAAATTGTACAAAAGAAGGAATTAATTGTGTCATGCAAACATGGACAACAAACTCACAATTCGTGTGAATTTAATTCTGAAATAGATGTATATAAACATTGAGATATCTACCTGTCACGTTCAACTAGTGTTTGAACGCAATCCCAATTAGTATTTTCCAAAACCCAAACCTGCAGCGGTTAGATGTCTCATTGATTGATGTTTATAATATGGTAAAACCATATTCACTATATTCTCTTACCTTGATAGTGTTGTCATAGCCCAGTAAATACAACATATCTATTGGTGGATGCCACCGGATCATTCTAACATCTTTTGCATCAGTCAACAACAATGATGGATCTTCGATTTGAATATAATCCTCGGGTATTTCCATGTCTAAGTTGCTTTCGGCATCACACAAGTCACAAGCAATACGCCAGATGCATTCCAGTATACATTTAAAGGAAGTTTGAGAGGATGTTGGATATCAATGTGCCATTTAAAATAATAATGAAAACGTAAAAACACGAGCATTTAGAATATTTCATGCTTATATCTAAACTCCTGAAGTTTAGAGCCGAGCTCGAGCAGCTCATCGAGCTAATGCTAAAACATAGTACATCAATTTTTTTAAAACATTACAATATTCAATCATCATATACGTAATAATATACTTTCATATCCACGATAAAAATCAGGTGCCAATACCTCAAACACATATGTTCATTTAAATTTTCCCGAAGCATACTCTCAATCACTTGTATCATCATCATAGTTGATGATGCTAATAAGTTGCTAGTAACATACCAAAAGCATTGTTGCACAGTTGATGTTGCCATTAACTCTTGCTGATATACAAGCGGTATATTAACACCAAAATATATATATATATATATATATATATATATATATATAATTAATGCCAACAATTTTCATAATCTTCGCAGTGTCAACACACAAAAATCAGAAATTTGTCATCAAACAATCTGATGAACATATATTTTCCCTACACTAAAGCCATTCACAATCACGGAATCTTAAGATTAGATGCCATCATAAAAAACCTATAATGAATACACACACGCAAAATGAAATTTACCTTGCAGTTTAATCTTCTGGTCTCATGATTATCTTCCCAAATTCAAATAGTTTTGTCCGAGCCACATGAAGCAATCATGGCAGGTACACCGCCGACTCCATTCGCAGGATTCCACGCGATGCACTGAACCTTATCAGTATGCCCTCGGAGAGTTTAAGCGTTCACCAGCCGTATAGACTTATTATAACGACCCACTATATCAAGACGGGTCTTTTCAGCGTGCTTATGTCCTCACTCACACGCACCCTGAGAAACTTTCCAGGGGGTCACCCATCCTATAATTGCCCCAAGTCAAGCACGCTTAACTTTGGAGTTCTTATGTGATGAGCTTCCGAAAAGAAGATGCACCTTCTTGATATGAGCAGTACATATGAAATCTTTTAAACCCTCCTCAACTATGTAGTCTCATACCTACACAGTCTCAGAATCCCCTCTCATTCCGGCACGGGATCGGTTCATTCATGTCTCCCTCCGCCTAGAAGCCTACCAGGAGCCGCTCATTGTCCGTGCAACCTCTTGGCAACGGCGATCACTCCCTGCCTCTTCAGCCCCGGGCGTCACACTTATCCTTGAAATTCATTGTGCAAAGTATAGAAGTGAGAAATTGATTAAGAAGAAGTAGAAGAATTCAAATCAAACAGAGAGATTTGGAATGAAGCTGAAGAAAACTACCCAAAATAGTAATTGCCTAAAGTGCGCGGCAAGCTTTTCAAATTTATATACAACTTTCCATTTCTCTCTTCAACAAAAGTATATAATATCAACATCCACAAAATGCATTTTTGCATTCAAACATTCTTAGAATACAGATAAACTACTATTACTTGTTGTAGTAGTAGTAGTAGTTTTACTAGTACTATTATTATTGTCAAAAGATATCGGTTTTTTTAAATAATATAAAATAAATAAATAAAAATACAGCAATCTAAAAAACTTATAAATGTGGTATAATCGGGGACAAAGTGTCCCGTCTTTAAAAATTATTCTTTTTTGCCCATGGTCCGGACATGGAAACCAGCTAGTTTTTCCTTTTGTAAAAATGGAGTCAGAATCCAGAGCAAATTAATCAACCAATAACACAATTTCTATAGAAGTAATTACGTTAAATACTTTTTAACCACGTGTGAAGTTGAGATAAATCAACGAATTCAATTTATAATTTGACAATATTTTTTAAAAAAAATATTAGAACAACATACAATTATATAACACATCATTAAAATAAATTTATTAACAATATAATAAAATTAAACATACGTATCACAAAAAAAAATCATGCCAACTTACCTTTAGAAAATGAGATCAAGGAATCAGACGTATTCACACAAGTCCTAATATATATAAAGTGAAGAAAGTTGGGCGGGGACCAAGGACGGTTCCAGGACTCAATGTTCAGGGGGGAATAACTATTCTATGTTTATATAAATTTCAATAACATAATTACAATTTTTTAAATATATATAATACCTCAAATTAATATCATTTTTTCCCAAAAAAAGAAAGACAAATGTTTTTCACAAGATATTATTGATTATATATCAAAATTTATCGTTTTACATATTAGATATTGTTGTCTTTTTATATTTTATAATTGGTTTTTTTTATCTATAGCCAATAAAAATATATTAAGCGAGAGTCACAATCTCAATTCACAAAGATGTTAATTTCATTCTATATATTAGCAAAATAATTACAATAAAAAATAATATGTAATCATTCATTCAATGAATTAAGCTTTTTTTATTTTTTATTTTGCAAGAACAAGTGGACATGACTTTGTTTTTTATCCAAATCGATGAGTCGGTTTTCCAATTAGAAAAAAACTATCTCATGATCAGCTACAAGTAATTTAATAAGATTCAAAATTAAGATGAAATAACGAAATAAAACAAATCATAGAAAAAAAACATAACAAAATATATTAAGGAAATAGCACAACCAAATGACAAAAGAACCAAATTTTGATGTTAAGAAAAATCGAAAATTTATCAAACTTGGTTTAAAAATAATGACATGTACTAAAAATAAAAAAATGTTGACTTTTTAAATTAAAAATTGGTGATAGGTCTATAAATTAAAGGTGCTGAAATGAGGAATCTATAATAAAAAAATAAAAAGAAAAATAAAAAGTGAAAGATGGCATAGCAAAAGAATAGAACCCGAGCCACATGAATAAGTTTGAAAGGCAAACCACTAGACCAAATTCCAACAACTAACATTTTATGCGGCCAAATAATATATATACAAAACATTAAAATAAACTATATAACAATAAAAATTTTCAAAATTTTTCGAGTGGGTCGTGGCCCCCCTTGGCCATACAATAAATCCGTCCCTGGCGGGGATGTTCTCAAAATTAACAAATAATATAATTTGTAGAAAATTAATTATGATAATTGCATGTTAACTGCGTACGAAGGCAAGATCAACAGTCAAATTAAATTATAGCAAAAGAATAGAACCCGAGCCACATGAATAAGTTTGGAAGGCAAACCACTAGACCAAATTCCAACAACTAACATTTTATGCGGCCGAATAATATATATACAAAACATTAAAATAAACTATATAACAATAAAAATTTTCAAAATTTTTTGAGGGGGTCGTGGCCCCCCTTGGCCCTACAATAAATCCGCCCCTGGCGGGGATGTTCTCAAAATTAACAAATAATATAATTTGTAGGAAATTAATTACGATAATTGCATGTTAACTACGTACGAAGGCAAAATCAACAGTCGAATTAAATTATAATATGAAAATATTTAAAAAAATTAGAACAAAATATAAAATTAAATAAAAATATCTTAACAAAAAAATTTTATTACAATAAAATAAAAATTAAACATAACCTTAAACAAATACGAAGGAAGCGTGATAAGAAATGCGAGCATAGTTCGATTACATAACCACCGTTGTGAACAAGCTTATTCTATGAATGTTACTCTAAAATGAAGTTTATGTAAAAAAAAATGTGATGAATTGAAAATAGGATATCTCAAACGGGGACGGAGACGGTGATTTAATCCCCACGAGTTTAGGGATCCGCCCCCCATCCCCGCCCCTCTTTAATCTCTACATCAGGTATGGGGACGTGGATATGGGTTTAATTCCCAAGACTCGAACACGTGAAGTCTATTATGTTGACAAATTCCAAAATCAAAATCGATTTACACACATATATACGAAACGAGGAAAATATGCTCGTTTGTAGAATCAATAGATGTATCGGCAAGACTAAAATAATTTTATCCAACGTGCTATATATCTACATAAGGGCAACAGAACTCACAATATAAATTTGTATTTTCTAACCGTAGATCTATGATTTTCAAAGTGATCAAGAACCGTAAGATATCATACCTTGACTGTCCCATCATCACTCGCAGAGGCCAGAAACAATTTTCCTGTTTTATTGCATAATATTGGACAAATGTGAGGTTAAAATACAGAAGATCAAGGCATATTACATCCATATAAAATATAATGATGACCATTGTACCGAATTCACATTGCCATCATGAGCATCCTCTCGCTTCAGTAGCAATCTATATTTGGGTTCATCAACCTGTAATAATATTCAGAAAATATCCATGAACGCATTAAAGAGGAATACATGCAACACATGTAGTCACATTACAAGTCCAACTAATGTAATCACATTTATCAATGCAACTACATAGGCATTGCGAAAAAAGAAATTTAATTCAAACTAATGTAATCACAGAGATAGGAACAACTTTGGAGGCTATTCAACATTCATTTATATATCGGTTGTGTTTGGTAAATGTCCTTGAATCTATCTGTTGACTCTAGGAAACCATATGTTAAGCAAACCCTAGATCCTTGAATTAATGCTCGCTGCAACATATCCCTAGAACCTACTGCATTTCAATGTATAAGAATGAATAAATAAGAGCATTAATGGACGTCATGGTTCCATAAAACTGCAACACTGCACAAGAGGTCGATGTACCTAATTTTTATAGTTCTTTTGAGCGAAAATGGTAGAAAAATAATTAAATATAAACAAAAAATAGTTAATTAAAGAGGAAATTAAAGTCGAGATGCATGCTAGTTATATATATGTACTTTACAATGTTCAAATGGTTTATGATTCTAAGGTTGATTTTAATCGAACACGTGATTATTTTCTTGGCCCTCAATTTAAATAAAGTAGTGGTTATTCTAAAGGAAATGCATAGAATTAATCAAATGAGTATGCCATTAAATAACTTATACCGAGTGATCCTCAATCTCAACAAAAAAACATTATAGCGCCATCTACCGCCCCAACACAAATTTTTTCCTTTCTGCAACATTCACCACTCAAAGTGAGTGGCAAATCATAAAATTATAGAAAAATGCTTTAAATGAATGTGGAATAAAAAATAAAAAAAATTCTTACCTTGACCGATGTAGGAAAAGAATTTGTTTGTCGTGATAACCAGATACGGTGCATAGATGTGTCCTGATAAAGTATAGAAATACGTAATCAAGTTGTTTTTTATTTTAATTTTAAGAACCAAAATACCAAACTTAGTAATCTCTACTAATTAATTTGTTTGGAAATGTTGGTTATTTTTTCTCATATTTGTGCCTTATTTCACTTTAAGTGGCATCAGAATAAACTAATCTAATTTAATCATCATACTTCTACTGGCACATATTGTTGTACTAGTTATCGATTGTGTGATCAAGGTCCCCAATCCAAGTTGAAGTCGAATTAAAAAAAAATCCAAGTTGAATTCGAAGATAATTCTGAGATAAGAATCCTTAATAAGGAGAACTAACAAGAAGTTGGTGGTCAAAGAAGACAGAAAAATTTTGGTAAAATTATTAAATTGATTCTCAACAGATTAAAGACAAAATCACCATCTATTGACATAAAACAAATTACTAGAGAGCTATAAGGAATGGGGAGAGATTTGGATAGAATATATCTTGATTGATTTATAAAGATAATCAAAGAACACAATGAGGTGATATCTATGAAAGTGAAATTATATGTAATATCACTGTCAACACCCCATATCATAATGTTGAGATCGTCGCTGTGAAATCAATTTGATTATGTTAATCTTATATATTGCCATCGAAACATATATCTCTTGTACATATAAGTTAAGAAAATACAAGAGATCATGATTACATGTAGACAACAATTTTGTCTTCCCTTGCATTGAAAGCTAAGACCTTAAATGTATCGTTGAGTTCACTAAAAGGAAAAAATCAGTTATAAAATGTTGTTAATAAAAATATGACCAATTGATATATTAATGATGGCAATGGGGCGAGGTGAGGAAGGGGATGAAGATGCCTTCCCCACACTACTAAATCACGAAGAGACATAATTATTAGTGCGCAGGCAGAACGAAAACATTACATGCACAAATTATATATCTAAAGGCTATTTATTTGCCGGTCATTGAGGGAGTTTTGCATTTTTCATATTTTTTTCATATAAAGTTATATTGTGCGGCCTGCTATATTTGACATCATATGTCACAATGTGCCCACTAAAATTGTACAAAAGATGGAATTGTGTCATGCAAACATGGGTAATAAACTCACAATTTGTGTTAATTTAATTCTGAAATGGATGTATATAAGCATTGAGATGTCTACCTGTCACGTTCACCTAATGCTTGAACGCAATCCCAATAAGTATTGTCCAAAACCCAAACCTGCAGTGGTTAGATGTCTCATTGATTGATGTTCATAATATGGTAAAACCATATTCGCTACATTATCTTACCTTGATATTGTTGTCATAGCCCAATAAATACAACATATCCATTGATGGATGCCACCGGATCATTCTAACATAATTTACATCAGTCGGCAACAATGATGTATCTTCGATTTGAATATAATCCTCGGGTCTTTTCCATATCCAGGTTGCTTTCGGCATCACACAAGTCACAAGCAACACGCCAGATGCATTTCAGTAGACATTTGAAGGAAGTTTGAGAGGATGCTGGATATCAACGTGCCATTTAAAATCATAAAAAGGTAAAAATACGAGCATTTAGAACATTTCATGTTTATATCTAAACTCCTGAAGTTTAGAGCCGAGCTCGAGAAGCTCATCGAGCTAATGTTAATATAGAGTACTTCAATTTTTTTAAAAAACATTACAATATTCAATCATAATATACGTAATAATATACTTTCAGATCCACGATAAAAATCAGATGTCAATACCTCAAAAACATCTGTGCATTTAAATCTTCACGAAGCATATTCCCAATCACTTGTATCGTCATCAATAGTTGATGATGTTTTCCCTGCTGAAATATTGTGGGGTATGCTCTGGGGGTTGAGTCATGTTGCTCCCTCCCTGAGGTCTCTATCGGCTCCTGGTACAGGATTCCACCCGATGCATCGAACCTTATTAGTATACTCTCGAGAATTCCATTGTTCACCAGCTCGACTTCCTTATCCGTGAAAATCATTGTTCAAAGCTAAGAGATCAAATTGTGAGATCACACACCAGATAAATTCAGGTAGTGTTTGAAATAGCTTCTAGCAAGCATTTCTCAACTTTTTCTTAACAAAATTTTAAAATTTTATAAAATAAAAAATGAAAAGTGCTTTTAAAAGCTCTCTCAAACACTACATTAAAATCAAGCCGAAGAAGACCGCATATTCAAAATGGTAACGGCCTCAAATGCACGGCAATCTTCCCAAATATATGGGTTAGTCTATGCTACACCGGGAGTGTTTCTCCCCTATTTCAATACCATTAGATCACGTGAGACCCATATATTTTTATGGAAATTGACATATATCTTGATGATTCAATGGTTGATATTTGACCACATCATGGGGGAGAAGTACTCCAAGTGTAGCATAGAATAATCCCAAATATATATACAAATAGCTTTCGACACGTGTCTTCTTGCTATTGGCAAGGTGTCACTATGGAAGGAATGGGCGTAATGCATCTCCCGCGTTTACAATAGATTCTTGACGGGACGGACAGGTCCAACTATTTGGGCTAGATTTGGCCCAAGAGAATTAGCAAGTCTTTAGGTATTTATTTGCCTTTGCATTTCGCGTGCATAATATTTTAATTTTAAAAAGCATTACTTTTGTATGATATATATAATTAATTCCATTTTTATAAACCTGATATATAACATAAATACAGTAATATTCCATATTCGAAGTGTAATATTAACATGTGAGATTTGAGTTGTTACATGATTTAAAATAGTAGAATTATACTTCTGAGTTCTGATGATAGATTTTTCGATTTTAATAAACAAATGACGTTTCCTTCTTATGTTGTTAGTTTTTGTTATTCCAAATGTTCAAAACATTTTTATTATAACTTAAAAAGGGCCTTTTAGTTAATTATTTCACCTCGTAGGAATTTCAGCCACATTTACTTGAATCTTAAAATTTAAAAACTATTCACCCATCGATTTTCTTCATTAGGTTTTCAAAAATTTTATCTAAAAATAATACAGGATCTTTTTGCAGTTTACCAAGATTTCGGGGAGTGTTTTGCAATATATAAAAATTGATTATGGATTTTTTTAAACAAATTTGTGAAAAAAATTCATAGTGGTTCCAAACATTATTTAATTCATTTATGCGTCTCAGTGATAATTTTTTAATAAATTTCTATATAATTTTAATGAATTTCTATCAAATAGGAGTTATTGGAAAATTTCCAACTAGCTCAAATGACCACCAGTCCCAACCCATCCCGTCAAATGGTAATTTTGACAAGTTGCCGGTCGACTTGTTCTCTCCCATCCCGCAACTCGTTTTGATTCGCCAGGTTCTATGATACCCTTATGTGAATTGAGTCCATTAATCATTGCATTTATTTAGTTATTTTTTAGTTATTTTGGAGGATCGTCTTCACAATATTATAACTAAAACCTTTCTGTTTGAAGAACTCAAGAACAGAAACATTGGACATGGTCAAACCTAGAGAGTGATTCTATTTTTTTTTTCGAGATTGAAACATTAAACCAATTGAAGAAATGTTTAAACAAAGAGCTAAACAAGCATAAAATAAAATTTTAGGAGAGGGCAGATATTCGAACAGAAATTTATTATTTTCAGGTCATATAAAATTATAAATATAATTTAGAATGTGGTTTGGTGCTTCAGAATAACACCTCATTTCACTTGTACAAAATATGTTAATAAAAACACCCTGGTGAGGCTCATGTTTTGCTCACAAGGCTCTCTACAATTGCTTGTGGGAAGTTCAAGATGAGACTGCAATGTACAGATACAACAAGTTTTTACCGAAGAATCGCGCGGTCATAGCTTAGATGAAGAGTTCGAAAGTGAATGCTTGACCAACTCCCTTCGTAAGATCTTCCCTGCCGGAGATTTTGGGATCGAGTTGATAAATGCAACACGGCGAATTTTCTTATAAGGAGAAACCTGGAAGACAGCAAGAAACGACCCATTGTTTCATATAGTGAAAGCAAAATAACAGAAGTGTTTGCCAAACCCTTCAGATCCCACAGTTTTAAGTAAAAGGGAGAAAAATAAACAAAATAAGCCAAAGATGTTAAGTCATTGCGGGATTATAATTTAGAAGCATGAAAATGGGATGAAACCTAATGAAAGTGGTCAAAGAACAGTTTTTCTTGGCAAAGCTAACAGCAAAGATCGTCTCTACAGAACCGTTTTAAACAATCATTCTTCATGCACACGAGAATACACGAGAGACACTTCTCATTAAAAGACATTTTTTTCCATACCTGGGTTGCAATGAAATCCATTATTTGAGCGGCAGAGATGGTGCTGTCAGGTTTTCTCACAATATATGCCATTGGAATCTGACCAGCTTCTTCATCTGGATAGCTGCACGATCTCAAACATAAAAGAAAGGGTCAAAACACGAATGGTAGCCCGTAGAGATGATCAACCAACAACTTTGAGATGTAACATAACTAAAAAGATCAGCTATAATAACACAAGAGCATCATATGTTAAAATGGTACGAGTGAAACACAAATAAATTTGACAAAAAAAAAATAGATTTTCATACTTATTTTTTATTCTCTTCTGTTGGAGAATTGAAGAATGAAGAAATACTTTTTGTTTAATGGGAAGAGTTGAGGGAAAGTAAAGTTTATTTTTTACGTTCAAAATCGATTTCACTTCAGACTCGGGCAACTCTGAAATATTTCGCTTTTTTTATTAGCGATACCTTGTTGCAAACTTGAGGCAGATTTTGATAAATTGCTCAATAACTGCCATATACTTTAAAAATACCAAGACAAACTAAAGAAATTGAACTCAAAATACAAAATTCATACGGAATCACTGCTGCATCAGCGACATCGGGAATCGATTGAAGCAAATGTTCCAACTCAGCTGGAGGAACCTGTAATAGCTCCCATTATTTGTCAGATAACATTATTCAGACAAATTTAATCTGTCAAAGATTTCTTAAAACACGAATAGCACCTGATATGCCTTGTATTTAATCAGTTCTTTTAACCTATCAACAATAAAGAGAAACCCATCGGAGTCAAAATAGCACAGGTCTCCAGTCTTTAGCCAGCCTTCGGAATCCAAGGTGGCAGCGGTAGCTTCTTGATTACCCACGTAACCTATCAAGAAGATCCTGCTGTCAAACTAGGTGATATGAAAGACCAAGTATCAAGTCTTATCAATTTATCACCTTTCATGATTGCCGGACCCCGTAACCATAACTCTCCTTGTTTTCCAGGAGGTAAGGCCTCTCCAGAATCAGGATCGACTATCTTGGCTTCCAAGTTCTCAGCCAAACGGCCTGCAGATCCATAACGTTTCGCCTCCTCAGGCCCTATGGTTCGTGTTGCAGCTCCTGCAGTCTCAGTCATGCCATAGCCCTAAAATTAACAGTGTCATCTTATCTCTAGAATTGCAGTTCTATCCCATAATTTCCCTCAGTCGATGATAAAAGAAATCCAGCTCCAATTGATAATAATCATTTCTATAATTCATATTCAACCAACTGAATAGAATTCAATACACATATTTCTACCGTGAACATCAATCAGTAACCTACAAGTTGATGCTTTTTTTAAAATATTCTAAGATATGATCTCCTTCGATATCGACTGATAAGATTTATTCAACAACAAATGAGGCCTATAACCAATAACCAATAACCCATTTCCAATCTCAAATCAGAATTATAATTGTCAGAAGCATAATCTGTGCTAAGGCACATGAGTACTGTAGAGCCTAGGCGCAAGACGAGGCATGCCTTGCTAAAGTTAGGCATGGGGCAATATGGTAAAAAGATTAAATCACAAAAAACCAAATATATACTTTACAATCTATTGGCCATTGATAAGAAAAATGCTAATTAGTCTATTAAAAAAAATAATTTACTATCATCCTGCTTTTCACTTTGGCTTACTGTCAAAATTTAAAGCGCATTTGTGAAATGTCTTGAGCCTGTTATACGCACGAGGGTTAAGGGTCTCACGGTCAAGTCAACTTTTTAGCAAAAGCTTGAGCCTTGGCTCGTGTCGAAGCGCAAAAGGATGAGCCTCGCTGGACCTCAAGGATAGAGGCATGTCTACAAGCAACTATGACAAGAATCACCTAGATGAGGGATTTTTGGGCATTTCAAATTGGATAAATCAATTCATCAACCATAGTCTTCAGCCAATTTTTAGGACTAAAAGTTTTAGCACATACGCAACAAATGTGAGCACGATGATATTGTTTTCGCTAATCAGATTGAGGCGTCCTTGGATCAGTCAAAATCCCAAATTTCAAGAACCATAACAGCATTCGTTTACAAGTCCAAGTTGAAGACAAGAAACAAAGCATCCTTAAATCAAGTATTATTTTAAACACAACTTGCAACTAACTCCAGCTCTTATCCTAAAATATGTTTTTTTACAACAAATTTAAAATTCACCTATAATACATCTTTTACTAAAGAAATCAGAAAGCGTTCAATTATAGCTGCTTGGACACATAAAATAATGAAAAAAAAAAGCCAATCTTGACTATATCACTGAAACAGGATGACGCATTGTGGCATTAAACTATCAACTTTCAATGAAAAATAAAGAAATGTTTGGATAAATTCCACGGATAGAAAAAGCAAATGTACTTTAACAACTAATTAATATCATAAAATGACAATTACTTTAGCATCATTGCGTGTGGGCTTGTGCCATATCAATACTGTTACTGTTGTACCTGGACAATCTCCACGTGAGGGAATTTAGCCTTGAACTCCTCGGAAACCTCCTTCCCCAGCGGAGCTCCGCCGGAGCCCACTGTCTGCAAGGAGCTTAAGTCATACTTCGCCACCAAATCCGACTTCACCATAGCCACCACCAGCGGCGGCGCCACCGGGATATACGTCACCTTGTACTTTTCCACAGCTTCTAACATTTTCAAGAAATCGAATTTCTCCATCAGAACGAGGCTCTCCCCCATCGACGCCGCCCTTATAAGCATGAAAAACCCAAACACGTGAAACAACGGCAATGTGAATAACGAGACTGGGTGAACATAAACACCATTTTCTTCCTCTTTGGATTTCTCTTTATAGTATAAATTGTCATAATAAAATCCGGCGATCACTGCCATCAAGTTACGGTGAGTTAAAACGACGCCTTTCACTTTACCCGTCGTGCCGGAAGAGTAGAGAACCGCCGCGTGGTCCCATTGATTCACGACGACGTCGTTTGCCCTGCCGGAAGATTTCGCCTCAAGCATGGAGAGAAATTTCTGGGAATCGAGGAGGATCAAGGGCAGATTCGGCGGAAGCTTCTGGGCGGTGGCGGAGGTGGCGAAGAAGATGGCGGGTTTACTGAGTTCGATTTGGTGAACTAGCTCCGATGGAGAAGATAGCGGACTGGAAGGCGAAACGGTGATTCCCAAGGAGAGGAGGGAGAAGTAGAGGACCGGAACGTGGAAGGACGGCGGCGATAGGATGAAAGCAACGTCGTTCTTGGAGAGAGAAGGGTAAAGGGATTTCAGGAAGGACGAGAGGGAACTGACTTGGCGGAGGAAGGCGGCGTAGGTGAGGCGGCGGCCGGTGGCGGCGTCTATGAGGAAGTGGGTGGTGGAGAGGGCGCCGGAGGTGGGAGTGGTGGGGGAATGGAGGAGGGAGAGGGTGTAATCGACGATGGAGAGGGGTTGCGAGAGCGGCGGCAGAGGTACGGCGGGGCGGAGGCTGCGGTAAATGTTGGTTCGGGGGCAGTAGCCATTGTCGTGGTTGTGGGAGAGTGGCTGAGTTTCCGCCATGAAAATGAGCTTGGGAGAGTGAAAAGTGAGCTTAATGAAGCCATTAAATAGTTGATTTATTTTATTTTATTTTTTTGTTTTGTTTTAAGGTAAATAGTTGATTTATTAGTCATTTAATTCCCATAAAAATTTAGTGCAAAATTTATTATCATACTCCAAACTCCAAACTCCAAATACGGGTTTTCCTTCTTTCCAATGAATAAAATAATAATAGTTTTTTTTTTTTTACATTAAAGAATAAAATAAGATATAATTGAAGATAAATCCCAATATCAATATACATACGTATAGAAAATAATAAACAAAATATCTGAATTGGGCAGTGTTGATTTAGAATTAAATTTAGTTTTATAAAATCAAATCGACAAATATCTAATCAGCTGAATCATGAAGATATATTATTTTTTAATTTATGATATATATAGATTCGTCTCGATTTATATACGTATATCAGTTAGACGATCTCACATAACAACTATTTTTTATACTTTGTACAATATTTTAAGAACTGATTGTGCGCACAATTGAATTTTATCTTATCAATGAAAAGGTCGATGCAGATCAATGGACCGGATTAATTTTGCATGTCAAATCAATTGATCTGCAAAGATATTCGAACCGTTGATGCACCACCCGGGCACTACTCGGATGGGGTAGCATCAACCAATTCCGTATAAACATGCAAGGAAAACTTTAATATAAATTTTAAAACTAATATGTATAAATATATAATCGGTGCAATATGCCATCGAGAATGATTCATTAAAAGGAATTACCGTGTAAATTATAAGAAAATGCAATATTTTTTTATTATTTAGTTATGTTTGAATTGATGAAATTCAAATACATTTATATGTATTTTTGTTGTGTAGAAAAGTTCGATCGTAAACTTCAAATTCACTTTTACCAATGTTTATATATTATTTTATGTTAATTAAGATGTATTTTTAAGTTCATTTAATAATAATATCATTTGAATTTTTTTTTTTCACTTTGTATTACTAATATATAAATAAGTAAAATTTAAATTTAAGATTTGATCTATTATTGCATGATTTAATAGAAAACAATAAACTATAATTAGAATCATATATTTCAAATCCATCAATCCAAATGGAGTAAATTTTACTTTGAGAAATGTTAAAATAACAAAAAAAAATATGAGAGTTAATTGATTACTACTAAGAACTATTTGGTTCATTAATTAGACAAACCTTTTAGCATGGGTAGTTTTTGAAATAGTTTATTAAATATACCCAACATATTTAAAATTAGAGGCTATATTTATAATTTTATAATAATAGACATAGCTAGCTAGAGATGAAATTAGTTTTTACGGCACTTTTCTGTTATGATATAGTAAAAAATGATGTGCCATTTTATTATTTTATTCAGTATATTTTTTAAAAATAAATGAAACTTTCAATGCTCTAGTAGTAGTTTACATGGGGAAGAAGATAAGTATGCCGTGTTTTTTAAAAGCCGCTAATGGCATAATACTGTTGACTAAAATCACCATAATTTAATTTTATCAATTAGTCCAATAAATTAATTAACTACTGAACGATATATTTCCTTTCGGCATAACCCAATTCCTTGTCCTAAATTAATAAATTTGATATTTCTGGTGTGAGTTGGGTACAAATAAATGCTTTGTATACCCATTTATGGACTCTGTTTATTAGTTAAATGTACCCAAATTCTTAACCTAAATTTGAAATTTAGGTGTGAGTTGGGTATAAATAATTGTCTCTGTATACCCATTTATGAACTATTTTTATTAGTTAAGTGTACAAATATGACAGTCTGATGAATTTTTGAATCACTCTCCCGATAAATGTCATTTTTTTATTAGGTAAAGGTATGAGAATATTGAAAAATATACCATTTTTATCGTGTTCATATTATTATCTATATTTATTCATAAAATAGAGTCCATACTATTTATACCCTAATATTTTTTGTTAACAGAACTCATCTTCATGTACACAATTTATTCAATAAAAAAGGTGGAATGTGTGAATAACTTCAAAAAAAACTTCAAAATTATTTGTGGAATATTGAATTGCAATAGTAACATACAAGTTCCTTTGCATTATTATTTGTGTAAGGAATTACTTTTGCTTGATTGAATATTCAATAAGGGCCCGAATATTAATTTTGATACGATCTTTGACGTTGACTAAAGCCTAAAGGACAGCTCCTTCCACCCCGTCAGTCCATCAATTATCACTTGTCGGTAATTTACTATCTTCTTTTTAAATTAAATTTTATTATACAAATTCGAAATTAAAATTTTTAAACCGAACATAAACTCATTTCTTAAAAGAAAAAAAACTCATTTCCAGTCCATTTACCTTGAATGTTTTTTCATCAAAACCCTATCTAATATTATTATTATCATAGTCCATTTATCTCATTAAAAAGTATTATTATATTAAATTACCGATTTGGTCGTGGAATGAAACTACTAAAGATGTGAGAATAAGGATTAATAGCTATATTTTTATTTTAATTATTGTTAAACTCGAACCATATAGTATTAAAGTGATGTTTGGAAAAGTTTTTAGGAAGCACTTCTCGATTCCACTTCTCAACTTCTTAGATTCTCTTTCAAATACTACCTAAATCTCATTCGACACGATTTGGTGAGAGGTGAATTTCTTTTCCACGTTTCTCATTCATATCAACAATATATATAACAGACATGTGATGAGCAAGAAACACACCAGAAACCAAATTCCTAAGGTTTATTATTCAATGTTTCACCTTTTTTGAGTTCATGCCAGAGAGGAGACATAAAGCCCATAAATGAAGTAACACATGGGCACTAAAGATGATGCAGTAGCAATGAAATACATTAAGACGTCCTCAATGGTTTCGAGAAAATTATTCTGTAACTCTCTATAAGAAGTTTCAAAAGCTACACCAATCCGCGTCTCAACTCGCCAAAAAATAAATGGTCTCGGATCGATTGGTCATCAAATAATAAATCAGAGTACAGTGAATGTAAAGCCGGAGGTCTTATTGTTTTAGTGGACAAAAATGGCTACCTTAGTATCAGGAGAGTACCTTCTTTACCTCTGCAGTGACCTCTTGTGGAGCTTTTTCAGCGGGGAGATTTGCAACGACGCCCTTCTTGTTATAGTAGTCGATAACCTATGCATTTGAATATCAAGAGCAGTTCAGAATGTGAGGCAAAAGTAGCTAGTTAAGGATCCTCAAATTTTAAAACAATCGATATCATCTGACTTGAAGAAAAATCCTAGCTTGACTGATAAAAAGGAGATCGTGCCCAACAACCATGCATTGAGGTGGTTGAATAAGAATAAGCCTCTGCCACGTACTAGCAGGCTCTTTAAACGGATGAAGCAGTTCAGCCTAGACGTTCATCTTGTATATAATTTTTTTAATAATTATAATTATGTACTAATTGAAATTGTTTTCTCCTACAAACCTGAGGCCTGAGGCTTTGCAAATGCCAAACGACCTCGAAATGGATAAAATGTGCAATCACCAGTTAGAATCAAATCATAACCCAATTTCCTCTCTAGCCCAAAGCTGAGCTCCCAAGCTCGTTCTTTTTAAAATCATATGTTAACAGATACAACTGCAATCTATAGGCGATGTGCCCCATTATACTGGCCACAACCTTCAATACATCTGTGCTACTTGTACTGCTATTAACTTTTTTTTTGCCAATCCGCAGGAAATTGACCAGATGCTTAAGCTTCTCTATCCAATCACTTCGTTCTTTCAAAAACATTTTTTAGCGTATAACACACAAATGCCAAAGCATGGACCCAAAATAAGGTATAAAAACATTCAGCATTGAAACACTTCACATCTGCATGTCTACAACATGAGATAAAAGCTTCAAAGGATTGACATTGAAAGAATGAAACAGAAAAAAGGAAAATCAAATGAAATCATACCGGTTCAGTCTGCTTATGGAAAGCCTCAAGTCTCGACTTTAGCACAGCTGCAGTATCGTCCTTACGTTGAATTAAAGGCTCTCCAGTTACCTTCACAAATAATCAAGAATCACCTCTAGGCCTTATCGAGAAGTTCATAGCTATTGCTAAAATTATTGACGGCTACCCTAAAGAAAGTTAGCATTGATAGACATAGGATCAGTTGTTACATCATCGACACCAGGAACTTTAGGAGGTGCAAATTTCGTGTGGTAGGAGCGACCACTAGAAGGATGGATCCAACGGCCAGTAATCCTCTCCTCCAAGACAGCATCATCAATTGCAAAGTTAAGAACTTTGTCAATCTTAGTTCCATGTTTCTCGAGCATCTCATCCAGCTGGATATAAGGAACAATAACTCATTCACATCTGTTGGAAACTGAGCAAGAAACATCATTCCAAGAAAAATAGCAGACCTTTTGTGCTTGGACAACTGTCCTTGGAAATCCATCAAGAATAAAACCTTTATGGCAGGAAGGCTTCTTCAATGCATCATCGATAATCCCCACAACCAAATCATCAGAAACAAGTTCCCCCTGAGAAATCACAAACAAACATAAACTTTTGTTAAAGGTGTTAAGAGTAATAAAGCAAGGAATGTACCTTCTCCATGGCTTCCTTGGCTTTAACTCCAAGGGGAGTCTTGGCAGCCACAGCAGCTCTCAGCATATCACCAGTAGCCAGATGGCATAAGCAGAATTCATCCTTAATCACTGGTGACTGAGTACCTTTTCCAGATCCTGGTGGACCTGCAAAGTTCATGTGAAAGGTACAAGGCATTAGAATACTCATAAAAAAAAACTTTATCAAGCCTTACAGTTCTTGAAGATGGGGAAGATGGGGTTGAAGTAGGGTTGCAAATGAACCAAGCCGAGTCGAGGTCGAGTAACATCATACTCAAACTCAACTACAAAAAATAAATTGTTAAGCTCAATTAATAAGACAAGTGACTCAAGCTGGACAAAATTTCCCAAAAATCAACTTAGCTTGCAAGCTTTCTCACACATCACTCGAGCTTGCGCTTGACGGCATATCATGATAATACCTCTTAACTTTTACAAATTTAGTAGTAAAAAATTGAAATTATCAATATTTAAAGAAATACAGTAATTTAAATGATATTTGAATGATTAAAAAAAAAGAGTTACTGAGCTTGGGTATTCACTACTCAATGACAATTCGAAAGTTGAAAGATGTGATACCATGACGGCATGACGTCTGAACAAAATAACGGAGGGATATTAAAGGTCTTTCATCCTCAACAATTGGACACATTCAAGTTCCATGACAACAAATTTTCAATCAATTTCAAGAAATCCAAAATGTTAAAAGATTACATTTAATTAGTTATGTCTAGGCCCACTTATTTTAATTAAGTAGAGCAGCACATTTACGTTAGAATGGGCCAAAAAAGCTTGTTTACATTTATTAATTTTCCTACTATTTTCTAGACACGTTTCAAGGGATTTTATCTTCAACCTGGTTTGTATTCTTAGCTAAGGGTTTTCATGCATGTATCATATGCAAACAATTATTTTATAGAATATCATTCATATTATCAACAAACACTCTTGAGTTTCTCCAATTTGAGAGTTTTCTCCTGTGTCCTTATTGAAAAAAGCAAACTTATCAAGGTTTGTGCTTAGCCCACACTAATCATTTTGATTTTCAAAGGAGTGACGTCCAATAAAAAAACCTTGGAGAAATTCGATTTCCAATTATTATAATTCTTGGGTCTATTTCCCAAATAAAACCAAGATATCTTTCGGAATCATTGTTTGATAACGTAATGTTTGAGTAAAATTGCAGACATCCTAAGGAAAATGTTTCGATATTTTATGCAGGAACCTTTCAACATATTTCTGGAGTACTCATCATTAAAATTTGAGTTTGAGATCGAGCATTGGCCAAGCTAATCATGAGATCACGCACCACTAGGTTGACGAGTTCTAAAACTTCTCGTAGTTTGATGATATATCGGTTTATTGGTGTATTCATTGCCAACAACAAGAGATTCTAAAACCTTAAAATGATGCAGCAGAATACTTGAATGCACCAAGTGTACTGAATGCACATATAAACTGAAACTCCAAATTAAACTCCAAATTATGAGCAAATCCTGGAGAGAAATTAACTCCCACAGATCTGAGCTTCTGGATATTTCATCGAGAAGTCACCTGCTACTCTAAAAAACCAGAAGAAGAAAAACTAAACTAAAAGTACTGGGATTCCCCACAGATCTACTCAGGTAATCCACATTCATCAATTATTCCGAGCAACCAAACCTCATAAATTAAATGCTTTTGTTAACTGGTTAATGTGCTTCATTGGGTCTTGAAACAATTGTCACGTCTACTAAATCGAACACATTTGCCAAGAAAACGTATCATGCACTCAAACACACATGCATATACTGTTGTTGACCAACACAATTTCACGAGATAAACACATTTCAGAGCATTATACATGTGTTGAAACTAAATCTAAGTTAAATTGTCAATACAAAATTAGAACTTTGGCGCGTCCATCGATCACATAAATCAGATTTAACTGAAATAATGAAAAACAGCTCGAAAACCTAAAACCCATTAAATGAAAGAGGGAAACAAACTTCACCAAAAAAAGAACGCACCGACGAGGATGAGGCGTTTATCGGGCTTGGAGGAGCACTTCATACGGCGGAGAAGCTCCGTCATGAGATCCACCGACGGTACATCTTCCAGATTGGCCATTTTTCTTCTCTCCTCCCTCGTTGCGGATGATGGTGGGTGAGAAAATACGCAAGAGGAACTTCTGGATGACTGAATGTATTCTTTGCTTGTGTTCTCCGACTTTCGGAGGTTTTGATGTTGTCTTTAATCAGACGATTTTGCCCCTACTGTATCATCAAGGTGATTATTTGATTTTCATAATAAATAATATTTTTGGGAAATATAATAATTAATTTTATTTATAATATAATAATATATAATAATACATTTTTTCCCTATTTATAATTACCTTATATATTAAAACTAAAACCATGTGTTCAATTTCAAACTTCTCTTTAATTCGACACGAGTTTATTATAGTTGGTCTCGAACTCGATATCTTATCTCAAATTTGAGATGATGGTCATCATTGACAACAAACTTCAATTTTGAAAAAATTTTGTTTTATGTTTCTCTGAAAAAAAATGTTCAAACTCAAAGTTTATATCTAGTGCATTCGATCTATGTTTATGCACCGAATCAGCTAGTATGGAATATTAATATAGGCATTAGAAATAATAAATATCATGGTGACAAAAAAAAATAATAATAATCACCTAATGGTGCTAGATTATTCATTGATTTCAAAACTTGCGTAGAAAACAAAAATAATTTCGGTCGTTAGTTTGAAATGCAAAGTTATGATATGGATTTTTTGTGAAGAAACTATGAATATATATTTTCTTCTATATAGTTTTACTTTTACTATAATTAAATCAATTTAGTCCTTGTTTAGCTATATATAATTTGCAAATATTTCAGTATTGTAAATATTTCAAGAGCATTCTTCCCCGTAAATTTGTGAGTTCAATCATGTCTATAAATATTTATAATGTTCAATTATGAACAATTGAAATCTACGGCTCATACATCCTTGTAATGATAAAGATTTTATTTACTTGTATTTTTCCCCCAATTTTAACGCTGTCGAAATATAATTAAATCAACATTTAATATCACAAATTTTTAGGAATATCAGAAGATCTTCAACTTTGAGTATCCTAAAAAATAAAAAAATAATAATAATAAAAAAATAAAAAAATTAATAATAATAATAATAATAATAATAATAATAATAATAATAATAATAATAATAATAATAATAAGGAGGAGGATGATGATGATGATGATCATAATAATAATAATAATAATAATAATAATAAGAAGATGATGATGATGATGATGATGATCAACTTTGACCAAATATTGATGACTTTTGACCCACTTTTAATCTTCCACATAACATGCAAAATAAAATCTTCAATTAAATTGAATCCTGTGTACGAAATTAATAGTAATAGTAATAATAAATATAATTAGACATGAAAAAGGAAATATGTTTCTATTTTCAAAATATTCTTAATCTACGGCTTCAGCAATACAAATGGGCAAAATTTTGGGGTTGATTTTGAGGTGTCCTATGCTGGAAATTCCTCTGTGGCTAACAGGAGTAAAGCCATGTAAAATAACACAAAAAGATCAGAAAGGATACAAGAAAAACAAATACATCCCAAAATACACCACCCTACTATGTATAAGAAAGGATTCTTTCCGGAGATCTATATGTGATTTCTTCAACGCTTCTGCTTCCCTTAGAAGATCACCATAGCATTTGGGAACATATGTACGAATTCGAGTCATTTGTCTCATTGCAAATGGTGGTAGCCAAATTAGGAACTAGAAGCTAATTGTGTTTTGCTTGTCTGAAGGGGCTGTACACTGCCACAAGGAACAATATGTTGGAATATTAGTGGCATCAATACCAAGTGACGCGAGGTTCCGTCCATACTCCTGAGCATCAAAGAAAGTGCACAACGAGTTAGTAGAAGCACAACCAATTCAATAATCAGGGATGCTGGAAAGTTCATTTGAGGTGAGAGATGCCACCTGAATATCAAGAAATAACTGCATACATATCTTGTCTGTATCAGATACATTATGATCTGAGACATCTGAACTTGCCCCAGCTCGTCTTTGTGCACCTAAACGTATTTTTTGCAGCGAGGACTCTGTTTTTCGGGCCTGTCACGAGTTTAATCGGGCAATGTTATTTAGACGAAAGCATATCCAATCCTCCACTAAAATTAAACTAAGGTAGGAAAGTTTCTACTCAGTGAAAGCCCCATCATATGTAAGCCAGCTACCCAACAAGAATGTGTCCAATGATGTTGTGTTGAACCTCGGCAGGGTTATTCAGGATAACTTTAACAAACCTAGTCATTTTTAGCAACATAAAGAAAATGCTTGACGTGTGCACGTGTAACAAAGAAGTATCTTCAATTATAGTTCTTCTCATCTCTTTCCCCAATACTACTCAACTACCTTCAAATAGACATTAAATTTATACTTTATTTTGTCTGCAAAATAGGAGATCCAATTAGTGTTATATCACGTGCTGACTTTTAAAAGAAGTAATATCTTGTTCATTGGGATCACGAAACACATCCGTTCCTCAGACCCACAATTGTGATACTGGCACGAGTATCTAGATAGTATTTATTTCAAAAAATGATGACAAAAACTAGTCGTGGAAAAATGAGGACTGCAGAACACCAAATAATCAGCATACCATATTGATGAGCTCAGCAGCCAATTCATAATATCGACGAGTGATCTCATTTGCAGCTCCGTGTAAAAGTTCCTTACGAACATCGCTGGTTAGATATGTAGCAGCTCGCTCTCCATCCAGAAAAGCCTGCAAAAGATAGGAAAGTCATAATAGAAGGTTTAAGGTTTTCCGTCAGAAGCATAAAAAATTGACGCAACAGGCCAGCAGGAGACAGGAGTGCAAGAGATAAAGGTTGAGAGAGCATCAGTTATGCTTGGGGATCAATTCCTCATTCATCCATATTATTAACAGAAGTTCCATGTCTTTTTTTTAATATTAGCAATTAAAAAAATCTGAAATCAAAATTTTCTATTATATAAGATTCTGGAGTTTTTAAAAAACAGCCGTACCTTTAGAGGGCGCAATACACCAGATACGTAAGGTGAATGTCTAACAGGTAGAGGCTTGTTGGTCATCCTATATGTGGCAGTTATTCCCTTCAATTGTCGCAAGTCCTACGCAATTTGTTCTAAAACTTGTCAGAGTAATTCCTATCCTACTTAAGTTTATAGCCATATAACCTATACGCTATAAGCACAGATAACATAACAAAATCAATAAGAAAATAAAATTTGTGCAGCCGGCTCACCTCCACAGACTTCTCAACTAGAGTTTCTACAATCAAATTTATTACGAGAGGCTGAAGAACTCTGAGAGAATTTCCACCATGTAAAATACTCTGCTTCACAAGGTCAAGTAATTCAGCAGGACACGACTTGAGAAGTTCAAGAACATGCCCTAGATAGTCACCACAAACTTCCTCCACCAAGTATTTTAAATCATGAATTATCTGTAAAAAATATCAAAGAAATTGAAATAATAATCTTTTGCATACTATAAGACATTCATCAATTTAACACTAGCAGTTGTATAGGTGCTATCATGAACTGTCAACAAGAAAAGGGAACCTAGGGGAAAAATATTTTATGATTAAATAACAAAATGGCACCAAGAAGAAATAAATACGTCAGTTTTCTACAAGGCTACCTAATTAGTAGTTGTTAACCACCCTGCAAGGTTAGAACCAAATTCATATTTATGTAAATGCATGCCATGTGACATATCAAAATAAAGTGGCCACTGGACTTGCAGGATTCAGTGCTTAGTAAGTTCTCTATTTTTTCTTTATCATGCTATCCCACGGGGATTCGGGGATATATTTACAAGGCTTGGCATCCAACAATCTTCTTAACTAGGAATAAAGGACAAATGATCACATTTTTACAAATGTAAAATGTACGGAATTTGCAGTATTGATTTTCACTGATTGGAAGAATATATGAGAACATAGTCTTGGGTCTTCCCATGGTGGTACGCGGAGGCTTAAATGATAGTGAACTCTTCAATAAGAAAAATTCAGCCAAACACCACTAAAAATGGTCTTCATAACTATCCAATATCTAATAATTTTGACTTTCTAGGTCTAAAAGGTCATAAAATATGTTTTTAAAACCCTATGTTGTCTGAGTGAGAAATAGGTTCAAAGAAAAAACTAATTTTTTGCACGGAAGAATTGAATTGTAACAATGAGATACATACATAGAGGAGATCATCTGGGGCTGCAGAAACAGCCCATTCAGATCCAGTGTTAGGGCTCGTGTTCCTGCCTCTGCGAGCATTTAGTCCAGCGGACAACCAGCTCGAGTATCTACATCCATAACAATGTTGAATTTTCCAAATGTCGAGTTAATTTCAGATATAATTGTAAACATGAAAGTTCTAGTCCTACTAAATAAAAGCGCACAGACCTTGAAAGAAGTTGCAAAAATAAACGTAAAAATTTGTCTGAACAAGAAAGAACAAGAACATCATCCGCCCAGCACGACCTCAAGCACTCCATAAGAGAAATACTCTGCTTCAATAACAATTTTTGAGAATTTTGCTGGTTTGAGGTAGATTTCTGAGAGGGCACAAGTGAAGTAATCATAAGTTCAGAATCCAAAGCACCAGCTATTTCCTGAAACCTGAGAAAATGAATCAGATACTCCATATTGAGTTGCATTTTCCTTTTGACATTATTCCTCACCTTCTGTAGAAACAGAAGTCCCTAGACCAATCGGAAAAAGGAAATATATAAATTTGTTTCATACCTCAATGAGAAATAAACCCCGGTGTTCCATTGCTTCATAAACTCTATGTAGACTGCCTCTGCCCGAAGTTTAACAACTGCAGACCTAGTGGGACAGTAACCTTGCACAACAACAAAAAGCATGATGAATTACCAACAACAACATAATGTAGCATATTAAAGTACATAATTTATAAAGTGCTTCTCAAATACCTTCTAGATAAGCCAAAAAATCTAGGCTTGACTTGTAATTTTGGAGAAACTGTGTAGGCCTTCCTGGAGAGAAAGCCCCTGGTTTTCCTGTTTGGATGGCAGATAAAACCTCTTTGAGAATGGAATTTGCCAGAAAGCTAAATACATGTAGACCTGAATTTTCTGCATATGTTCAAACAAATAAACGATCAGCCCGACTCCTGAGGGAGAAGAAAATTTCAATGTCGCGCCGACAGAAATAAATAGCTCATAAGAAAAAATGGTAGAGTTCAATGTACACAAACAGTAGGGAAAATCCTATGCAAACACATAAGAAAAAAATTTAGATGGAAAGCATTTAGCCAGAATAAAATCTAGTGACTCAAAGCTACTCATTATGAGGACATGACGACGTGATGCTAGCACACCCTGAACCAAGAAATCTAGAACTTGAACATAAATGGCTCTTTTCAGCCATAGAGTTTCTGGACAATAGCATTGGAAGATGGTTTCTTTTTAGCGGACGAAGCATACCTGTAAATGATATATCTAATAAAAATTTGCAATCATCTCTAATGTACTGCTTGATCCTTCCATAGTTTTGTTCAAGCTCATCTGTAGTTGACACGCCAGCTGCTTGAGATGATCTGTGAGGGATAACTATCTGTATGAATGGAGCAACAACCGTGGAGCGATAAATTTCTTCAGGGCTATTCGTATTATCAATAGCAGCATATGCACGTAAACAATTGTACACTGCATTTGCATCCTTGTTCTCAAGTCCATCTACAAAACAGTGTCCCAAGCTGGTATCCAGTAACAAGCTAGCATTATGTATCCTCTTCTCCATATTCTCAATGAAGGGCATATTCTGTACCGCCATCACATGGAAGGAATCAGGATAAGTAATTTACAAGCCCAGATTGGGTGCTATTAATGGAAATCAAGGCTAAAAATGGTGAAGCATGAAACTTGATGTCTATCATTATCCGTTGCTTTTCAGAAGAAGGAGAATAAGGTGTGGAAGAAACTATTGAAGGAAGGAGCAAGATAGACCTGTGCATGACCAATATAAAACTTCAGACGATTCATTTCACTTGCAATTCTCTCCAGAAGCATGCTTTGTGTCTCCCTGAGGTTCATTCCATTTTCTATTTGTTGAGAGGATATGCCATTGCTTAATTGACCCTTCTCGGCAGAATTCAAAGTTCCACTGAACCAATCAGCAGGAACACTCGGCAGCTCCTTTATCAACTTTTCAACCTGAACAAGTATAATTTGAATTGATCAAACATAAATAACAAAAACTAGGGACAAAACTGTTCAACTGCTTCAATGGCGCATAAACTGTTGGTGAAATTTGGAAAGGACGCATGTAAGTTCTAAACACTTTTCTCTACCACAATCAATCTATGATACAACCAAACAGAAATTAATCACGTAAGTCTGGTCTACCAAAAGGCAATCTCAAACAGATGCTATGGACTGAGCAACTAAAATACAGCTTGAACTGCAGGATACAAACATGTACGTGTTCAACACTACATGCTACTGTTGTTACCAGCATCAACAAGAGTGTTTCACAAGGCATTATCAACGATATTGAAATTATAACGAAAAACAAAGGTCATTTCTCGCAATTGGCTGGGTCAAGGTGTGAACTACGGCTTCAGCCCAGGCATAAAAAAGCAGCAGGCTAAAACAGTTCATCCCTTTGCAAAGATGCACGGTAACAAACTGCAGCAAATCCGGTGCAACAGCATTGATTTAGCATGTAAATTCCAACCCGAAAATATACTTCAGAAAATACCTTAGAAACAACATGAAACGTGTCCAGCAACAACTCCAACACTTCCCTCGCCTCGTTGGCTTGTGCTCTCTGCTTGAGCCGGCTTTGCAGCGCCATCAACGAGCCCTCGACCGATCCCCGGAAAGACAAAATCTTCTCCTTGATCTCGAGCAGCGGAGCCCTCATCCTCACCACTGCAGCGTCCACGTCGACGAGCTTAGTGCTGAGGCTCACAAAATCCGAGTAGTCTCGATTGATGAGCTCGACGAGCTCATGCTTTAGGGCGCCCAAATGCGATCTCAGCTCCGAGCGAAGCGTATCGAAGGGGACAAATGTGCGGAGATCCGAGATGTAGGATTCCGGATCGAATTCTTGGTCGGAGAACTTGGATGGATTCAGCCATAACGGATGCGAATCCTCAATCGGATCACCGAACAAATCCGTCGCGGATTTTGGCAGTGGGGAGTGCAGTAGATCTGTCGCCATTGGAGACCGGTGGTTTCTGCTTCTGTGACGGATTTCACAAGTCTTCAGGTAGACAGAACGAACCGCTCGCGGCAGCTACTTTCTAAAATGCGACTTTTGAGATATGAAATATTTTGACTGTGCAATGCGACTTTTTTCAAACGAATTGTGTTTTTATTTATTATTATTTTTTTTTTTAGAAAACCTTATAAGAAATAATGTTTAGAAATAATATTAATTTAAGTTATGTTTTCTAGTTATTTCTGAGAAAATTATAATGATGTGGAGAATTTGTTGGCGAGAAAAAGATAAAAACGAAATAAAAACTATTAATCCAAATGGGATCATTTAAAATTCATGTAATTAACCACAGTTATTATATTAAATTTAATGAAATTAGATCAATGTGAATAACTGCTGAATGAAAATGGAAGGTTCTCTTTAATTATAGAGATCAATCTGATATTCTAAGTAAATTTAAAATTTCTTGCTTGTATGATCCAATCGAGTCATTCTCCTTTGGACGAAAAGAAATTGCAAATAAAACTCCATCTTCTATGTCATTAATATATAAATTAAATCACTCAAAAAACCACATATTTTAAAAACATTATCGGTAGATGGTTTTGGCCAGCCATTCAATAATAAGACGAAATTTTAACCCAACAAATTCCCAAATATCGAGAGTTTTTAGCGCATTAATAATTAACAACTTTAATTTAATAAAGCACAAATATGTTTTTACAATTTACCCAGCTTACTTTACAAACAACAATAATGTTGAAACTACCACCTGATTTACAGTATTAATAATCATTTGGCCATGTTAAATGGGTTGGCACCACCTGATAACCACATGAACCTGTCCGAGTCCTGTTGAGGCATGCTGTGAGTCGTGGACTCGTCCATACACGGAGGCTGCAGCTGGAGCTCGGACACAAAAAAACGAGGTAGTTGCTCAGTTGTTCAGAACCAAGACCAACCCAGGATGATGGCATTCATTGCCAAGAGAAAGTGGAATAGTTTATCAAATGTTTCTACTCCTTAGAATCATCATCGTTTTGTTTGTGGTCGTCGCGACAGAAGTCACAATAATCATCAAGATTCTGTTTCAGATTTATCGAATAAATAATCCTATTTTCAAGCCATTCCAATCTCCGCTCCAAATTCAAGGTTGCCTGATGCATGATCCTGGTTTCGACTTGGGCAACCTTAGCGCATGACCGAAGTAAGATATAATAATCAGCATGAACAGCATAAATAAACACTTCCTTCTTTTTCCTAGTATAGTGTACATAGCCTTTCCTCTTCACCAAATCCTGCGGAGGAACATAACGAAATTTATGTTCTTCCATGTCCAACTTCAGTCGTCTTATTCGTGCATCTATATTGGAGTCTGTCGTAGGTCGACTAGCATGTCCAGAACTTTTATCATTGCACAATGGATCATCCTGGGTGCCTAATTCTACATGCCCCTGCAGACAAAGGTTCTGAAATTGAAGATAAATGCCTTTTTAAGAATATAAAATGTCAACTAAAAAATTCTGGGGTTATATAGGTCAATTTGGATTTAACAAATCAGTACAACCACCCGAATATATTTTTAAATTAATCTAAGGGGAAAAAATATTCAAGGGGGTGATAATTGGCACAGTGGAGGCGAACAGTAAATCATAACTTTGAAATTTCACCAACTATTCAAATCGAAATATGCTGTGAATTTGTGGATGCAAAGACGGTGATATGAAAATAGCCACAATTGTGCTTGTTACTTTTAACATTCTTAATGACAAGGATTGGTCTATGATATAGAAAATTATATTCCAGAGCCACCAGATAAAGCCAAAGATTGAAAAGTTGAATTATTTTTTAAATTCAAAAAAAGCATAACTCTTGTACGGATGTACCTTGTTATTTTGATAAAGATCCCAGAACTCTTCCAACAACTTTTCTTCTTCCAGATCCTCAAATGATGGTTGTAATCCAGAAAAAACTACATCTTTGCAATACTGGAGGTACGACGACAAGTCACGGCAATATGCTGTCAAAGAAAAGAAGTAGTTCAACAAGCTATATTTCTCATGCACAAAGAAACTAAAAACCATAACATAGAATTTTCATCCAAGAAGAATATGTGAGATATTGTTAAATACAATTACCATATTCATCGTTTAGTTCACTGTATTTTGTTTCAAGAATTCGTAGAAGCTCTATCCCGTTCAATCCAGAATCTGGAATAAGAGATTTGGTAAAATGGGATTCTGAATTGTTCGAAGATGATGGCTCAGCAGCATTATCCGTCATATCACAATCGAACTGAGATTCGACTTCTTTATTTTTTTCATCTTGAGATGTTGTAGTGGGGTTGGACAAACTTGATTCCCACACTCCATATCCATTTATGTCAGAAAGGATCCTTACTGCCACAATGAGAATAGACATGACACAAACGCGAGTTGGAATCCTTAACTCATTAACCGACAGATACAACTCCGTAGGAGTAGACCATTCGTATATGCGACAAGCCAGAGAAAGTATTTCTCCTGGTGGCAGAGATAACTGACGGCAATAACGGGAAGCAAGAGCATGAAAGTTCACTGGAGGCAACTCAAGACCAATTTTCAATGCAATATCAGCTGCCATTGACTCCAACTTCTGTGATGAGACAGCTTGGACGGGCCTGAACATACGACTGACACTGATGGGGCATGCCTTGGAATGTGATCCAATATGCTTTTCAATTTCACAGAAAGCAGAAAAATAAGGAAGCTTTCCTTCCAGGGTCCACGTCAATATGTCAGATGGCGTAATTGCCTCTCTAGCCACATGACAAACAAGGAAAGAGATGGCTAATGAATAAGAGATCGGTATTGTGCTTCGGAGAGATTTATACCATATCATAACCACACGCCTCCCGAGGATATTAACAGGCTCAACACGATATTTATAACTAGGCTGAAATTCTTCTGCTTCCCCTGCATTTTCAATATTAAGAGCACAGAGTGAAAATTTAAAAAAAAAATTACAATTCATGTCGAAAACAATAGAGGAAAGTGTTTCTTTTAGCATGTCGTACTCAACATCACCAGCTGGCTCAGATGTACATATTCATGAATATCTGATCACCACCGCATATCATTAAAATACCATTTAATTTAACAATTAATAAGAAAATTTAATTTAATTGACTTATGTTCCTTGTAGGACACAATGTGGGACAGTTAACAAAGTTTATCCTTTCAATACATACCCAAACTATACAAGATGTACCATTGTACTTCTCTCGAATTGAACCACCTTTCCTCCCAAGAGTGACCATCGACATGCTTGCTTAGTTGTGATCCCAGTACCCATGGTCTAAATATTCTCCACTAAGGGAATGGCCAATTTTTTTTTAAGAAAAATTAAAAGTATAATTTAACCAAAGCTTGTTCATACTGAAGTACAGCCATTTTAACCATCTAAACAATAAAGGATGGGCTATACCTTGTGTCTGAACCTCGGATTCATGAACGACCTGGTCAGCCCATTCATCAGCCATAATCCTAGTGGAAGCCAAAAACCTTAACCACACTGGCCCAACAAGACCAACAATTAATGGGCTTGCTTTAAACTTCTCAACCAAAGTCTGGCATTGCAATTGGATCATCACCTGTAGACCTGTCAAGTATCTCGCCCTAATGGTGGAATAGTAGTCGTCATAGCTAAAATTGTTTTGACACGATCCAATGTTGGTAGGCTCTGTTGGGCCAAATTCATCATCCACATCTTCCTCCATGATATATGGATTATCCAAAAACTGAGACGGCGTGTATTTTACCTGGGAGATAGGCTCAGCAGCAATGACTTTGACTGGACGAGCTCGGCTGTGTGTGGCCGAGTAATGGTTGATAATTTGTTCTTCATCGACTCCTGTATCAACTATATCTTCTGCTTGCGAGTTACAGTAGCCACAATAGAAAAATCCATCATCGGATATCATAAAGCCAACATGGCTGCCACACACTTGGCACGTCTGTCGCAATCTTTCTGCCATTGCATCTATGCGAATATAAAGAAATTGGATGTATGTATGACAGCTTTTTGAACAAGAAGAAGAACAACTTATTTTGTCACATAGTGTAAAGAAACAAGCTTTACAGCAAACAAATGGTCTTTTCCATGGAAAGAACATACAGGGCTGATTACACAAACACAAGAAACAAAGTGAAATCCGGGAAATAAATTAATTAAACTATGAGTCTCACGATCTTTGAAACAACACACAAACTGTGAGGGCCCGTTATCCAAATCAAGAATAATTAACATGCAATTATAATTAGTCAATAAACAACGGAAAAGTGAATTAAAAATTTTCGTTTGGGTCTACAAATATTTCAGCATGACCTTTCCGTAACCAGGACATACTTGGAATATCAAATACTCAAAATAACTCAATATCATCGTCAACAAACATAACATATATACACGAGTGCAGGCCAAACACAATCACAATAGAAACAAACCAAAAATATCATAGAGCTGGCAAGGCTCGATACTACAATAATACAATCTCTAAAACACGCTAAATACAACATACAACTATTCGAGGCATTCCCCGGTAAAAATATAACTCCAGAATATACATAGACTATCAGGAAACTGAAAAAACGACAAAGTACCTAAAACAACTGAGCTCGTTCTCAAGGAGCTCTGGTACTGCCTGATGCTTCTCCTTGAACACCAAAAATCGGACCGCCTGTACCACCTGCCATATCCACACAGAAAAGACAAAGCCCCCTCACGGAGGTAAGAACCTCAGCACGAGACATCAAGAAACCACAACATATGACATAAAAATGCAATGATACCATACATGAATGCAATGCATGGATATGTGCAAGATATCAGGAGGCAAATGCCGATATCAAAATCATACATAATATACACGAGCTGGTCCATGCCTCAGTGAACCGTGTCTAAATATATGGCTTCACTCTCGAAGCGAGCAACTACCTAAGCCGGACCGGTAAAGGTGCCCAAAAATCTTCACGAGACAATATCATCTTATATCATATATAACGGATCTCACCCAAAATATATTGGATCTCAATAACAGAAAGGCTTCATATGATATGTTCAGTGGTATTGTTGTCTAACTAAATCCAACCGTGTGCAAAAGAAATAGTTTATTTTATTTTGCACATTAATTACCATGTGATAATATGAACTGATAATATACGAGTGAACATATAATATAACATAAATAAACAAAGAGCACATAAATCATACATAGGATCATCAGATTTCTCATATCGTGGAAATAACTGATATAACGTACCTTAACCAAGCATATACCAATACCAATAATATAAATTGTCAGGAAATGCATGAAAGTGTCAACTCAGACAAATCACCTGAATATTTATTTAAACAGTCTTATAATCATATAAAAATATAATAAACATTTAAATTTATTCTAAAATGAAAGTGTCAACCCAGACAAATCACCAGAATATTTATTTAAACAGTCTTATAATCATATAAAAATATAATAACCATTTAAATTTATCTAAAATCCAGTTTCAGCTATTTGGACACTTTAAATTCCTAAATCAATTATTTGCACATAATTCAACTCGACAATTCACAATTGTTCCAACTACCTAATCTGAATTTTCGAAAAATACCCAAGATTAGCCTGAAAATTCAGTCGATACTTCGAATCAATCCAACGTTGTACCTACATCAAGAATACAACTCATTATTAATTATTTGAATCGAAATCGAACTAAAAATTGCACAAATCGGACTAAAACTGAATTCATACTCCAACAGTCCCTAAATCTCGAGCTAGGCTGTTGGTTCAAACTCCAATGCCTTAAAAATTCAAGTGCAGATGGCGGCACGATGTTTTGATATCAAAACGATGCTTACTACACGAGGAACAAAACCCCACAATCAATTTCACGTTTCCGGCAACGTACAGTGGCGGAAAACGGCGGCTAAGGGGCGGCGGGTTTCGTCGGGTCGCGCTAAAAACTTGCAAAATGGGTATCAATAGATAGCTCTCGTCAAGGGCTTTCGAACCGTATATTTATTTTCGAGTTTCGGCTACCGGAGGCGGCCGAATACTTGGTGGCTTTGGTGAGAAGGAAAACCGTCATTCATTACTTTGGGAATATTCAAATATAGAAGGCTCGATTTTCTTTATTTTGTACATTTTTTAATTTTTTATATTATTACTTAGTTTTTAGAGTGTTTTTTTTTTTTGTTTCCAAGCACATGAAATAATATATATTAAATGTTAGATAAATTAATATTTTAATTATTTTAAAATGACGAAATAAATTTGAAAGCTTTTTGTTTCCAAGCACATGAAATAATATATATTAAATGTTAGATAAATTAATATTTTAATTATTTTAAAATGACAAAATAAATTTGAAAGCTTAGTTTTTTAGTAATAAACGATATTTTTTAAAAAAATAGTAAATAATAAATTTATTTATCAAATTGTATTTTTTCCACCTATTAAAATGAAGATGTATGAATTATTAAAAAATGATTTTTTTAAAAAAAACTAAATAAAAATATAAAAAATAAATAAGTGAAAAATCAAGAAATTCGAACCTTATATATTAGAACATTTCTCTCTCCTATGGTAAATATTTTTTTAAATGAATGGAGGACAAGGAAGAAAAATGAACAAAAGAAAATCAAACAATAGAAAAATAAAATAATTGGAATATATATATATATATATATATATATATATATGAAAAAAAATTGAAAAAAAAATTAAAAAAAAAAAAGAGCAAAAAGTTGATAGTGGCCTGTGGGAGTAAAACGAAGTTGTTTTACCCTCACAGCATCCCCTGCTTTGTCTCATAGTGGGGGATCCGTTCCCTAGGAAGAGTCGAAGAGAGAGCGAGCGATCGATACCAAGAAATCAATTTTGGGTATTAATCGTGGGCTGGTTATTTATTTTCTGATTGGGCCTTTTCTGTTCGGACATATAATTTTTGACCAAAAATTACATATTAAAATTTGGATTACCCAGGTTATAGTTAGACCTGGCCAAGGGCCGGGTTGGGCCCGGAACCGGCCCGTGGTCAACGGGCCGGTTAGCCAGGTCAACGGGTCCAACCCGAAACGGGACCGGATCGGCCACTAGGCGGTCCGGTCCCGATTTTCCCTTAGGAAAACCGTGGACCCGCCGGGTTGGAACCGTCCAACCCGGCGGGTTGGACACGTGGCGCCCATCGGGGCGCCCAGATGATCTTCTCTCAACGGCCACGATTTCGTGGCCGTTGAGATCAACGACCACGATTTTGTGGCCGAACCTACTTTTTTATCTATAAATACCTCCAACCTCCTTTCATTTTGTTTACACAATTCTCTCTTCATTCTCTCTATTCTCAATTTCTTTTAATTTTTTGAATTATCAAAAATATCAAGTTTCGATTATTGGTTTATTGTCAATTGTTGATTTATTTTCATATTTATACAATTACAAATGTCCAGAGCGGGATCAAGTCGTAGGGGTGACAAAGGAAAAGGAAAGGAAAAGAGCATCATATCACCCGAGGTCGAGTATCTTCAATTCAATGTCGATGGATTTGATCTTAAATATTCCGATTATGAAATGAATATAACATAAAATATGGTGGATAAATTGTTTCACATGAAACACAATCCACTGCAACTAGTAATGTTACTTCTAAACTTACTAAAGCACAAATTTTATTAAGGGAACGGACGAAACGTCCACGAGGATCCTCAAGTTTCAGTCAGGAACTTGAGAATTATTTTACCACTACTTTTGATTTTAGTGATACAGATGAGGAAAACTTCGACATTTTGAGATGGTGGTCGCAAAAAATACAAATATATCCAATTTTGGCTATAATGGCAAAAGAAATTCTAGCTTGTCCGGTTTCAACAGTTGCAGTGGAGCAAGCATTTAGTATTGGAGGAAATACATTGGACGAGAGACGTTCTAGCTTAAGGCCGGAAAATTTGGAAGCCCAATGTTTGCTCAATGATTGGTCAAAAGCCGCTACTCGAACACAACATATTCAAAGTGATGAAGAAGACCAAGATGATATCGAAGGAACATCCGGAACTACGACGGGAGGAAATGCGAGTGAAGTAGAATAAAATGTAATAGATTTGTAATATTAAGTCATAAGATATTAAGATGTTAAAATTCTAATATATTGTTTATTTAATAAATGTAATAGATTTTTATTATGAAGATATGAAATATTTGATTGAGATTATTTAAAGAATATGTCTTATTAAAAATTTGTTTAAAAATTTTTAAAAAATTAAATTTAAAAGTTGCAGTGCCCCAGCCTTGTTTTTGCAGCGCTGGGGCGCTGCCAAAACAGTGCTGGGGGCGCTGCAAAATTTTTTATTTTTTTTTTAAATTGCACGGGTTAGCCCAGACCCTGAACCGGCGGTTAACCGGACCCGGACCCGGACCGAAACCGCCGTTTCACCGACCCGGACCAGAACCGGCCATGGGCGGGCTAGTTAAGGGTTGGTTAAATGTCAACCCGGACCCGGACCGTGGCCAGGTCTAGTTATAGTTATGGTTTCTATACGGGCTCATATACTTTTGGACAGTATATATATATATATATATATATTAAAAAAGCTACCTTATTTGATCGGGTTGGGTATCCGAAACTCGACACAACAATTGTTTTAAATATTTTTTTTATTATATATATATATATATATCAAGAATTCAGTTACTCGGCTAAATCCTTCTTCAAACGATTTATTTGAAAAATTGGTGTGTCACTTGGGACTAGATATATATATATATTGACAAGCGTATCATGTATACATAATACATATTGGCCTCCATGATAAATGGATGATCCAAAAGCTTATAAGATGCGTATTTTACCTGATAGATAGACTCAACAACAATGAAAAATGAATTTATGTCGAACTGAGATGTGCTGCAATCAAAAGACAATGAGCGCGTTTTGGTCATTGCAGCAACAAACAGGCTTTGTGACCTTGATGTGGTCGTGATAAGGCGGTTCCCACGTAGGTAAAAACAGGACTAAAATGTTCTGAATATTCAAGTTTGAATGCATGAATAACATATAATTTTTTTTTAAAAAAACTGGGTTCGCTAGACTCGAGAGTGATGGTTCTTGTCATATCCCAGGCCCAAGTCCGCACTTGTGCGACTTCATAATTGACATATAGAAGTCCATGATAGCGCAATATAAACTCATTTTAAATCCTTTATTTTTTCAAGGTAGGACAATTGGACAAGGTATCATAATCACCTCCCTTTCAAAATGTTGCGTCTTCGTAGCGGCCTGACCCCTCGATCCACCAGCACCGGAAATCTGTAAGTGGCTCCAGTCATGTAGCACTTTGTGTCGCAGGTTCAAAAGGTGGCTTCCTCACACATAACACTTTCCTCGCATCGCACCTATTTCTTGGGATTCTTGCTGGTGACTGTTTGTGATACCATTTTGTCACACTTTGGCTCAGGCCTGCACCTGCGCGGCTGTACGTGGATCGCTATAACAACTAATTTGTATTCGTTCTCGCTTTACAAAAATGATTAACCCAAGCTGCTATAGAAGTCCATTGTAGTCCAATATAAACTTGTAAGGCCCGAAATTATTAAGTTATAAATTACGAAATTTGAGATTTAAATTATGTAATTTATGGATTTGAGAATTTATGGAAATTATAGATTTAATTTTCTAGCCGAAAATATTTAATTTGAGAATTTATGGATTTTGAGATTTAAATTCCGAAAATTCTTAAATTAAAAGATTAAATATTTGATTTGAATATTTATGGGATTTAAGATTTAAATTTCAAGTTTCGGGAATTAAAGAGGATTTAATTCGAAGATGCAACCTGATCAAGGACTGATTTGTAAATATTAAAGTTTCAAGGGCTTAAGTGCAAAGTATCTTTTTAATTATAATCCGAGTATATTTAATTTGGGAATATTTAGAGTTTCGATTTAAATTCTGATATTCTTAAATTATTTAGGATTGAAATTGAATTAAAAAGATGGCTGAGGACTGAATTGCAATTTTTGAAGGTTCAGGGATTAAATTGCAATTTATGCAGTACATATCCGATTTAATTAGATAAATCAAAATTGATACGTGTGAAATTTATATTGAAGTCGGAAATCTGAACAGAAGCCGAGACCATTTTCAATTTCTTTTGATTTCCTTGATTTTCAAAACCACGTAACTTTTGATCCAATTGTCCGATTTCGATACCAAAAATTGTTCTGGAATCCTTGCAACGAGAACTTCGATTTTATGTAAGTCTTGATTTATTTTGGCATGTTTTGACGATTGACATCTGATGGAGATCAGAATTTGATTGTATATTTGTGTTCTTGAACGTTTATATTTCGTATATTCAAAATTGAATCAACGAACGGCAATCGTTTGTATTTGTTATGATTTCCAGCATGTGTTTGATTTGTATATACTATGATTACGCTGGTTTCGATGGTTTATGACTGAGATGAATTGAGTAGAAGTTGCTTATGAAGTTAGAATGGTTTCGATATGTTGTCGATTACCAATTTGCAATCGCTACGCCATCGATTCATGTTTTGAGACAGTTTTGATAGCCTATGACTGAGCTGAGATCTTATTTGAGATGTTATTGATGTTTTAGAAATTTTGTTCTTCAATTTCAGATTAGTTTTGAAGGCTAACGAATCAAGAACTTTGAATTCGAACCGAAGAAAAAGAAGTTGAGGTTTGAAGTGAATTTGGTTGAAGATGAATGCTGATTTTGAATCGATTATGAAATGATAAGATTGAATGAAGTTTGATATGAATGTTTTGATGTTATGTTTCAGATTTGAAGCGTTCAAAATAGAGAATATACGAAGGTATAAGACGATATCGCGAGTCAGGGATTTGAAACTCGAGAATGAAGCTTCTTGAGTTGTCCTGCCAAAATCACATACTTGTTTATCTTTTCGATTTGATTTTGATGTTGTCAATCCATCTCAGGTAGTGGATCTTTAAGTTTGAGTCGATATGATTACGATATGATATTATATTGAATTGATTTTATGCCAAGATCTGAGGCGATCTTATTTTCTAGTCTGAGACGACTACGATAGATGGATATCCATGTCAAGATTGGTTACGAATCTTGATGGCAACGATGATATCTGAATCAATTCTTGATCGATATATGCGTTATTTACTCTATCGTTGAGTCGATTACGATTAGAATTGATATGATTTATTTAACGCAATTATATGTTGATTATACGGGAAATTATATTCTCACAGGAGTTTATCTGGCTGTTGCTTTGTTTTGTATGTGTGCATGGCAACAGATGGGGCAGAAAACTAATCAAAGACGACACTGATAGCTCGGGAGAGAGATGTAGCAAGTGTGGACTCAGGTTTAAGCTGAAGAATGGTAGATATATAGCATCAAACTTAGCAAGAAACTTGAGATTTGAAGTTTGTTTATGATATGTTAAATAGCTTGTAGTTTTGTACTTTTTGAGCTATTAATTTGATGTAAGAAATGCATGAATTGATGCTTGAGCCTTGTTACATGTATAACTGCATGTTTGAGATTTTATAAACCATGATTTGAGTTGGTTTTTGAGGATTGAGATTGAGTTTCCAAATTTTGATAGCAAAAATGATTCTGCAGGATTCTGAAGCAGAGGAGCCCGCTCGATCGGGTGAACTCCACCGATTGAGAGAGGCCTTTAAATTTTGGAAACAAAGAATCGATCTTTTGGGCTCGCTCGATCGGGTGAGTTCATCCGATCGAGCGAGGCCAAAGTTGATGCAGACCCGAGAAATTGATTTTCAAGCTCGCTCGATCGGGTGAGTTTGTCCGATCGAGCGAGGTGCTGATTTTTTAATAAAAAAAATTTAGCTCTTGGTTTTAATATTCCTTTATTATTTGATTAATTGTTCATTAATCATTGATTGGCCTAAGATGAGATTAGCAACCCGAGGTCCCCACAATGTTGGACTAATGGCTATTCTGGAAGTTACCTAAATGTTAGCTTTAGTCGCAAATTATTTGTAGGAGTAGGGCACTCGTTAATCTAACATCTGTTTTTTTTCATTAGAGATCCTGTGTGTGACAGCTGCACTGCACTGCACCGAATCAACAAGATTTTCGAAAACGAGAAAAAAGGTAATTTCACATGTTTGATATTTTATCAAACTTTATTGAAAAATCCAGAGGGACTCAGAAACAGATTTCTTATGAGATATGAGAACTAAACTTATGTGGCATGTGTATCATGTCATGGGTTTTGGCTGATCAAGTATGCGACTTTCTAATCAATTTACTGCAACGATCATTTACCAAGCCTTTTAGCTAGGCATGGCAATGGGGCGGGGCGGGGTGGGGATGAGGATGCCTTCCCCGTCCCCGTACCCGTCCCCGAATTCAAACCCCTTCCCCATCCCCGCCCCGATCCCCATAATTTTTTACTGGGGATTCTCCATCCCCGCGGGACCAAGTCTCCATCCCCGTCTAGGGGTGGCAAAAATTCTCGAAATTCTGACCCTTCCCGAATCCCATCTCATTCTCGTCCCGAAAAATTCCATCCCGACATTTTTCCGACCCAAATTTTTGGGATTTTTCCCATCCCGATTAATATCGGGAGAGGGATTGAGAATAAAACTTATCCCGATGACAATCTCGATCCGTCCCGAAATAATATTATAATATATTTTATTAATATATTTAGCTAAATATTACTGTGTTTCAACTCAAATAGTAATTATAATATTGACTTAATTCACATAATTGTTTATTGTTGAAACTATCGAATAGTAGAATCATGACATTTTATTTTTGTGTATTTTCTAAAAATTAAATTAATAATTTAATTAATTCATATTTATAATTATATAATTAGAACAAATACGTAGAATAATAAATGCAATTTGACAATCTATTTAACAAAATTTATTGATAATTTGTATTCAAACATTTTATTAATAATTATCTGATGCACAATATGATGATTTTCTCTTAGCAAAATTTTGAACCATTATCCAAAATATTTTACTATTATATGTTTTAAGATGAATATTTATTTTTATTTATAAATATAAATTTCTAAATAGAATTTTTTTAAAGTAAAATAATCACATTTTTTAACGAAATCTAAATGAAAAAAAAAAAATCAGAATTTCCTCTCCATACATGACAGTATCACGGATGTTTGTGATTCAGAATATTTGGATCCCTAAATGTGTCAGGTACGGGATCGGGAAAAAAAAAGTTTCCCGATTCTTTTCGGGACGAAAATTAGATAAGAGGGTTACGGGATAGGTCCCGACCCTATTCCATCATATCCCCGTCCTCAATAACCGAATATATATGTATATATATTATTAATATTATAATATATATGATATTAGTAAATTTTATTATATAAAATAAAAAATATTATTCAATTTTATGATAAAATACATAAAATATTTTGAGTAAAAATTTTGATTATAATATTAAATTTTATAATTAATCAAAATATATATAAAAAAATTTTAAATAAAATACTATATATAAAAAATTATTAAGTATATTGTTTTTCTAAATTTATCAAAAATAAATAACATAATATACATATATTAATATTAATAGTTTATATGTCTACGTAATATTAAAAAATTTGATACATAAAAAAGAATAGTAATTCTTTTAATTTTAATATATATAAAATTTTAAATTTAATAAAAATTTGATAAATAAAATATTTGCACATTTCATTATTATTATTATTATTATTATTATTATTATTATTATTATTATTATTATTATTGGGGCGGGTTCGAGGATGGGGATATCATCCCATACCCTCCCCAATATGTTGCGGAGATTTTTTAAAATTCCCAAACCTGAACTCATACCCGAATATTCTTTCCGAACCCGCCCCGTTTCGGGTTTTTCCCGTGGGGACCCGAACCCACGGGAAAAATTGACATCCCTACTTTCAGCGAGCTTTCTTTCTTGTTGTTTCTAATGAATGGATTATTTTGAGGATGTTTAAGATCTAGAGTTCATCTGACTATTTTGTTGCAGTTATTCTATCCTGATTCTGGATGGCATATTTCCTCTGTTAGCCTTATTTGCTTTTAGTATATATGACAAAAACTTCCTAAATTGGAGAAAAGGATCAACAAAATTAATTTGTTTGCATATATATTTTTCTAAAGAGAAGTTGTCCCATGTCTTTATTAGTTGGAGTTAATTGATAGGAACAAGCTGCTGCTCTCGTTGAAGGGAGTTCTCCGCTAGCTTTAAGTGGTAGACCCGATATCCGCCCGTTAAATATAACGACTTCAAATTGGCTCGTGAAATTGTGCACCAAAAACCATTTTGAACTCTGATACTTTTCACCATCAACTCATATCCTTGTTCTTAAATTTTAATTAACTGTTAACATGTCTTTCTTATACATAGGTCTCGGAAAGTGTTGTATCGTCAAACATGACGCAACTTCTCCAGTAGAATGAACTTTACGGTGAAGGAGTCTCAAGGCAAAACTATTCGTATAACTATTTTAATTAAAGGTGTTAATCAATGGCCGTGATAAGGCGGTTTCCACGTAGGTAAAAACAAGACTATAATGTTCTGAATATTCAAGTTTGAATGCATGAATAACATATAATTTTTTTAAAAAAATATTTGGGTTTGCTAGACTCGAGAGTGATGGTTCATGTCACATCCCAGGCCCAGGTCCGCACCTGTGCGATTTCATAATTGACATATAGAAGTTCACGATAGCGCAATATAAACTCATTTTAAATCCTTTATTTTTTCCTGGTAGGACAATTAGACAAGGTATCTGATAAGTACATTTTGTATGCATTAGTTCGTGATTTTTTTATGTTTATTTTGTGTGCATTTATATTGTTTTATGTGCTTTTATGTGTTTTAGTACATGTGTGTGTATTTCACTCCTCGGGTGTTAATTTTGTAGGAAAATAGATTTGTGAAGCATTAATTACGGAGCAGTCTTGGTCAAAAATTCAAATTTAATTTTATAGAGCTCCAAATCCAATCTTTACCGTTCAAAATGAAGTTCCAGATTTTTGAAGCTGCTGTCCAAATTTCAGCTCGATCCGATGGCTAGAACTAAAGATATGAATTTTTCAAGAAAACTGCGCGCAGGCAAGGATGTAAGCACGGACCCCGTGCAAGGGTCCGGATAAGGGTCCGTGCATCTTCGTAAAAAAATCGGCGTTTCCAGTTTAATGCACGGACCTAGACACGGATCCTTATCCAGGGTCCGTGCATGTCGCAGAATCAGAAAAAATAGAATTTTCGGGAACTAAAACTTTCAAGTTTCCGGGCTTTATTTCTTGGGCTTTCAAAGACATATAAATAGGAGATTGTCAGACGTGAAAGGGGGTTGGAATCGCATAAGAGAGACGGAGGCTAGGAGGCTTGGAGATTGAAGAACGCTCCATTCGAGTTTTTCTTCTTTTCTTCTTTAGATTATTAAACTTTTGTTTGAACTATATTTTCATTTATTGATTAGTTTTTCTTCAACCAAGACCGCGAGATTGGGCCAGACAGTTTTATGTTGAATATTTGGATGTTTATTTAGGATTTTTGGATTTTTGTTAATATTATTGATTGTTGGATTTAAATTCCGTCTTGTGAATAACCTGATCAACTATTTACTTGCTTGTTAATTGATTCCAAGTCGACAGAGGAGGAATTGATTTCGATCACTCCAATAATTGACATATGGTTAAACCGACTAGAAATAGTATTCGGTTTCAGTATGCGGCTTTAGGTGAAAACTGAATTATCACAAATATTGAATGCATTCATGTTTGATTAGAATTATGAAAATTAATCCGTCATAACTTGAATAGGTTTAACATGTTCTAGAAATAGACTGTTAAACAAGATAGGATAATTCGCCGTGATTTAAGATTAAATCTGGATCCTGGATTTGCCACTTGTTTGCATGATTTGTTTGGTACCTTCTTGTGTCTTGGTTGTCTCTATTTAATTGAATCTATTCTTCTTCTAGTTTAATTCTTATTTTATTTTTGTAATTAAATTTTAGTTAATTCTTAGCACTTGTTTTATTATTTTGTCTAGATTAAGTAAAATAATTAATTCTTGAGAATTGACAACAGTCCCTGTGGGATCGATACTTGGACTCTCTGTCCACTTTACTATTACTTGACCTAGTGCACTTGCTAGTTGATACCGAATTAAGCGGTCAAGTTTTTGGCGCCGTTGCCGGGGACAGTTCAGTTAATATTAGGATAGATTATTTGTTTGAGACTAGACATTTTTTTAATTGCATTTTTTTATTTTTAATTTTTAATTATTTTTTTTCTTACTTGTGAGGTACTTGGAGATGGATCATCGACAGGTGTTCACAAGGTTTGGCCAACAATACTCGGAGCCCTTCTCTGCTGCTTGGGAGAGATTCAATGATTTGGCTAACAGGTTTAGAGGTCATGATTTTTCGAACTACACTTTAGTTCAAATTTTTTATGGTGGTTTGGATGAGCTAACAAGACGTTGGGTAGATTATGGAGCTTTGGCCACTGGCAGTCACTTGTTCAGCAGAGATGAAAATAGTGCGATGCACTTGTTAAATGATATGACAGATTTCGACTACCATTGGCATTGTGATCTTTCACTGCAGGGTTGGAGTCACCAATATCCTCCAGTTATCGACTCTAAAAATTTTTCGAACCAACCACCGAAGCGTCAAGAAGAGTGTGTAGGGTATTTTGAAGATCATGTGGCTCAGTTGGAGAATCTTTTGCGGCAACAGACAGAGACAAATCAATTCTTAGAAAGCCGTATCAAGTCTTGGGGTCTTTTGGATGAACAGATTGCGCTTCTTAGAGAACCAAATTTGGAGATCTGCCAAGAGAGTGAAGTAACTGAGCCAGCGCATGAAGAAATAATTTTTGAGGAATTTTCTTGTGAAGAAGAGCCAATAGTGTACTTGGAGGAGGAAGAAACATACAAGGCTACATATTTTACCTCGTCAATGGTCGTTCCATGTATACCGTTAGAAGATTCTTTCTTGCCATTGATGCCACCTCCAACATATTCCATCCTCTATGAGCTTCAGCCTAGATTCGGAGTCTCCTTCCAAAAGAAAAATTTCAGACCAAGTGTTGTTGGACCGACGAGCTTACAAAGTATATATCACGCCAAGCTTGAGGGCGAAGGAAATCAAGACCCATACGTAGAGTCGTATGATTCTTACTATGGGCGGCAGCCGCTCTTTGATGGTGGATTCTGCATAGTAGGGCTATAGACTATAAATTTAGCGTTGACTGAGAGGCAACCCAGTGTTTTTGTTTTTGCTTTTTATTTTGTTTTTGTTTGTTTTTATTTGATTTTTGTTTCTTTTCCATGCCAGTTTGTCGTGCCTTCTGATAAATCTAGACTGCTGATACCGTCCCAGCGGATACTGTCAAGAAGGAAGAGGATGAATCAAAAACCAGGGGAGTGTTATTTTTGTTTTCATTGTGTTTTTGTTTGTCTTGCATTCTGTTTATTGTTCTGGAGCATTGAGGGCAATGCTTTGGATAAGTATGGGGGGTAGATTAGTTATTGCATTATTATCTATGTTTTTGTGTTGCATCTGTCATGTTTCGTGTTTGTTTTCATATTGTTTGTTTTTGTTCATTTGTGTTATCTTGCATGAGTTGGATGAGTCATAATAGCCAATGATGATGAAGTTTATTTGAAAAAAAAAATGGTTTTTTGAAAATTTTTGCTCTTGACTGAACATGAGAAACTGTAGGTTGAACCGTGAATATTTTTAAGCACTAATGTTAGACCAGTGAATTGTAGCGAAAGATTTGATGAAGTTTCTGTCTGTTTGACCATTGCACGGCAATAGGTGGTTTGTGGATCTTAATTGTGTTCTATGAATTTTGATGAGTCTCTAGTAAGACACTTATGATCTTGGGCGCACCTAGAAAAAAAAATTATTCAATTCCATCCGGGCCTTGAAAGGATTAAAATCCTATAAAAAATTAAATTTAAGGCTAAGTATGCGGGTTAAATGGGATTGATGCTCCATCCGGGCTATAGACGAGGGGATTAGAAAGAAAAAATAGAATGATTTTTCGTATCCTAGCAAGTTATAGCTAAGTCAGTGGGTAATTATTGGGGCTAAAGCAATACCGGGTGCAAAATCCGGAGGTGTGTAATACATTATCTCAAGGGAGGTGAGTTTAGTCTAGAGGTCGTTGGAAGGAATGGGCACTAGATTGTGATACTTGCACTGATTTGTCATAGGTCCCTAAACAGATTTGAGACGAATTCGATCTAAGTTGCATGAAATCGGAATGACATTTCACACACACACGTTCATGTTAAACCGAAAGCGTATTATGAAAAGTTGAGAGCATGTCTATGTTTTTGGTTTTGTGATTGAACTTCTCGGAGGCTGTGCACATTTATGAATCATCCTTACTTATGTTTTTGTTTGCATATTTTTTTTGCATGTCTTGCTCGAGGGCGAGCAAGAGTTAAGTATGGGGGTGTTGATAAGTACATTTTGTATGCATTAGTTCGTGATTTTTTTATGTTTATTTTGTGTGCATTTATATTGTTTTATGTCATTTTATGTGTTTTAGTACATGTGTGTGTATTTCACTCATCGGGTGTTAATTTTGTAGGAAAATAGATTTGTGAAGCATTAATTACGAAGCAGTCTTGGTCAAAAATTCAAATTTAATTTTATAGAGCTCCAAATCCAATCTTTACCGTTCAAAATGAAGTTCCAGATATTTTGAAGCTGCTGTCCAAATTTCAGCTCGATCCGATGGCTAGAACTAAAGATATGAATTTTTCAAGAAAACTGCGCGCAGGCAAGGATGTAAGCACGGACCCCGTGCAAGGGTCCGGATAAGGGTCCGTGCATCTTCGTAAAAAAATCGGCGTTTCCAGTTTATTTCACGGACCTAGACACGGACCCTTATCCAGGGTCCGTGCATGTCGCAGAATCAGAAAAAATAGAATTTTTGGGAATTAAAACTTTCAAGTTTCCGGGCTTTATTTCTTGGGCTTTCAAAGACATATAAATAGGAGATTGTCAAACGTGAAAGGGGGTTGGAATCGCATAAGAGAGACGGCGGTTAGGAGGCTTGGAGATTGAAGAACGCTCTATTCGAGTTTTTCTTCTTTTCTTCTTTAGATTATTAAACTTTTGTTTGAACTATATTTTCGTTTATTGATTAGTTTTTCTTCAACCAAGACCGCGAGATTGGGCCAGACAGTTTTATGTTGAATATTTGGATGTTTATTTAGGATTTTTGGATTTTTGTTAATATTATTGATTGTTGGATTTAAATTCTGTCTTGTGAATAACCTGATCAACTATTTACTTGCTTGTTAATTGATTCCAAGTCGACAGAGGAGGAATTGATTTCGATCACTCCAATAATTGACATATGGTTAAACCTACTAGAAATAGTATTCGGTTTCAGTATGCGGCTTTAGGTGAAAACTGAATTATCACAAATATTGAATGCATTCATGTTTGATTAGAATTATGAAAATTAATCCGTCATAACTTGAATAGGTTTAACATGTTCTAGAAATAGACTGTTAAACAAGATAGGATAATTCGCCGTGATTTAAGATTAAATCTGGATCCTGGATTTGCCACTTGTTTGCATGATTTGTTTGGTACCTTCGTGTGTCTTGGTTGTCTCTATTTAATTGAATCTATTATTCTTCCAGTTTAATTCTTATTTTATTTTAGTAATTAAATTTTAGTTAATTCTTAGCACTTGTTTTATTATTTGTCTAGATTAAGTAAAATAATTAATTCTTGAGAATTGACAACAGTCCCTGTGGGATCGATACTTGGACTTTCTGTCCACTTTACTATTACTTGACCTAGTGCACTTGCTAGTTGATACCGAATTAAGCGGTCAGTATCATAATCACCTCCCTTTCAGAATGTTGCGTCTTCGTAGCGGCCTGACCCCTCGATCCATCAACACCGGAAATCTATAAGTGGCTCCAGTCATGTAGCAATTTGCGTCGCAGGTTCAAAAAGTGGCTTTCCTGCACGTAACACTTTTCTCGCATCACACTTATCTCTCGGGATTCTTGGTGGTGACTGTTTGTGATACCATTTTGTCACACTTTGGCTTAGGCCTGCACCTGTGCGGTTGTACGTGGGTCACTATAGCAACTACTTTGTATTCGTTCTCGCTTTAAGAAAATGATTAACCCAAGCTGTTTTAGAAGTCTATTATAGTCCAATATAAACTTGTAGCCTATTATATCAACCTTTTTATAGTAATGGCTTCTTACAACGAGATTTATTTGATCCCACAGTGGAGATTAACTCTCCAAAAAAATTTTAAATTTACAAGTCTAGAAGCTTCCATCTAGATAATTCTACACAAGCCATGTATATACAAGTGTATTCTACAGATATTCCAAAAAGTTGGAATGAAGATTAACTCTTCAGAAGCTTCTGACATGTACTTTATGGAAAATACACCCTGATAATATATTTTCAAAAGTTGGAATGGGGAATGCGTTGTAAGTTCTAACTTGTTTATTTGATTATGTTTTCTAAATGAGACATTTATCTGCTTTTGATACATTGCAATAATGCAACTGTTGATTGAAGTGATAGCAAGTTAAATTAAAGTAATTATCATATAGGGGAATATAGAAATGGAATGGAGATATATTTTTGATAAAAATTTTTGAAAGTAATTTAGGTATTTTTATCAAACATGAATTATTTTTGAAAAACATAAAAAATATTAGCTATATTATTTCTCGAACATACATGAATTTATTTCAAGAAAACATAAATATTTATTTTAGTTGTATCTGTACATTCTTGGTTTCAGTTGAACCCTTTTATTTATTGTATCTCATGCAGCCCAACAAGGTATACTTCTATTTGGCCCCCTGGAACAGAAAAAGACAATGCTTGCAAATGTTGTGTAATTCTTGTGGATTAATGGTTAACTTATCGGATGTTGCTAATAGGGCTAAGATCTTAAGAGTGGTTCTGGCTAAGGAGGTGTTATCTACTGATCTGGATCTGAATTCCGAAGCATGTTGGACTAATGGATACTTTGGAAGCGACCTAAATGTTAGTTTTAGTCGCAAATGATTTGTAGGAGCAAGACACTCGCTAACTTAACATCTGTTTTTTTTTTCATTTCAGAACTTTGTGTGACAGCTCCACGGCACCGCACCGAATCAACAAGATTTTAGAAAACGTTACAAAGAATATTTCACATGTTTGATATTTTATCAAACTTTATTGAACAATCCAGAGGGAGTAAGAAACAGATTCCTTATGATATATGAGAACTAAACTTATGTGGCATGTGTATCATGTCATGGTTTTTGTCTGATCGAGTATGCATCTTTCTAATCAAATTACTGCAATGGTCCTTTACCGAGCCTTTCAGCTAGGGATGGCAATGGGATGGGGATGGGGATCTCTTCCTCATCCCCATCCCCAAATTCAAACCCCATCCCCATCCCCGCCCCAATCCCCATAATTTCTTATCAGGGATTCCCATTCCCACGAGGACCAAGTCTCTAGCCCCGTCTAGAGATGAAAAAAATTTCCGAACTCCCGACCCTTTCTGAATCTCATCCCATTCTCGTCCTGAAAAAATTTCATCCCGACATTTTTTCGACCCGAATTTTCAAGATTTTTGTCATCCCGATTAATAACGGAAGATGTATCGGGAATAAAACCTTATCCCGACGAGATTCTCGATCCGTCCCAAAATAATATTATAATATATTTTATTAATATATTTAGCTAAATATTATTTTGTTTCAACTCATATAACTATGGATTTAATTAGCATAATTATTTATTGTTGAAACTATCGAATAGTAGAATCATGACATTTATTTTTGTGAATTTTTTAAAAATTAAATTATTGATTTAATTAATTCATATTTATAATTATATAATTATAAAAAATACGTAGAATAAGAAATGCAATTTGACAATCTATTTAACAAAAGTTATCGAGTAATTTGTATCCAAATATTTTATTAATAATTATCGGATTCACAATAACTTGACAAAACTTTGAACCATTATCCAAAATATTTTACTATTATATGCTTTAACGAAATCTAAATAGAATTTCTAAATAGAATTTTTTTAATAAAATAATCACATTTTTTTAACGAAATCTTGAAAATGAAAAAAAATTCAGGATTTCCTCTCCATACCTGACAGGATCCCGGATTTTTGTGATCCCAAATATTCGGGTCCCTAAATGTGTCGGGTACAAGATCAGGAGAGAAAAAGTTTCACGTTTCTTTTAGGGACGAAAATTGTATAGGAGGGTACGAGACAGGTCCCGACCCTATTCCACCTATATTCCCATCCTCATACCCGAATATATATGTATATATATTATTAATATTATAATATATATGATATTAGTAAATTTTATTATATAAAATAAAAAAATATTATTCAATTTTATGATAAAATTAAAATATTTTGGTTAAAAATTTTGATTATAATATTAACTTTTAAAATTAATCAAAATATTTTAAATAACAAAATTTTAAATAAAATACTATATATAAAAAATTATTAATAATATTTTTTTCTAAATTTATCAAAATAAATAACAAAATATACATAGATTAATATTAATAGTTTATATGTCTACGTAACATGAAAAAATTTGAGAGATAAAAAAATAATAGTAATTCTTTTAATTTTAATATTTATAAAATTTTAAATTTAATAAGAATTTGATAAATAAAATATTTGTACACTTTATTATTATTATTATTATTATTATTATTATTATTATTATTATTATTATTATTATTATTATTATTATTATTATTAGGGCGGGTTCGAGGATGGGGATAACATCACCTACCCGCCCCAATATGTTGCGGGGATTTTTTAAAATCCCCAAACCTGAACTTTTACCTGAATATTCTCTCCGAACTTTTCCTGTTTCGTGTTTTTCCCATGGGGACCCGAACCCACGTGGAAAATTGACATCCATACTTTCAGCGAGCTTTCCTTCTTGTTGTTTCTAATGAATGGATTATTTTGAGGATGTTTATGATCTAGAGTTCATCTTATTATTTTGCTGCAGCTATTCTATCCCGATTCTCGATGGCATATTTCCTCTGTTAGCCTTATTTGCTTTTAGTTTATATGACAAAAGACTCATAACATGGAGAAAAGGATCAACTCAATTAATTAGTTTGCATATATCTTTTCCTGAAGAGAAGTTGTCTCATGTCTTTATCTGTTGGAGTTAATTGATAGGAACAAGCTGCTGCTTTCGCCGGAGATCTCCTCCAGCTTTAAGTGGTAGACTCGATATCCGCCCGCTAAATATGAACGAATTCAAAATGGCTCGTGAAATGGTGCACCAAAAACCATTTTGAACCATGATACTTTTCATCATCTACTCATATCCTTGTTCTTAATTAACTGTTAACATGTCTTTCTTATACCTAGGTGTTGGCTATGGAATGGAGATATATTTTTGATAAAAATGTTTGAAAGTAATTTAGGTAATTTTTTTCAGACATGAATTATTTCTGAAAAAATAAAAAAAAATTAGCTATATTATTTCTGAAACAGACATGAATTTATTTTAGGAAAACATAAATAGTTGTTTTAGTCATTTCTGCTGCATTTGGACTGCTTAATTTTATTTTGGGGAGATTGTATCTGTATACAATCTTGGTTTAAGTTGAACCCTTTCATTTATTGTTTCTCATGCAGCCCTACAAGGTATACTTCTATTTAGGCCCCTGGAACAGAAAAGACAATGCTTGCAAATGTTGTTGCCACTGAAGCTGAACTTCATTAACGTTTCAATGTCCAGTATAGCTTCAAAGGTCGTTCGTTCAAAAGCTAGCTCAATTGATTGTTATATCATTTCAGATGATTTCATAAAAATAAGTGCATTCATCCATATAACTCTAATGACTTTCTTATTTCTACATGCAGCATGTTGGTGAGATGGAGAAATATTCCAAATATGTCTTCTCACTAGCTCACAAACTCGCTCCTAGTGTTATATTTGTTGATGAAGTATGTCATATTAATGTATATGCACAGTGTTACTGATCCTTTAAACCTTTCATATTCTGCTCTGATCCTTTCAGATGTTATGTTCTTTTTTTATCAATATTGTAGGTTGATGGCGTGGTGGGAGGAAGGGGAAACTATGAAGAAAATTGTCATACGTACAATGAAAAAATGAATTTATGTCAAACTGGGATGGGCTGCAATGAAAATACAGTGAGCGTGTTTTGGTCCTTGCACCAACAAATAGGTCTTTTGACCTTGATGTGGTTGTGATGAGGCGTTTCCCACGTATGTAAAAATGAAACCAAAAATGTTCTGAATCTTCAAGTTTGAGCGCGAAACATTCGATTCTTGTGGATCTAAATTCAGAAGCATGTTGGACTAATGGCTACTCTGGAAGCGACCTAAATGTTAGATTTAGAAACAAATGATTTGTAGGAGCAGGGCACTCGTTAATTTAACATCTATTTTTTTTTTCATTTCAGAACGTGTGTGTGACAGCTGCACTGCACCGCACCGCACCGAATCAACAAGATTTAGAAAACGATAAAAAAAAAGATATTTTCACCTGTTTGATATTCTATCAAACTTTATTGAAAAATTCAGAGGGATTCAGAAACAGATTCCTTATGAGATATGAGAACTAAACTTATGTGGCATTTGTATCATGTCATGGGTTTTGGTTGATCGAGTATGCGTTTTTCTAATCAAGTTACTGCAACGGTCCTTTACAGAGCCTTTCAGCTAGTGATGACAATGGGTCGAGGATGGGGATGACTTCCCATTCCCGTCCCCGAATTCAAACTTCGTCCCAATTCCCATAATTTCTTATCGGAGATTCTCATTCCCGCGAGGACCAAGTCTCTAGCCCCGTCTACAGATGGAAAAAATTTCTCAAATCCCAACCCTTCCCGAATCTCATCCCATTCCCTTCCTGAAAAAATTCCATCCCGACATTTTCCCGACCAGAATTTTTGGGATTTTTGTCGTTCCAATTAATAACGGGAGAGAGATCGGGAATAAAACCTTATCCCGACGGGAATCTCGATCCGTCACAAAATAATAGTATAATATATTTTATTAATAATTTTATTAATATATTTAGCTAAATATTATTGTGTTTCAACTCATATAATAATTAAACTATGGACATAATTTGCATAATTGTTTATTGTTGAAACTATCGAATAGTGGAATCATGACAATTTATTTTTGTGTATTTTTTAAAAATTAAATTAATGATTTAATTAATTCATATTTATAATTTTATAATTATAAAAAATACGTAGAATAAAAAATGCAATTTGACAATCAATTTAACAAAATTTATCGAGTAATTTGTATCTGAATATTTTATTAATAATTATCCGATGCACAATAACTTGACAAAACTTTGAACCATTATCCAAAATATTTTACTATTACATGTTTTAAGTTGAATATTTATTTTTTATTTAGAAATACAAATTTCTAAATAGTGATTTTTTTAATATTAAATAATCACATTTTAACGAAATTTTGAAAATGAAAAAAAAAATCAGGATTTTTTCTCCAAACCCGACAGGAACCCGAAAGTTTGTGATCCCTAATATTCGGGCCCCTAATTGTGTCGGGTACGAGAACGGGAGGATAAAGTTTCCCGATTCTTTTCGGAACGGGAATTGGATAGGACGATTACGGAACGGGTCCCGACCCTATTCCACCTCTATCCCCTTCCCCATACCCAAATATATAAGTATATATTATTAATATTATAATATATATATATATATGATATTAGTAAATTTTATTATATAAAATAAAAAAATATTATTTAATTTTATGAATAAAGTCAAGAGTGTTCGAGAAATTCAACTCCCATCAGACATTATTATAGAATGTCTTTTCAAATTGGATGTTGCAGATGTACTCACATTCAAATCAGTTTCGGGAACCAATGTTTTGAAATCAAGTTTCATTCGTGATCACTACAATCGCGCGAAACAGATTTTGGGCAGGTACAGGGTCGTATACAAAGCTAATATCGGGCAAAATAATTGTATGGCATCAGTCCATCTGCAATCCGTACTATATGATAGCTTAATTACAAAAATTTATCCCTGTCTTGCTAGGGATTTGAGATTGTTGGTACATGTAATGACATTGTATGTGTTGAGAGCCGAAAGAATATTTCAATTTGTAACCTTGCTACAGGATATTCCTTTGAGTTACCATCTACTCATTGGGTCTATTACCACTTTATCTTATCTGACCGAGTGTTTGGATTTGGACTCATTGAGTCAACAAACGACTATGTGGTGTTGGAGGTTCGCAAACGACTTTGTCGTTTGAAAATAATTATGAATATGATTTTATACCGCTCAGGTGTGTGGAAGCAGTTGAAAGAGCCCCGCAGTACCCTAAACGCATCATATTTGTCAATGATAGTTTGTATTGGCTCGCCACTAGGTCTAGCTCGACCGCGTCTAGCTCAAATATTATTGTTTGTTTCCATATAGAAAAGGGTAGTGATGGCAATAGGGCGAGGCGGGGATGGGTTTGTCATCCCCATCTCCATCCCCGAAATTAAAACTCACCCCGATCCCAGTCCCCATCCCCAGTTTTTTTTGGGTTCGAGGAATCCCCAAACTCGAACCCACGGGGATTGAACCCCATCCCCGTCCTCATCCCCACGTTGGAGATGAAAATGAGCCAGCGATGGGGGTGAATGCCCGAACCCATGGGGATTAAATCCTCGAATCCATCCTCGTCCTGCTTGAAATATTAAATTTATTCTTAAAAATAGAAAGAAACAAAGAAGATGGCCAGTTGGGAAACTCGGAGTGGTAGGGAAGGAACGAAGAGTGCGACGGGGTGAGAGAGGAACCGACGAAAATGAAATTTGGGTATTAGGTTTTCAGTATGCTTTGTTTAAGAAAAAGCTTGAGGGGCTTCCTGATAATGTAATCATAATTGGTTCAGATATTCAGACTGACAGTCGCAAGCAAAAGGTGGAAGTCTTTGTGAATTCATATTTGTTTAGGAGTATTATTTTGCTTCCCCTTCACTTGTTTAATAATGGAATGCACGGGAGTTGTTCAGTGTTTTTTTGATTCAAACCTCATCAACTTGGTTTTCCTTTTGGAGTGTTTTTTATTTTGACTTCTTGAAGTATCTCTGTATATAATTTTGGTTCTTGTCATATAGTCAGTGTATTACAGTTTCTTGTGTTTAGATTGATAATATTGTTCTGGCTATTTATCACTTTTGATGTTGGGCTCATATAATTTATTATTGATTACCCCAGTATAAAAACAAGTATCACCTCAAGGCAGCTACTCGTTTGTCCGAACTATTTCCCAACAAAGTAGATGTTGAAACCTTGAAACCAATGGCCATTCTGTCTGATATATGAACGGTGAGAACCTTTTTTCATTTTATACATATATGTATACATATATAAACACACACATATGATTCTATGATTCTACATTCTTATTACGATGATATCACCAACTATATAAATTGCGCTCGACATGGATCTCTTTTAAGTGAGCAATTTTAGTTCCTTCAGTCAAAATCACTGTTATCCCTATTTGACATTTAATCTGATGAATCTTCTTAGTTAAACTTCTTTCCATCAAACATTTACAAAATTTTAGTTGTTACTTGTCCCTATTTCACAACATATGCAATAGTGATGCATTTGTCCCTCACTATTCTCTTTTATTCCTCGTGATAGGAAATTAAGTTACTTATTGCATCTTTGATTAGAACATGAACTGTGGATTGCAGATAAAACTCATATTGCACTAATTGGAATTTGTGTCAATCTGCAGGTTTTTGGTTAGGGGTGCCCAGAGACGGATTTACACTTGGCTCATGTTGTAGCCCAGCCTATTGTTTTCTTTTTGCTAAGGATATGGTAGACTTAAACCCAACCCTATTGTTTTTTGGCAAGCATATAATGAATTCTAATTGGAACATACATATTCGGCCCATTTATATAAATATGATAAATTCATTGATTATTGTTTTTTTTTTTATCATTGTTAATTAAATTTTCCAAATCCCTGTGACCCTTATGCCTCTCCGACTATTATTATTTTTAATTAATTTTTATTTATAATTTCGAGTGCTCACCTGAATAAAATTTAATTTTTTCTAGAGTAAACCTTCTTTGGGCATATACAAATATAATATGAACTTCTAGCAAATTAATTGAAGAACAATAAAAGTATGATAATCTATTTATCAAATCTTTATTTAATAATTTTTTTTCTTTTTTGTTGTTTTATTTAATAAAATTTAAATTTTAAGGACATTTAAGATATACTAAAAAATAGTTTTAAAATGAAAATTTTGCATGTTACGTATTAATTTAATTAACAAATAGAAAAAATTTGAAAAATGGTTTTCGTTATTTTTATTTTTTTTTTAAAAAAAACTTATCATCCTAAGCGTATTTGAACCATTGTTTCAAGCACTTTTTTTTAAGTTTGACCAAATTCATTTTCTTGCATATATTTCCCTTCATTTTGTGTCTATCCGCATTAAATATTAATATGTCATATTTGATTTATTAAATTTTCAGAACGTGTGCGTGACAGCTGCACTGCACCGCACCGAATCAACAAGATTTTAGAAAACGATAAAAAAAAAAGATATTTTCACCAGTTTCATATTTTATCAAACTTTATTGAAAAATTCAGAGGGATTCAGAAACAGAATCCTTATGAGATATGAGAACTAAACTTATGTGGCATTTGTATCATTTCATGGGTTTTGGCTGATCGAGTATGCGTTTTTTTAATCAAGTTACTGCAACGGTCCTTTACCGAGCCTTTCAGCTAATGATGACAATGGGCCGAGGATGGGGATGAGTTCCCATTCCCGTCTCCGAATTCAAACCCCGTCCCAATTCCCATAATTTCTTATCGGGGATTCCCATTCCCGCGAGGACCAAGTCTCTAGCACCGTCTACAGATGGAAAAAATTTCCCGAATCTCAACCCTTCCCGAATCTCATCCTATTCCCTTCCTGAAAAAATTCCATCCCGACATTTTCCCGACCAGAATGTTTGGGATTTTTGTCGTCCCGATTAATAACGGGAGAGGGATCGGGAATAAAACCTTATCTCGACGGGAATCTCGATCCGTCACAAAATAATATTATAATATATTTTATTAATATTTTTATTAATATATTTAGCTAAATAATATTGTGTTTCAACTCATATAATAATTAAACTATGGACTTAATTTGCATAATTGTTTATTGTGGAAACTATCGAATAGTGGAATCATGACAATTTATTTTTGTGTATTTTTAAAAATTAAATTAATGATTTAATTAATTCATATTTATAATTTTATAATTATAAAAAATACGTAGAATAAGAAATGCAATTTGACAATCAATTTAACAAAATTTATCGAGTAATTTGTATCTGAATATTTTATTAATAATTATCCGATGCACAATAATTTGACAAAACTTTGAACCATTATCCAAAATATTTTACTATTACATGTTTTAAGTTGAATATTTATTTTTTATTTAGAAATAAAAATTTCTAAATAGTGTTTTTTTAATATAAAATAATCACATTTTAACGAAATTTTAAAAATAAAAAAAAATTCAGGATCTTCTCTCCATACCCAACAGGAACCCGAAAGTTTGTGATCCCGAATATTCGAGCCCCTAATTGTGACGGGTACGAAATTGGGAGGAAAAAAAGTTTTTCGAATCTTTTCGGAACGGAAATTGGATAGGAAGGTTATGGAACGGGTCCCGACCCTATTCCACCTCTATCCCCTTCCCCATACCCAAATATATAAGTATATATTATTAATATTATAATATATATATATATATATATATATATATATATATATATATATATATATGATATTAGTAAATTTTATTATATAAAATAAAAAAAATATTATTTAATTTTATGAATAAAGTCAAGAGTGTTCGAGAAATTCAACTCCCATAAGACATTATTATAGATTGTCTTTTCAAATTGGATGTTGCAGATGTACTCACATTCAAATCATTTTCGGGAACCAATGTTTTGAAAGCAAGTTTCATTCGTGATCACTACAATCGCGCGAAACAGATTTTGGGCAGGTACAGGGTCGTATACAAAGCTAATATTGGGCAAAATAATTGTATGACATCAGTCCATCTGCAATCCGTACTATATGATAACTTAATTACAGAAATTTATCCGTGTCTTGCTAGGGATTTGAGATTGTTGGTACCTGTAATGACATTGTATGTGTTGAGAGCTGAAAGAACATTTCAATTTGTAACCTTGCTACATGATATTTTTACATTTTGTAAAACTACTTCTTATACATGATACTTACTATGTCAGTTTACCACATTTACCATCAACACCTGTGTTATATTAAGCTGTTTCTGTGAATCAATTTTAGTTCATGTGATGTAGTACTTTTATGGACTCTCAAAAGTCAAAATATTTGCAAGAGAATTAAGAGAAGCACCTGCATTTTTTGGAGAAAACATGTGAATCCAATGAGGCTTTAGTAATTTGACCTCATATGCTTCCACCTATTAAAATTGTGTCGATATTTATGCCATATCTTGGCAATTGCAATTGTGTAACTTTTGAGTTACGAATGAAATTTTGAATGAGCTATGTTGTACTAGTCAATTATTTGAATTATGCCGCAAAGCCCATGGTACCAAGTGATCGAGTGGCGACGATTTCGAACCAAGTGAATAAGCAGCCACAATTTCAAATATATATATATATATAGGCGCAATTAAGGGCCGATAATTTAAATGAGATGAAGACAGTAGTATCAAATCAACTTGGAAAATGGTTGCTACTTGCTAGCACACTTCTCTAAAAGAATTTTTTTTTTAATTTCTAATAATTTGTGACATGAATCCAATTTCAAACATATGATCTACTAAATAAATCAAGAATTCCAGGCTCAAAAAAAAATTAAACCTCAGCTTTTCTCTCCAGTTTAATACTTGTGACTCATTGTAATTTGTATACTCAAAAAATTTATTTATTTATTTTGCATAAAGAAATCAAAAAGTAAAAGTCCTCAATGCTAGCCAAACTGGCGGCACATGTTAACAAGATTTTCTGCACAAAAATCTTGAATCCCATATGATGAGATGAGTTCGTCCAAACTGTAAAAACTTTCCCAAAAGCCCTCATAATCATTAATTCATTTGCCTTCATATACTCCCAACAAAATCTATGCTACACATAAAATATAGCCTTCTACATACCGCAACATATTAAATCGATCAATTTGTGGATATCGCATATTTTCATTCTAAATACATAAATTTTATTTCAAGTGTAGCATAGAATAACTCAAAATGTTATCAAAACACACGTCTCGAACTTTTCAAAATCTACCAAGGGGAAACGATAGGTTTATAGGACTAAGGATACAATTTTAAATATTCTCAAGTTTTAGTTTTTTTTTAAAAAAAAACTATACCTAATTTTTTAACGAAATTTAAAATAATATATTGATGCTCGCAAATCTAGCTGGATTAATTCCGAACCATACCCACCCACCCCACGTGCTAGGGAGCGTGGGCTTTATGTAGTGAAAAAAAGTTGATAACTTTTTACACTATTGGCATGAGGGCAGGCAAGATTAGGCCTACCATGCAAAGAAAAGCAAAGTGCCCTCTAATTAAAGACCACAAAACCTAAATAAAAAAAACCCATTGCACGTGGATTTGTAATTATTGCTTCTATAAGCAAATCCATCCTCCCATTTTTTTATATTTAATTTAAAGTCCAATTAATGATTATTTTTTAATAATGGAGAAATCTTCAAGTCAATTAGTAGTTTACTAAAAAAATTAGGCGCTTTTGGGAGAAAAACAAAGGACTTGAAAGAATACGAGTCTTCATCTAGGAGGTAGCACTTTGTATCAAAAATATACATTGGACTTGGCCTTTTTTTATATAATAATAAAGCTTGTGTTAAAGTATTTTTATATTGAGGGATGCTTCTTCTGGATATTATTATTTTTTTGGTGCATATATATTTTTACCATATTTTCTTGAACTTCTTTTTAGGTACCAATAGCCCAAAAAAAAAAAAAAAGAGAGAGTGAGAAGAAGAAGAGGAAGATATACCATACTTATAATTGATTTTAAATGTCATTCTCTTAAAACTAACTACTCCTAAAATGGTTATAAATCACAAGGCAATTTACTCTTCCAAGTCATATTCTCTATCCCCATTCATAGAAAATCAAACTAGTGACAATAACTAGTTAGTTAGACTAGAGTATAAATCCAAAAATTTGGGATATCAATAACCGACGACTTATAATTCATCTGACACCAAAGCTCCAAAATTTGAAACAAGTTCAAGACTCAGTTATAACAAAACTGTCATTCGATTCCAAGAAAAATGACATGATTATGTGATCACATGCATGTTTGGAGACAAATCAAATTTATATGGCCTCATGCAATTATATTTGAGGGAGGACCCATATATTTGATAAAATTAGAAGCCCAAGTTAAAAAAAAAAAGAAAAAGAAAAAGGACGACGTATGAGGTGAAAACTAGGTTCTATATATATTTTTTAACACACAAAAGATCTAGTCCCAAGATCCATCAAATACATAGGATCATGCGATTGTACGGCATACATTGCTAATGTTATTGGTCCCCCGGTCCTTTTTCTTGCATGGAGATCGAATAAAATGGGCATATTTGAAATTAACCCTTTGTGGGAAATGCTTATAAATGTTGCCCTATTTTCTTTCCACTTCATATTATTATAAGCCTAACTCTCTCAAAAAAACCCTTAGCCATTCCATATTAATAATAATTCTAAAATACAATACATATATATTAATAATGTCACATTATTCTTCCATGGAAGAAGACCATCAAGAAATGCAACTATTCTCCAGCATTCCACATCATGCAGTAGCCGCCTCTTCATCATATCCTCCTCCATCTTGGCCGTCGGATTCGTCCGGGAGATACCGATCATCATCGATGGATCATTTCGAGCCTCCGTCGCTAGACCTCAAGCTGTCGATAAGCATGTCACCGGTGCTCAAGCCGCCCTCGGACAATAGCCGTGTGCTAATAAGATCAAAAGTAAGAGATCATAGCTACAATGATCATATGATGATAGATCCTAGCTGCGTTGAAGCTCTAAAGTGGCAAGCAGCCGAGCAGATTCGCCTAGCGTCGATGGAGAAATCGTACGCGGAGCGGCTAAGGGAGCTTACTAGGAGGGAGATGGAGCTAGCACAAGCCGAGTTTGCACGCGCACGCAACATATGGGAGAGGGCTCGAGAGGAGGTGGAGAGGGTGGAGAAAATGAAGGATAGGGCGACTCGAAAGATCGATTCGACGTGTATGGAGATCACCTGCCAATCTTGTAGGATCAAGTTTAGGCCTTGAAATGATCTTCAAAAAACATTTCAAAGTTATAAATGGTTAGCGGCTGATGTTTGGGTGGATTCAAGATTACTGATCATCAAGTATTATTTGGAGGTATGAATTGATGAATTAATTAAAAAAAAAAAAAGGTGGATTGGGGTTAGCATGAATTGCATCTCTATTGAGGTGGTTTAATTTAATTCTTGAATCTTTTTTTTGAATGAGTTCTTGAATCTTTTTTAGTTCTATTTATCGACAGAATCTGAGATGTTTTCTTCGATGTAATCAGAATATATTGGAAGTATTCAAGTGTGAATGAATACTCATAGAGCTAATAATGCAGCACACAATATATTCACATGTATAGAGATCATCTACATGATTTTATGGTTTTTGGTATCACTACATTTAATTCTAGTTTATTGTAAAGGTTCATTTAAAGAATTAATGGAGTCCATTCCTATGGTGTAGTACTTGAACTTAGCAAAATTTGTACATTTAGTTGAGCTTTTATTAAGTAAATTCAGGGGTCAAAAGATACAAATCGCTATTAAAAAAAAAAGTTTTACTTTGATGACATGATCTCTCTCATAGACGATAAAGATTAAAAAAACAATCACGAATTTATCAGGCTTCTTCTTTTTTTTTATTTACCCAAATTTTTTATTAATGTAACGTTTGTATAATTTTTTTAATAATATAATTAGGTCATTTGTAAATTAATTATATATTGAATATTGAATTTCAACTCCGATCCATTCCGCTCCCACTCAATCAAGATGTTCGACTTCCCATGTTGTAGATTAATGCAAGTCTGCCAAATTTTCATTTTTAAAATCAACGTTAAACATAAATCGTTGGGTAGTATAAGGCCAGGGAAAGCTAATGACAATATTATAATTGGCAATTCTCATGTAAAGCATTTTATTTCAGATTTTCACTAAACTTTTATAAATTAATATTGTTAAAGAACATGATATATATTTTATTAATTTAGAGAAGTATTAATTAATCGATAAATTATTGATCATTATTTTAAAGAGTATTTTTTTTTATACAACGAACATAAATTTAATCACATAAAAAAATATATACTTGAATTTCATTAATATCTATATCTTGAATTAATATGAAAAAATAAAATGCATTGAATGTACATAAAATTTTCATTGATCATCGTTTTATGTTTACATACACTCAAATAAAAAAAAAATACATGTTTTTTGTGTGAATATGAAAAAATGAATCTTTTTTGTCTTGGTTCTTCTTCAATATCACACACCCCAACAGTAATTCACGCATTAGTGCAACTTCTACCCATCAATGAATCAAAAAATTTGTGGAAACAAATTAAATCTAAATAATAACGGCCGCGACTGTTTCGACGAACAACGTAAAAGGCGGAGTGATGAATCTTGGTGAAAATTACAGACTCTGTAGAAGTTTGATATGGTCATAGTCAAGTTTAGAACCTTATGGGGTTAGAAAAGGCAAATGAATGAGAACAAAAAGCAAACAAGAATTCAGTGAGAAGAGGACAGCATAGCTGTATACAATTGTATTCAACTTCTTAACTTTACTTCACCCAAAAACCAAACACCCACTATCCATGTCTGGAAACCCAACACATAAAAGAAACACAATACATTTTCAGGATAAGATTATAAGTCTTACTAAAAACATCACTAACACTGTTAACAGTGTGTAACAGCTACCCATTTGACATGTTTCCATCTGAATAATTGTTTTTGTAAGATTCTTGATCACATCCCATCAGATTTTACACACTTGAGAAATGATCTCATGGTCATACATTGGTATTAAGTCACAACGTTCAACGATACTCTGATTAGGGCCATCAGCGAGATGATAAAGGCGTTCCAAAAAGCCGGCCTGAGCTGGGGTCAACATAGAATGACGGGGACGGCTCGAAAGATTTGTCGGCAACACCTATTGTGTAAAGCCTGAAACTAATTAGAACATCAGATAATAGAGCCTTTGAAACTTGTATGCCATTTCGTAAACAATTGTGGAGTGGGTACGAGACATATAATCACTATGGAGACTTGGGAACAGAGCAGGATAGCATGAACAGGCACGGATGTTTGAGTGTCTCAGCCGGTGGACTAGGCGATGACGGTAGTAAATTTTTTCACAATTTTCAATTCAGAATCTCAATATGCATAAAACCAGAATTAAGTGAAATCCAAACAAAATGAAACACACACACACATATACACACAATAGGATAGTGCCATGACAAAATAATTAGTGAACACACAACACCAAATATGTCATATAATAGTTTTGGTCCTTTTAAAAGTTGCTCTTACTTTTGCACGTATAGCAGCAACAAGGTATGGGAACAAAAAAGCCTGACCCTAAAATTATCAAATATTATTCACCCACACAGCTTATCAATGTCGTAGCGTCCTCACCGAGTGCTGAACCAGATGCAGTATCTGGTGAATGAATATTATTTTCCTTTAACTTTTCACATGCATGTTGTCATCCCCAGACCCCAATACAGCCAATATTGGAATTTCAAGAGCTACTACGAATATAATTCGAACCAAACAAATATATATATATACATATATAGTGTTATATGACTGATGGATACACGTGACAATTATTAAAATGGGTAACTAAAACTTCAGGGAGAAAATGTAAAAAGATTGACAGATGAATTATGCTGGTGTTTTTGAACCATTGGTGTTGTGAATGATTTATATCTCGAAGTATGAAAAAATAGACAAAATAATGGTCCAATGCTACATTTCTTGATACCAACATTCATCAATCATTTGTTTTTTGAATATGACAGCTTCTGTATTCTACACTATCTGTCACCAGCGTATTTGATATATTCAGCACATCCACCCGTTTCGAATTCAATCAAATTTAATTTTCATAAAGGCAAACACAGGAAAGAGATAGGACCATGCATGTTATTGAGTGATCCTCAGCATAAATATTATGACAAATCCTTAACATTTGTCTTTTCAAAATGTCAGCATTTCATTCCACAGTAAAATGAACAAGGCCCAGTATTAGATTTATATGAAAAACTCACAAAATATTTCATTATCAACTGAATAATTGCAATAATTATAATTCATATCTGATCACAAAATACAAAGACTTGCACTACCAGGTCAAATTCCGAGAAAGTTAAAATTTTTTGAGGCACAGATAAAAGTTTGAGGTTGTTCATTAAAATGAACTATTTATATAAAGTAGTGCAGAGAACATGGCAGAGGACTTTTGAAGGTGGGCAAGTTTTCATTTTTTGTGGGACTCAAACACTGACAAATTAGAAATGTGGATAACACCATGGCGGTAACAGTTTGGGAGTGGGATATATGCTTTATTATTAGAAGCAATAAAGTTAAAACCATAAAGTGCTTCATCATTGATTTCAAAGTCTTCAAATTACACGTACTTATGTATAGTTGAAATATATATCAAATAAATTAAATATGGTCCACGGAATGAATATAAAAAGTGTTGTGTTACACCATTCTTTAGTGACAATTAGTAGCACTTGCAATGGTTGTAGTATCACAAAGCGTTTACTTGCATTTTCTTCACTTGTTAGACAGTTTTTTGTGGTGGTCCAAGTTATATCACTTTGTGTATATACATATGTATGACACATGTGGAGAGTATACGTATTCGAGATAATCGCGCAAAAGCATTGCCTTATGGGAAAAAGTTCGTAGTCTTGTATCATTCGTTTCCCCTTTTTTTAGATTGTTCAAGAGTATTTTGAAATTATATATCAGTTTTTTAACTTCATGGTTTGGCCTTATAAGTTTAGGGTTATAATCGATATTTTTTTAATTCAGATTTTATCCCAGTGGTAACTTACTAAATTTCCATGACTTCTGTTCAATTATATATCAAGGGTACACGGGATTTTCACCCTTTAGAAAAAGTGAGATAAAAAAATTTCTAAATACAAGAATGAGCAATATATATTCTGGGTATTGCAGACTTTTTGGAAAGTGCGCTTAGTAATATGTAAATTTATATCATATACCTATGATGACATATATGTAATAATTTAAATAAATCTAATACTGTCAACAGCCCTGAGCCTCCACTCAAGGAGACTAAGAACTTTGTATCAACTTTCTCTCATATAATTCTGATAAAAGTGCTCGCTGCTGATACTGTCATTATAAAACGATTCCAGGCCCTCCAAATTAAGAAAAGATTTTTTAAAAAAAGGCAAATGAATATCACCTGTGGCTATTTTTTGAGCAGTTCACATCAATCTTTGAATTAGTCATATTGGTGAGATCCAGCACAATTCAACCAGCTAGCAAGTCACTTTTCTCTTCTGCTTTCAAAGACTTGTCCTGGATAAGGGAAGGGGAAAAAATGGACTCCCCTCCACTCCATGAATCGGGGTTAGCTGCTTTTGCTCCCGTTCACTTTGCTCCATTCCGCCCATCCATTAGTATTACTTAGTAGGGGAACTCCTGGGTGTCAATCCATTTGTGTCTCTCTGGCACATTAAACACAAGGAAATCACAACAATTAATGCATGATAATACATAAAATAGAAAGATCATTTAAGGGATACAACATCATGAATAATTTTCAACGCCTTCAGCCTGGGAAACTATAAACCATGTCGAATAAGATATAACGGATCGAATATTTCGTTTTCCCACGAAGAATTTTTAATCCTTATGTTGAGCACATGGTGGTCTAATCAACTTAAAACTATTACCTAGGTCAAGTATTATCCACGAGACATTTAGTGAGATCTGATGGTATTTCAAATGTGAACCATGCAAGATCAACTGATTTTCATTTTCTCCGGAATTCCCAAGAGCCTTCGGAGTTGTACAGCATTCTGTTAATGCTCCTAATCGCCCATGAGGACCTAAATGCAAACTCTCTTGGCTCGATTCCTGTTGATGCTAACGCTTCAGGGAGGGAGCATACAAAAGCAAGTCGCGATCTCATGTTGTTCTCTGTAATCAATAAATCACTGAACAGGATAAAACTTTATTGCAGAGAATCAACGTAATGCTCATCTTCAAAGGAGATAACAAAGGGCACAAGCGCCAGTTTGTATATATGGAAAATAAATAGCATATGTTTTCTGAGTGCAAAATAAAAACATGGTCCCTGTGCAAAAGAAGTTTCCTTCCACCATTGTTGCCGCTGATATTGATTGATTCTCATCGGAGGAGAGGTTGAGTCGATACTCGTGACATGTTATGGCATGACACAGAATGATGATGACCTTCAGTCATCTAGCTATCAAGAATTTGCTGTTATCAAGAGCCGATAGACACAAGTTGGTTAATTCCAAGATATGTGAAAAGATTTCATAGTTTGACGTCAGAAGAAGCATTTTTTTAACATATGTAAATTTTGAATTATTTCAGTCTGCTAAGAGTACATATTTCAATTCACCTAATTATAATTACACAGGAACACCTGAATATCGTAGTCCTTTTATCTTTGCTAATGCCGTATCACTATTCATCCATTGAGCTTTTTAACAAGATCACGATGCCACCAAATGCATGGGGTGATAATCCCAAAACCCCCTCCATGGTGACAAAGTTCAATTGAACTAGGATGTGTGAATGTGTGACAAAGTAGTTTGTGTAGTTCAACTGATACAAACTTTATATCAAACTGTGTACAGTGAAAAAATGCACACAAGTTCAAAAGATTCAAGAATTTTTTAGGTTTTTTTTGTGATCCACCAAATAACCAATGGTAGAGAACATGATTTCTCAAAGCACGGGTATTGAGTTTGAGTCATTAAGTGACTGCTTCAGTAAAAGAGTAACATGATGAGAAATAAAAAATATTGCCACGTAACAAGACACAACTAAATGGCTTTCACCTTCCATAGCAAAGAAGATACCGGCGGTAAAGTAGCCTTGCCGGAGTGCTGAAAAATGGTAGGACTGATCTCCTTCAAGTTTTGAAATTTGACAAATATGTTTTAATGGTTGACGAACTAACTTGAAATGAACAGAAAGTCCCAATTTTTCCATCAAAGATATCACCTGTAAGCTTACCCTACCCAATATGATGGCATACCACAACGGAGATAGGAAATGGTAATGGAAAATGAGTGAACGCATTCTAGAACAGGGTATCAGATAATGTTTCAAATAACACTAATAAAAATAAATGGACACTCTTCAAGTTATTAGATATAAAAGCAAGGACAGAGAAAGATGCACGGAAGGGGAAAAATATAGTTCTACCCATAAACAACGACGGAATTAAAGTTGAAACCCTGCAAAAATGCCAACCTACATCATCCTCACTTACTCAGCTACAATCAGAAGTGACCAAAGAACATGGTTAAGGAAGACTCATTCCCAGAGGATACAAAATTAGTATGGAGAATCTTATAATCAAACAATTTATGTTCCACAATCATATTGAAAAAACAAGAAGCTATTTGTCTCGTTGTTTTACAAAATTAGCAAAATGCATGTCACCAGTAATCTCCACAAGAACAGCTGCCATCTTTAAAACGATGGAATCTACTAGCATCCCTGAAAACAATTTCTCGTTTGCTAACCAAGGCAATAAGTTTGATAGCATTGTGGCAATCATTGCAAATTCTATGGCTCTGGACAAGTTGCAAAGGAGTTGAACTGGGAGTATTAATAAGCCCAAACGAAATTGCTAGCTTTTCACTATGATGAACTGTCATCAACTGTTCTCTTTCATCAACATCCGGAAGCATATTATTTGCCTCGGGAGCATATCCACGCCGTGAGATTTGCAGCATGATGTAATCTAAATGATCATATATATCCTTCGTTTGAGGATGGGACTTGTCTCCAGTATAGAAAACATTCGGCTGCTTCTTTATTTCTATCCAAGTACAAGCAGGCACCATTCTCATGCCTTTTTTCCTCAAGGTTTGGAAAACTTCTGCTGCTTCTTCCAATTTTCCAGAACCATTATAAATATTCAAAAGCACGACATAATTAGAGAGCTTTTCTGGTTCCATTCCGTACAGTTGCTCGGTTGCATATTTACCAAGCACAAAATTCTTGTGGGCCCTACAAGATGTGAGCAATGCAGCCCACATATTTTTCGTAGGTCTAAACGGAGCATTTCTTATAAATGCCAAAGCTTCATCCAAGAGCCCTTCTCTGCCTAATAGTTCAACCATACAAGCATAGTGCTTTGCCCGAGGCTTCACCTTGTAGTCCCTACTCATAGATTCAAATATTTCCCACCCACGATCAGAGAGCCCCGAATAGCTACAGGCAGACAAAACTGCCAAAAAAGTAACATGACTGGGCATCATTCGTTCATGAACCATGCGCTCAAATAATTCAACTGCCTCAGCTCCCCTTCCATGATTACCATATCCAGATATTAAGGCATTCCAAGACCGGATATTTTTTTGCTGCATTTTTTCAAAGACATTTCGAGCATCTGCTATCCTTCCCCATTTGCTATAGAAGTCCACAAGTGCAGTATTAGCAACCATATCTGACTCAAAGCCATTCCTAATTAGACCAGCATGAACATGTTTGGCATGCTCTAATGAGGCTAGCCTTGTACAAACTGCTAAGATATTTGTGTAAGTAAAATGATCCATTTTGGTGCCAGAATCCTGCATTTCATAGTACATGCTCAATGCTTCTTCACTATAACCGTTAAATGCATAACCCGCAATAATACTGTTCCATCCTACAGTGGTTTTTTCTGGCATTTCATCAAACACAAATCTTGCATCCTCGATGTTACCACACTTGCTATACATGTCAATCAATGTACATGACACAAAAGTGTCCTTACTCACACACATCTTCAAAGCGCAGGAATGCAACTGCTGGCCAATACCAATCAGTTCCAGTCCAGCAGATGCTCGAATCATGGTTGCGAATGTCCTAGACCCAGCATCCGAGAACTCCTCCCACATCATCAAAAACAACCTGAACGCACCTACGTAGTTACCGGAATCCACAAGTCCACAGATCATCGTGTTCCAAGAAACCAAATTCCTTTCCGGCATATCGTCAAATAAATGATGTGCATCAATCATCATACCACATTTTACGTGCATCGCCAACACCCTATTCATCATATATAAATCCAGACCAACCTCGGAATCAAGCATATGACTGAACACCCGCTTGACACCTCTTATCGATCTCAGACCAATGCAAGCGCTTATCAGTGCATCATAAGTACTATTGTCAACATCAAAACTATTCTCGCATTCCAAAATCTCAAACAATTCAAGAGCCTCGTGGTACCTTTTACACAAAACAAGCTTCTCAATTTGACCACAAATACCAGAACAAGAGCTTGAATTCGCCATCTGGGTATCTTCCAAAATGTTTTCTTTATCTTCCTTGAATATTTTCTCATCTCTTTTGAAAGGTTTGGGCATAGGTCGAGGTCTTAATCCATTATCTAACATGGAACACCGAAATTGGGAAAAGGGTGCTCTGCATTTTCTCTTATCGAATGAAAAACACTCGGAAGGTGGGAATTTTTGTTTGAGGATTGTTGAATTTGTAAGCGAACATGCAAGCCTTGAGCTACTTTGAATTTGTTCCAATGGCACAGAAATATCCATAACTCACAGCCGGGGAAGGACTAGATCGAATTACTCTTCCAAAAAACAGAAACAAATAAGGGAATGAAAGGGATTTTACAACAAAAGATTCTGAACTTTACCAGTGGAAAGCTCTGATTATGAACCGAGGAAGAAACAAGTCGGAGCTTCGAAAAATCCGCCAATGGTTGTTGGCTAAGTCCAACTAACGAACAGAAAATATGCATGTTTTGGTCGAGGGATCTCGATTCAAAACTCTAATTTATTTATTTATTTAGAGATTTTTTTTTTTTTGAAACCATTTAGAGAAATATTTAAAACTAACATTTTAACTATTTGATTGATTGGAAATATGAAATAATAAAATGGAATTTTATTTTTTTTCTCAGACGTGAAACCTCGACTTATAAGATTTCGAGACTTGGTCTCAAATTCTATACATTTAAGATCTTTGTTATCAAAGATGGGAAAAAATCAAAGAATACACAAACATATAAAATCATCCATAACAAAAATTAAATTATAATAACGAAGTAAAAATAATATTTTTTTGAATTTCAGATCTAACTTACAATATTTCTAACAAATTAAAATTTTTAATTTAAATAATTTAACTATCATTCAGATATTCATCTTTTATTCAATTAATTGACGAAAATTTTAGTTGAAATACAGATAAAAAACAATATAAATGAATTAAAATCATAAAAAAGAAAGACAATTTCTCAATACTCTTCAAACATAAGTTGTTGGTTAATGGTAAAGGAATTTGAACGAATTTTTTTATTACTGATAATTTACGTGTACAATTTTTTAAAAACTAACCTAAAAATTCAAGGGAAGGCAGCAGTCTCCCCTTGTCCCTACATGAAACCGCCCATGATCTTGGTGACAAAGAATGAACAAACGAAAGCTATTGGTGAAATGTATGTATAAATGAATGCATAATAAAAAATAAATCATACAAAGGGATACGGAATAACTCGAACTCGAGTTAGTCAAGTGGCCAACAGATGAGACCAATTGGGTTACAAACCCGTCTCACAAAATAAATATTATATTATATAACTAAAAATGCTAAAATCGAATAGCGATTGGTAGGAAATTTGAAGGGACTTGTAATTAAACAATTCCGTTTTAAAAATGAAAATTTTAATTGGAATGATTGTGGGATAAATATTTGATCTTGAAATCGATTTGGACAATAAAAAAATATAATTATTTTCTAATCTTTGAATTTGTATTTATCAGCATCAAACTCTTGGTCTACTTTCCAAATTTTAAATTGAATTTTATTGTCACCTATTATATTATTATAGTATAATATAAGGGCAAATATAATCCCATCAGCTTCTCAAATTATTGATTATACACTCGATTCCAATCATTTCAATAAAATTTGAATTACCATCAAATAATCTATTTATTTTGATTATATTTATATGTTTATATTAAATACAAAATATGAAGCCCAGTTAATATTTAATTATATATAAGAAGGCATACTGGATTAGATTAACACAATATATAGATGAAATAAATCCGAGACCATATATTTTTGTTGGGCTCCCAATATATACAACTCTCAACTTCATTTTACCTGTATTTTTATACAATTCTGGATGGAAAGCCCAAATTTGATGGGTCCATATTGACCCAAATACATCGACCTTAGTGTTTCCAAGGGATTTGAATTATTGACCCAAAAAAAAATGAATGCATGTTACATTATTAAATATAAAATATCATTTTTTTAAAAGATAAAATATCCTATCCATATAACATATCTTGTATATTTAAAAGTTTTCATTCCTTCAAAAAAAAATTGCATTATAGTAAAGTTTTTGAGTTACAACCTACCATTACTTCTTAAGACAATATTTGGTTCATGGAAAAAAAATGTATAAAGTGCATGATACAGGTAACAAAAGAATTTTTAGTTCGAACGAACGACACATAAAAATATAAAAAAAGTGTCGATATTGTATGCTAAATAACAAATGGTGTCTTGGCCGAACAAAAACTAATTTGACAAAAGATAACCAAAATCAAGATTATTCTAACTGTTTCAAGTTTGAGATGAAATTTGAGATTTTGGCAACAAATAAATTTTTTAAAAATTTAGGGTTATTTTCGACGTATATATACCCGCCTGGTTTCCTCCTATTGTCAGAATATCATTGGAATTCCCTTTTGCTCTCTAACATTGTATTAAAAATTATTTATAGAAAATATAATTTAATTTATTGTGAAATTAAAAGGCGCCATGGATGGTGGTTGCGCCGCACCTTCGCCGCCTGATTCGGGCAATACGGCCACTGGCTCCGGCGGCAGAGCCACCGAATTCCTGGCCAACCTCCCCTCTCGCGGACTCTTTTCCTCCACGGTCTTTTCCTCCAATCCGGTATATTAACCCTAAATTTGTTTCTTTTCCTTCTTAACAGAGGATTGCTTCATTGCATGTATTACTAATCCTTTAATGCATATGCTACTATCGTGTTGGTCTGAATTGGTAAATTCTGAGAACTTCAAAGGTTTTTCAACCTTTGGTATTTGAGCAATTAACGTGCAGTTATCGGCAATTAAGCAATGTGTTTAGTTTGATGCTGACAAAATGTGAAATTTGACCAAGTTGAATGCAGTTATCGACAATTAAGCAATGTGTTTAGTTTGAATGAACTATGAGAAGAAAATGGGGATTGTTTCTGGATAAATATCTTAAGTCATGACTCATGAATTAAGGTCACCGACTCTCATATAAAGGAACATTGTGTATAGTGGGGAAAGTTAAAAGGATGAAAATCAACACTGTATTCAGTATTGCAGATGGGGCATTCCATGAACGGTTTTACACTGGGAGATTATAATGAAAGAAGGCTATAACGACGGATTTCTCAACTTGATCTTCTGTGACAGTTTATGTAAATGCACTTAGCCTTTCAAAGCTAGTACTTGTTGGTAACTTGCGAAGTGATGGATAAATATTCCAGATATGTTGATATTGGAGTTCCCACACATGTTGAATTTGTTTAGGCATGTGATGTCACCTGATCAAGCCAATGTTTCTTGCTGAGATCTGATACGTCTAAGTTTCATGTTATGAATGAAACATGTGGCTGAAAATAAATGCCAAGAACGATTGAATCAAAAGGGACCAATAGAATTTTCCCAAACATTCTTGAATCTCAGACTGTCACACACACCCAAATTGTATCCTGGTTTCTTATCTTCTCCGTATCATTAAAACTTGAGTGTTATTTTTCACAAATATATTTGCTTTTTCTGCTATCTTTCGTTGGTTGCTTATTTGGTTCTGTAAATATATAGGGAAGGCGAATATTTAATGGTCATTGAATTCCCTGCAAATATCTCCATACTTTTTCACCTTTTTTATGTTGTTTATAAGTTGGACATTTCTGCAGGGTGGAATGCGGGTATATGTTTGTGATCATGATACATCACCTCCAGGTTCTTTGTTACATATTTTAATTATTAATACGATTATGTTCTGCAGAAAAATGTTGTAGTGCTAATTATTATGTATCTCGGATATGATCATTCTTTTTTCTCGAAGAACAGTTCACAGTTTGCCTTTCTGCCCATAAATTGTTTTCGCAATTGTCGATGTGTCTTTTATGGTGTTATTTGATGCTAGGACCTGTTAAAGCATGCTTACTTTTTTGTGGCCAATCAAATCACTTGGCGCGGCCAGCCTCTGACGATTAGGCTGTTTATAGTTATACTTGGAAGATTTTACTTTGTCTACATACCAACATCTTGATAGCTAATTTGGAAGATTGAATATTTCACCTTGTTCTTGTTGTATCAGAGGACCAACTCATAAAAACAAACCAGACAAATATACTGATCAGGTCTCTTATGCTGAAGAATAAGGCTGCTTCTTCTGTAAAAGATGGAAAAAGTCCAGCTGCGGGTCAGAGTTCTAAGAAAAGGTGATGAATCAATCTTACTAGGGTGTTAGCAGTGTGAGTAGGTTCTATATCCCTACAGTTATATGAATCACTTTGTAACCCTTTGGTTCCTGCTCTCTTCCTCATCTTGTCAGGACTGCCGACAGAGCTTTGGACGGTAAGGCTGCAGGGAAGAGGGCAATGTCCAGCTCTCAGCTTGGTTCCTTGCAAGGTGAAATATTTATAGTATTCTGTTTGACAGCTTATTAACTGAGCATTATGCAACTGTTATGACTCCCGAATCTTCGCAAGGTGGAGTGATTTCCTCTTGTAAGTCACCTCTATGCACTCTTAGGGAGTGCCTGTTATCTAATTCTTAGGACAAATAAAGTTCTTGGATGTTCTTCAATGTGTGATATTATTTAAGCTGAGTTGAACGAGCATTGGCTTCATAATTTGAGCTTCATACAAGTTGAAGAATCATATAATTGTAGTAAGTGTTACTGTGGTGATTCCACCATTTTCCTTTATCTTAAATGGGTGGATTGGGCCGAGCTGAAGGCGAACGCAAGTTTGATATCACTAACATGTGAATGAACTTTTGCTTTTCGATTAGACAGCGTCTTGAAAAATCACATCTTGGTTTATGTTCATACTTCTAAGTCGAAGCAAACAACATTGATGGCTCTATTTTCGCTTGTTGACCACTCCATGTGAGAATAAATAGAGATACAAGCTCAAAAGCATCTAGTGAGTTTAAGATTTGACTGGGAAACCAACTCTTTGGTTAAACCTGAGAAAAGAGCAGGGAGCCCATGCTGCACAAAGCAATGAAATCCTTGATTCAAGTACTGTGTAATAATATTGAATTTGTTCTCCTTCTTATAATGTATGTGGTATAGCTGAAGAAACTAGAAAGGGAGTGCTTTCTGTTTCCATAGTTTATCCCTGATTTTAATTATTTTGTTGCGACTAAATTACAATAATGCACATTTTCGTATATGTAGAGGGATCTTCCCAAGTGGCTGACAAAAATCTGCAGAACTTGACAGTAGAAAGACTTCGTGCTCTTCTCAAGGAGAAAGGACTCTCACCGAAAGGAAAAAAGGCAAGTTCTATTATATTCAATTTGTAGCTCCCATACCTTTTTTTGTCCCAGTGTGATGAATTATCATACGATGCAATGACTTCATCAATTTTATTTACACCACTTTTGCTTTCATCTCTGTTAACAGGATGAGTTGATTGCCCGCTTGAGAGGATAAACGGATATCTGAGTTATGAGTTTTGATAGGCCTGTTGACCCACAATTTATGTAAAAGCATCACGCCTTACTTCGGTAGAGTCGATGTGTAAAGTGTGTTGTAGTGTAATGATAAATGCTTTAGAACTTCATTTTGTATTAGCATGCCCTTGCATCTTTAATTTTTCATGTCTTTGTTGAGATGGCATGAGGGCATATATATGAGTAGATTTGGCTTTTGTCTCACCAGTGCTAGTTTTGTTGACAGGGTTATGGTATGGATATGGTGAAATCGAATTTTTTTTCAAAAAAAAAAAATCAACATGAGCCATGCGCTATGCGTGGATAAATCCTCTTTTAGGCAAGTTTCGAAAGATAAATACATGCTCTACTTATTGTATGAAATCGTTTAGTAATACATCATAAAAGTTTTTTCCTTCGCTTTTTAGTCGAGGGAAATGTTTGTTATAATTGAGTCTCGACTCTCTTATTTGGGGCTTTGTCTCATGTTTGCAAGATTGATGCAATATGATATACAAGGATTCGGTTCCATTATAAGATATTCTAGTAACAACTCATACGAGATTCTCCGGAAAGACTACTTGTAAAGGTTAAAGCAAATTTGAACCAAAATGATACGTCTTTCCACCAAATACAAGACTAATATTCAATCCAAACAATTATAAACTTCTCATCTAAGAAAACAATGAAAGCATATTTATTGTTATTTGCGATAATTTTTAAATTCGGCAAAATCATAAATATAGAACGATAAATCTCATATTATTTTTTATATTTCTGATTTTTGGTTAATTTAAATTTTTTTTATTAGAATTCATTCAAATATTTAACACCATATCAATTTATCAATTGTTTACAATTGTCCATATCGATAACAATTAAATTGATATATATAAAAGTTTAAATAAAATTCAACTTCAAATTAAATTAAAATAAAGTAAAATAAAATAAAAATTTTAAAATAATTATATGGAGACATGGCATAACTTAAGTCACATAAAAATTGCAATTGCCAAGACATGGCATAAAATTCAACACAAATAGGTGGAAATTAACACATGTAGTGAAATGTACTTAAGCCTCAATGGATTCACATATTTTCTCCAAGTACAAGTGCTTCTCCTCTTCATCCATGAAAGAAGTAATGGGAAAAGACCTCCCAATTCCCATCGGAGTCTTGAAGTAAATCTTGCTCCCCGCGGATTCGTCGATGCTCATTTCGACTATCGGTACCCACAGAAGAAGCTGCTTGCTTTTGACACCACTCATCTTCTTCATCTTGCCTTTCTCCACAAATGCAGTCACCTCCGTGTCATATCTAACAACACTATTCGTCCCGGCAAAGAAATGCTCGTACGGGGCCTTCTGTCTCATCCACACGTACCCGGTTTCGCGCACCAGGCCACACTCTTGGAGGTTCTTGAGTGGGAGCACGCCTCTTGGAAACCCCAGTTCTTCCAGCATCTTTAGGGAGTGCTTGTAGCACTCCTCGGCTCCATGGACGATTTCGGCGTTTTCGCGGAGATCTTCCCGCTGCTTGTTGCTTGCCATTTGCTAGGAATTTTTGGTGGATATATGAGCGTGAGTTATGGTGATGGGGGATGAAGAACATTGGCTTTTAGCTTATATATATATATATATGTGTGTGGAGAACGTAGTTTGGATGCATGGTTTTGTGGTTGTTTATTGGAAGTTGAGCTGCAACGGTTGTGTTGGTGGAGTCGTTCACCAATTATAGTGTTTAAAGATTTGTCAATCAATGCTTACTATATAAATAATTAATGCTCTATTTCTTTTTTACTTTTTTTTTTTTAATGGGGAACCCACTACCGCTATTTTCATTGTACACTTGGTAAAAATCCGGACTATCGCAATAGCCTGCAAACTACGTTAGTCAGGTAAACCATACTAGACAAGTCCTATGTGGCAGGCTAATCCAAGAAGATGGTAGGTGAAATCGAACTTTTAATCTCTAGCCAATAGTTCACCTATTCTACCAAACTACGTTATTTTGAAGTGTAGACAGTAGATAACATAAAATAAGGTGTAAATATCAAATCAATTTATTAATTTAAAACAATTGTAATAGCAAAATTTGATATCTTGGTTCGTTTTCTATTCAATCTCAAATTTACCCTTATTTTATTTTAGATTCGTAATTCGTGAAAAAAAAATTTATAATTAACGTAATTTATCACAGGGCAAATTTTTCTGAATTCTTGATTATTCTTAATATTATCCAAATTCAAATGTATTCCCTTTAAAATTAAAATTAAAATTAAAATATTTTGAAATTTATGTTAAAATATTAGAAATTAAATTTGAAAAACTAAAATCATAATTAAAATTTTGATGGTCGTTTTTTTTTTTTTTAAAAAAGAACAAAATCGCTCAAGTGTAGTTTTCATGCTAAAAAGGTAGAGTATTTTAGGGATTTAAAAAACAAACCATGGCAATATTAATTTGTCTTTATTAAGTCCTATCTTAACACTAGATCGCAGGCATCGGGCATTAATTCCCGACCTGTACCCAATGATCGGGCCCATATCTGGACCAAGATTAGAGGCCAGAATCTCGAACCAATGCTTACCTTCCCCTGTTAGTTGAGCTTCATCACTCCTAAGTACATGCAGTTTCCGCATTTTTGCCTCCCGAGTCTCGGATGGGCCGGGTCGACATCCGACTCTGGAGAGCCAAAACGCTAGGTGTCTCAGGGGGAGGGGAAGTCTCTATAAAGGCTACCATTTTCTGGACTATGTTTTCGTTCGGAGAAGACTATTTAATTTATTTAAAAAAAAGACATACAAAAGAGGGGGATAATTAATGCACATGCAAACCAGGACGGGTCTGTAATGGACAGCTCGGGTCAGGAACACTCTAAACAATGGAGCAGAGTAACGACGTAAGCTGTGAAAGTGAAAAATGAAATGTTTACCGTCCTATTTATAGGAGTGAAATAATCTCAGCCTTCGGATGACGAAACCAATCAATGGTTCGGGATGGGCCACGTCACTATACTTGTCTCAAGAACCGTACCGTTAGAGAATCTTGGTCATTCATTCATAAGTTGATGCGGATCAGGATCCAAAACCGTGCAAATCATTGATTTGCTCAGCTCGAACTAACAAACAGAAAACACATTGAGTTTGGGACTCAACCAGACCCCTTGGTCTAAACTTCACACTTCCTCTAGACCAGAAAGGGGAGGTACTAATAATGCCCCCATAAATATTTGGGGTCTAGTCTGACCCAAACCCCAAACTCATATTTGGGAAAGTTAGTTCAAAATTCATATGCCAGGGCCCAAAGCTGAGAAAAATCCAGCCAATGCAAAAAGGTAAAATTCAGAGTCCAAGCCCTAGTTGCTAAGCCCATGGGGCCAAGCCCTATTTGGTCAGAGCAAATGCACGACCTGGGCATAAAACGAGGCCTAAGGACGGGATGAAAGTTCAATATCAAAGGTGATTCATGGTGCATAGCCTTAGTTACTGAGCCCATTGGTTTAAGCCAGAATAGGGTGGCATAGAGGCCCGACCTGGGCCCAATATGTGAGGACCTAGATATCGAAAATATTTGAGGATCTTTAACAGATAAAGATAATTTACGATAAATTCGAGATTTGATCAACCATTTAAATGGCTCAAGAGTCCTGGCTGCCATAACAGCTGAGTTCTACTCTAACACAAATTCTACCTTAACAAAGTAACTCACCTCCAGCCTCTATAAATATAGGTATTTCTTATGGTTTTACACATTCACTTCTTGCTCGCTCACACATTCACATAGGTATATTCTCTTGCTCTTACTTTTGTCACGCTCTTCATCTTTCGAACACTAACTTAGACGTCGGAGGGATCATGCCGAAAACACCTTCGACGCCCTCTAACGAAGTTTCTGTCTGTACAGAACACCGTCGTACCCGATCCGACCCGATGCATTTTTGAAGAGATTTGAATATCCGCTCTACCAGACCGAACCCGAGGTAAAATTTTGGTATCATCACGCTCGTTACTTTGTAATCACCCGTTACTTTGATTAATTAAAACTTTGATGCTTAAGAATATTATCTATTATTCCTACCCTATAACTAACGATAAAAACTTGTATGATACGGTCTCATGGATCTTTATCTGTGAGACGTGTCAATCCTACCTATATTTATTTATAATAAAAGTAACACTTTTGGCATAAATCGTAATACTTTTTCATGGGCGACCCAAGTATCAGACATATCTCACAAAATTATCAGTTCGCTAGTGTAGTATCTTCGTGCTAGGTGACTACAAGGTTCTGTCATTGTATCCTGGAATACAGTCATTCATTGTCATCCTCAAAGTATACACATGAGGACGAATCTGTTTTAAGAAAATTGTATATCGTACATGCCTCGGTTCTGTTATATATTAACAGTGTTCTCTGGTTTGATGAAAAGTTCATGTGATTAGTTTAAATAACAAGCACAAAATTGACACGTGAGACCGTCTCATATAAGCTTTTGTCAAATAAAATAGTAAAGTCAAATAACAAAAAAACTTCAAAAATTTTAATTAATTTGTGGCGAAGTAGAAGACAAAAACTCTCATGAGACGGTACCAAACATTAAGTTTGCCAGACGGATCTCTTATTTGGGTTAAATATGTGGAAAATATTTTTTCTATTATTAATATGAATATGATTGACTCGTATCACACATAAAAATTCATGAGAGCGTATTATAAGATATCTGCTCTAAATAAAATAAATGATTGCACAATAATTATTATTTTAAAAAAAAGATAGATTGTTTATTATTAAAATGAACTCTTAATATAATATATCATTGATTGCATCATAATAATAATAATAATAATAATAATAATAATAATAATAATAATAATAATAATAATAATACAAAAATTTTTATGAGATGGTATCACATGACATATCTCTTATTTGGATCAACTATATTTATGTCAAATCAAAATTATTAATTACTGTTATAAATATGGATAGGACACGTCGTCTCAAACGGTTTAATAAGAATCCTACTATGATAATAATTATTATATTATATCTTAAGTCCTACTCGACACCGTTTGGTTTGAGTGATATGATAAATAATACATAGATAAGTAATATAATATTAATTAAAAATAAATAAGAAATAATGGTGTTA